>NC_064922.1:130799550-131108824 GCF_023897955.1 Schistocerca gregaria
GGAAACCGTGATAGAGAGGGAACAATAGAGAACAGGAAGCAAATAAGACATCTTATCAACGCTGTTGTTGTGTAATTGTGCTAATAGTTGGTACATAGGATACAATACTATGAATCTAAAGACTCTGTACAATAATTGTATATTCAGAGAGGTCTGTTTTGTATGGGTATCGCACTGTCTTTAGAAAAATGTAGGCAAAATCACGCAGGAAAAAAAAGAATAAGCGTTTAGGTGTCTCACTTTGTACTAAACGTGCATGGGGGTGAAAGCCGTAAGTCGTTCTCGTGTACTTCCACAATTTTCTGTTTCCAGGGTTCACGGGTTTTGTCTACATCTACATCTACGTGATAACCCTGCAATTCGCACTTCAATACCTGACAGTTCATTGAAGCACTGTAACAATCTAAGCACTTCCACACTTTCTCCCTGCAGTTCTATTCTCTAACGGCGTGCGTGAAAACGAAAAATTAAATCTTTCCGCTCCACCTCTGTTTTCTCTTACTTCACTATAGTGTTCATTTCTCCCTAAGTACCTCGCTATTTTGGCATTCGGAAGACAACGTTGTAGACCGCAATGATTGCCACCTCCAATTCACGTGTCATATTCGTGACACTCTCTCCCTTATTTCGCGATTATACAAAACGGGCTGCCCTCCTTAGAACTTTCTCATTGTCGTGTGTCAATCCTATTTAGTAACGACCCCATACAGCACAGCATTACTCTATCAGAGGGTGGACAAGCGTTGTGTAGGGAGACTCTTCAGTAGACAAGTTGCATTCTCTAAGTGTTCTGACAAACAGCATTCTTTGGTCCGTTTTACACACAACATTCTCTATAGGGCCATTCCAGCTTAAGTTGCTCGTAGCTGTAATTTCGATATACCTAACAGAATCAACGGCCTTTAAATCTGAGTGATTTATCGTGCAACTGAAATTTTGCGGATTCCTGTAAGTACTCATGTGGATGACTTCACTCTTTTCATTTCTTAAACTCATTTGCTACTATGGCACCATAGATATATCTTATCTAAATCATTTCCATAATGGTTTTCATCAACTAATGATTTTACAAGGAGGCAAATGACAACAGCATCCGTCAACAATTTATGATGTCTAATCGGATTGTCTCCTAAATCGTTTATGTAGAATGGGAACAGATGAGGGCCTATAACAGTTCCTTGAAGAACGTAATATGTAACCTCTGCTTTACTCGTACATGAACCGTGGCAGCTTTGCAATCTATTTCGCGTGCCTTGATTTTGGCTGTTACTCACTGGCGCTAGTGTTGGTAGTGGTTGCAGCTTGTTGCTAATTATCTCTGGCAGAGCGAGTCTTAAAGTAGGCCTTGAGCAGCGTTGGTGGGCAGCAAGAGCTAGGAAGCGACCGACAGCGGAGTAGCGCGGATGTGGGACCGAGTTCCGGACATAGTGGGTCAGTCGGCCGTCAGCTATGCTGATGTCACAGTGTGGTGTAAGTGGTGGAGTCGGAGTTACGAGACTGAGCTGAGTACGGTGTCCTTCTGTCCACGTCCGCTGATTTGTCCGGCTTTGATATTCCATACTGTGTGGCACTGGGCGCTGGGAGCCGCACTCGATATTTCCAGGATGATCAAATATCTGCACATCGTGAGTTTATCTTCAGCATTTCTCACATTAGTATAGGCACACCTCTATTGTCTGCGCTTGTTGGCTAAATGAAATACTTGTTTGAGCATAATTATCTGAGCTAAGGATCTATTGCTTCACATTATTTATATTTCTGATCAGTCGAATATTCAGCTGTACATGTAATTGTGCCTGTATTGGGGATTTCTGTCTACCATTGGCGGCTTCATTCTGGTGTATTTGTGTTGGATATAAGCAGTGTGAAAGACTTAATTCAGTGGTTAACCTTCGATTTTCCCATTGCTACGGCCGTCGACTTTCTTATGCCAGAGTGTAGTGGGCAAGTGTTTCGGTAATAAACTTTGGAAAAAATTGCACAATTCAAATTTTAATCTTAAGTATTTTTAAGAATTTTGCATTTATTTTATTTACACTACTGGCCATTAAAATTGCTACACTACGAAGATGACGTGCTACAGACGTGTAATTTAACCGACAGGAATAATATGCTGTGATATGCAAATGATTAGCTTTTCAGAGCATTCACACAAGGCTGACGCCGGTGGTGAGATCTATAACGTGCTGATATGAGGAAAGTTTCCAACCGATTTCTCATACACCAACAACAGTTGACCGGCGTTGCCTGGTGAAACGTTGTTGTGATCCCTCATGTAAGGAGGAGAAATGCGTACCATCACATTTCTTACTTTGATAAAGGTCGGATTGTAGCCTATCGCGATTGTGGTTTATCGGATCGTGACATTGCTGCTCGCGTTGGTCGAGATCCAATGACTGTTAGCAGAATATGGAAACTGTGGGTTCAGGAGGGTAATACGGAACGCCCTGCTGGATCCCAACGGCGTCGTATCACTAGCAATCGAGATGACAGGAATCTTATCCGCATGGCTGTAACGGATCCTGCAGCTACGACTCGATCCCTGAGTCAGCAGATGGGGACATTTGCAAGACAACAACCATCTTCACGAACAGCTCGACGACGTTTACAGCAGCACGGACTATCAGCTCGGAGACCGTGGCTGCGGTTACCCTTAACGTTGCATCACTGACAGGAGCGTCTCCGATGGTGCACTCAACGAAGAACCTGGGTGCACGAATGGAAAAACATCATTTTGTTCGGATGAATTCAGGTTCTGTTTACAGCATCATGATGGTCGCAACCGTGTTTGGCGACATCGTGGTGAACGCACATTGGAAGAGTGTATTCGTCATCGCCATACTAGCGTATCACCCGGAGTGATGGTATGGAGTGCCATTGGTTACACGTCTC
Source organism: Schistocerca gregaria (assembly GCF_023897955.1). NCBI lineage: Eukaryota > Metazoa > Arthropoda > Insecta > Orthoptera > Acrididae > Schistocerca > Schistocerca gregaria. The sequence goes on from NC_064922.1 coordinate 130,802,443, forward strand.
GGTGATCTCTTGTTCACATTGACGGCACATTGAACAGTGGATGTTACATTTCAGATTTGTTACAACCCGTGGCTCTACGCTTCATTCGATGCCTGCGAAACCCTATATTTCAGCAGGATAATGCACGACCGCATGTTGCGGTCCTGTACGAGCCTTGCTGGATACAGAAAATGTTGGACTGCTGCCCTGGCCATCACATTCTTCAGATATCTCACCAACTGAAAATGTCTCATCAATGGTGGCCGAGCAACTGTCTCGTTACAATACGTCAGTCACTACTCTTCATGAACTGTGGTATCGTGTTGAAGCTGCATGGGCAGCTGTACTTGTCCACGCCATGCAAGCTCTGTTTGCTCAATGCCCAGGCGTATCAAGGCCGTTATTACGGCCAGAATTGATTGTTCTGGATGCTGATTTCTCAGGATCTACTCACCCAAAGAGCGTGAATATGCAATTGCATTTCAGTTCTAGTATAATATATTTGTCCAATGAATACCCGTTTTCATCTGGATTTCTTCTTGATTTAGCAATTTTAATGGCCAGTAGTGTATATTTGGCTGTATATGTAATTGTGCCTGTGTTGGGGATTTCTGTGTACCATTGACAGCTTCATTGTGGCGTATTTGTGATGACTATAAGCAGTGTGAAAGTCTAAATTCAGTGATTAACCTTCATGATAGATATTTCCATATATACTGCCGTCGGCTTTCGTGGGAAAGTGTTTTGGTAACAAACTGCGGCAGAAATTTTGCACTTTAAATTGTAATCTTAAGAGTTTTGAAGAATTTTGCATTTAATCTTTTATTTATATTTTGTTTGCTTTAACTAACTTTCACCGTATTTAATATACATGTTAAAACTGTGTTGTAGATTCCCATGTCTAAATACCATGGAAGGAAGAAGTGCTTATAAGGTCTAATTATTATGTACTATGTCATAGGATTCGTGTGGTTTGACTAAATTGCTGTCATATCTTATTGTCTGGGCATTTATTAAGTTTTCCTATATCAAACTTTACTCAGCCAAATGGTTTAAGAGACAATACCTTCGCCACTGTTCACATTTTTGATATTTTTTGAAATTTGGTGGCATAATAAGAGGGCTTGTGCTGATCATTTCTTGAGAAAGTGGCCATTAATATTGGGTTAACTTCTTACGTTAGTCTATGTTTCATCTAAGTGGTATTTGTTGACAGCCGTGTTTAGTCTTCTGAGCGTCGCGGCTGGCTTTTCAGTGGCTGGTGGCCGCGGGGGCGTTTTGTTATTAAGCACCGCCTTGGTGTTTATTGGCTTCCTTTGAGGTGCGTCCGTGACTGCATTACTACGCTGGTTTGCGCTTCCTGCTAATAAATTTTAAATTAAGTAATGGCCATATTACTTAATATTGTGATCCATGGAACCTTATTTAATGTTTTACTTAAAGTAATACACCTCCTTTGGAGCATGCTTGTATTGCCCGTGTTGTGAATTTCCGGTAGCTGCGTTTTTGCTAACTTGCTTAAGTACGAGGTATTTATTATTATGTTAAGCTAATTCCTTACTACTGATTTAAGCCTAAATTGGGACTGTACTTGCAGCATGTATGGACAACCTTAATCTGTTTTACTGTTTTGGTACACAATTTTAGCAGTGTGTAATCAACTCTTGTGTCTTAAAGGACTATTTGAGTAAAAAAAAAAATGTACTTAGTTTTCTGAACATCCTTTGAAGGCCTTAAGTGATCTTTTCTTATACTGTCTTAATGGTGTCTTTGTTGTTTCCCTTTGAGTAGCTTCTTTTTACAAGAAAGAAGTTTTGTAAAACTTTTTTTTGTGTTTCATATTTGTGGTTGATGTATTTATTTATTCATCCTATTATATGTGGTTTAAATAAATGCAACCATTCAAAGGACAAAAAACGTTGGTATTCTGGGTTCGCCCGTCCATGTTTTCCTTATCCTACTACATCCTGTATTTAGGGATTTCATCATTTACTACCAACTGTGACCGTTATGGCAGGAAATCAAGAATCCAGTCGCATAACTGAGAAGACACTCCATATGCATGCAATCTGATTAGAAGCTGCTTGTGAGGAATTGAAAATCTAGAAATATGGAATCAGTCTGATATCCCCTGTCGAAAGGACACTTCGCTTTGTGAGTGCAAAGGGCTGCTTTGTTTGATAAGAACATTTTCTGATTCGTGCTGAATGTGTCAACAGATCCTTCACATCGAGGTAATTCGTAATGTTCAAATACGGTACATGTTCCTCAATCTTACAGCAAATCGAAGGAGCAATATGGGTCTGTAATTCTTCGGAGCACTACCACCTCCTTTCTTGAGCAGTGGAGTCACCTGTGCTAATTTCCAGTCTTTAGGTCCGGATTTTTCGTCGAACGAGCGGTTACGTATCGTTGTTAAGTACGGAGCTATTATATCACAGCACTGCGAAAAGTAGTTATTTGATATATAGTCTGACCGTAGGACTTGTCCCTATTAAATGATTAAATTTGCTACGCTACACCGAATATCTCTACTTGTAAGTTAAATATGTTGCCGGTGGTCCTTGATTCGAATTCTGGAATATTTAGTTCATCTTCTTTGGTGAAAGAATTTAGGAAAATAGTATACTGTAACTCCGTCTTAGGGGCATTTTCATCGATAACTTCACCATCGCAAATGTGCAGTAAAGGTGTTGATTGCGTCTTGCGGCTGGTGTATTTCACATACGACCAAAATGTCTTTCTGCCAGATTTCGAGACAGAGTTTCGACGTGGAAACTATTTAAAGCATTTCGCACTAAAGGTCTTTTGAATTCCGAGTTGGGGATTTTGTGTGGTTTTAAATTATTCATGCTTTATTCGTTACTTCTGCAACACTGTTTTGCCTGCTTTTTGTGACATGGGGCGGGAGGAAATAGTTACGTCACTTATTAAATTATTTAAGATGAGTCTGTTTATTGCTGTCGCTACTGTTTCTTTGAATTTAAGTCACATACAGTCTATACTTTCATAGTTAGGCCTTAAGGATGGGGACTGTCTCCTAGGAAGGTGTCAAGTGAATTTCTATCTATTTTTGTAAACAGATATATTTTGCTTTTATTTTTAGTGGGTTACGATGTTACGGTACTCACACTCACTGCTATGGCTTTGTGGTCACTAATCCCTCGATCCATCGCAATGGTCCCTATTTGCTCCGCATTATTTGTTGCTAAGAGATTGAGTACATTTTCACAACCATTTACTCTCCACGTGGGCTCCTGAACTAATTGTTCAAACTAATTTCGGGAGGAAGAATTCAGTATTATTTCGGACGATGTTTCTGCCTATTACCGACTTTTAAAATGTACCATCACCAGCATATCGAGGGCAGATTGAAGTCACCGTCAAGTAAATTTGTGTAAGGAGCATTCCCATTTCAAACGAGAATCAAGTGTTCTTTGAAATGTTCAACAACGGGATCATCTTTTTATCAGATTCCGATGCTTGAGGGACGTATTCAGTGAGACATATGCTTTATTTAATTTTTTTCATTCGCTGTCTGAGGTCTGCAGCCGCATTCCTTTCCAATGCCTAGTACAGCTGCCTGCATGAAATGGGAACATGGCTTCGCAGTTTTCAAGTTAAAGCAGTTTTCTTCTTTCTTCCCTCAGCGGTGGCCTGGGAACGTCCATTAGTTTTCTTACAAACCAGGCCCCCGGGCTTGAGTTTTGCTGGGCACACGAACTTCCCGCCATTCTAAAAACTGTACCGTTAGATTCGCCACGTGAAACCCAGCGTGGAATTTTCTGTAAAGTTTTGGTTTTCCTGTCTGTTCGGAAGTGAGCCTGAGGCAACGACTGCACGCGCCTTTTTCAACCCCTCTGGTTGCCTCTGCGGCTGTCGCTTTTTGGTCGCTCCAGGGGACTGGCTGTTCGCCATCCCCTCTCTAAGGAACTCACTCTGTACATAGGTCCAGAGAAAGCTTGTTAAGATTCCAGAGAATATTTCACTCTTGGGCGAGGGCTCGCCGAGTATGGGTGTCCATCTGGAACATCAAGTCGTAGTATTAAGTAGAGTTGAAATTCATAAGCTACGCTGTGATTAAATTTGAAAGTGTTGATAATATCAGGTGTAAGAAGTAAATAACTACTTCGCTACTAATGTTTGCTTGTCAATACTAATGATCTCGCAGGGAACTTGATATTTTGCAATCTCACAATGAAGTTTTGCTTAGCCTCTATTCATTCACTCCCTAAATTATCAGATGTGCTTCGATGTGTGGCGTGTTTAGTTTCATTTAGTCACAAAGAGGTGTAGAACAGACACGCGATCCCTCTAGCATGGCATCGGACACCGCGTAGTCCCTGGTCAGTGCATTTTGCTCTGTGTCCATCTTAGCGGAGGGATCTCAAGCTCACAGACATAGCTAATATTGACAACCATAATATCAAATGACCTTATCTTTTGCAGACTTTATCATTGTTTGATGACACACGTTACCCCTCTTGTTTTCTAACAGCACTCTAGGTTTTCAACCTGTATGAGTGACAGTAAGTGGTACTAAAGTAGTACAAAAACCCTTGTGCACAAAGAGGCGATTCGCGCTGATCCTCATGTGAATTTTGATATCTGTTCCTTTCTCGTGTATCTCTAAGAGACTACAGGAACATAAGATTTTTTTGAGGTGTTTCTCTCATGTATTAGCTTGTGTTAAATTCCGTAATAAAACACAGAGTGTTAATGCGAATTGGATGTAAATTACGAGGGCTCCTCCCCTTCCACGAAAAGCAGCCATATTTCGAATCCCAATAATGAGCACTATGTATAAATTAAATCTGTTTGCCACCGCATGGTCGTACAGGATAGCCTGCGTTTCCGTTGCGTTTTCATTTGTCAGATAAATCTTAAAGATGATGGCTGGAATGTTCTTTATCTAGTCACGATTCAGTACGACACCTGTCAGCATTTAGTGTCACCACGCAGATTCTACTGTCAAGAATTTAAAAACAAAATAAATCGTAAACTCAATTAATATTACTATGTTGGGCCAGGCTAGAGATATTGCAATGAAGTGCTTGTTTCTGTGGTTCCAGATCATGGGGTCTCAGGTTCGATTCCCGGCCAGGGCGGATTTTATCCACTCGCGGCCTGGGTGTTGTGTCTTCATCATCATAATTTCATCTAACTGACACACAAGTCACCGCAGTGGCGCCAAATTAAAGTACTTGCAATAGGTGGTCGAAAAACGGAAGATGGGGTATCCCAATTATTACTGTGGAAGGTTCTGTCATTGCACTGAACAGCAATGGAATTGAAATATTTAATGATAGACAGGGAAACTTCTAAGTGCACCACCGCCCAATGTTATAACCGAAACATATTTAAAATATGTTACAGCAGTTCTCTTCCTTCTTATTGGAAGCCTGGAGACGTCCTAATGACGGTATTTAAGGGTGGTTTCTGAACTGAGGTATAATATGCTGAACAGTTTTAGTTTAACATGGAATAAAAATCATTTCTAGGAAAAGAGAAAGTTGCCTAGGTAAGAAATGATCAAAACCCAGACTGACGCAAACCCGATGATGTGCCAGACTACAAAGCAATGGAAACATTCGCTCCGGCACGGTATTAGGATCAAGCAGGTCTACAATCACTTCTGAAGCACGTCGAACAGATATTACAACGCACACAAAATATTAGACCACTTTATTGAACTTTGAACAATATAAAATACTCAACTTGGGAATATCCATGTCCGCAGGTGTCACTTACGTATTTGTTACTGTCGCTTTACTCGATGACTGCTCAGTTCGCACAATACGGAATGACTGCTTGATTCTTGAAAATAATTAGCACTCTATCCTAGCCGGCCGGAGTGGCCGTGGGGTTCTAGGCGATACAGTCTGGAAGCGAGCGATGGCAACGGTCGCAGGTTCGAATCCTGCCTCGGGCATAGATGTGTGTGATGTCCTTAGGTTAGTTAGGTTTATTAGTTCTAAGTTCTAGGCGACTGATGGCCTCAGAAGTTAAGTCGCATAGTGCTCAGAGCCAGCCACTCTATCCTAATCAATCAGCGAAAGGTAATATAGTAAGAGAGAAATAAGTAAATGGAACTGTTTATTAATAAAAGTTATCGTGTTTCGAACAGTAGTAACAAACAGTAGATTTAGGGCCTACCTTAAGAAATCTACATTATTATACTACTGGCCATTAAAATTGCTACTCCAGGAAGATGACGTGCTACAGACGTGAAATTTAACCGACAGGAATAAGACGCTGTGATATGCAAATAATTAGCATTTCAGACCATTCACACAAGATTGGCGCGGGTGGCGACACTTACAACTTGCTGACATGAGGAAAGTTTCCTACCGATTTCTCATACACAAACAGCAGTTGACCGGCGTTGCCTGGTGAAACATTGTTGTGATGCCTCGTGTAAGGAGGAGAAATACGTACCATCACGTTTCCGACTTTGATAAAGGTCGGACTCTACCCTATCCCGATTGCGGTTCATCGCATTGCTGCTCGCATTGGTCGAAATCTAATGACTGTCAGCAGAATATGGAATAGGTGAGTTCAGGAGGGTAAGGCGGAGCGCCGTGCTGGATCCCAACAGCCTCGTGTCACTAGCAGTCGAGTTGACAGGCGTCTTATCCGCTTGGATCCGTAGCGGATCGTGCAGCCCCGTCTTGCTGCCTGGGTAAACAGATGGGGACGTTTGCAAGACAACATGACAACAACCATCTGCACTAACAGTTCGACGATGTTTGCAACAGCATGGACTATCAGCTCGGATACCATGACTGCGGTTACCCTTGACGCTGTATCTCAGACAGGAGCTTCTGCGATGGTGTACTCAACGACGATCTTGGATGCACGAATGGCAAAACATCATTTCTTCGGATGAACCCAGGTTCTGTCTACAGCATGATGATGGTCACATCCGTGTTTCGCGATATGGCAGTGAATGCACATTGAAAGCGTGTATTTGTTACCGCCATACTCGCATATCACCCGGCGTGATGGTATGGTGTGCCATTGGTTACACGTCTCGGTCACCTCTTGTTTGCATTGACGGCACTCTTGACAGTGGACGTTACATTTGAGATGTGTTACGACCCGTGGCTCTACCCTTCATTGGATCCCTTCGAAACCCTACATTTCAGCAGGATAATGCACGACTGCATGTTGCAGCTTCTGTACGCGTCTTTCTGGATACGGAAAATGTTCGACTGCTGCCCTGGCCATCACATTCTTCAGATCTCTCACCAACTGAAAACGTCTGGTCAATGGTGACCGAGCAACTGGCTTGTCACAATACGCCAGTTACTACTCTTGATGAACTGTGGTATCGTGTTGAAGATGCATGGGTAGCTGTTCCTGTACACACCATCCAAGCTCTGTTCGACTCAATGCCCTGGCGTATCAAGACCGTTATTAAGGCCAGAGGTGGTTGTTGTGGGTACATATTGCTCAGGATCTATGCACCCAAATTGCGTGAAAATGTAATCACATGTCAGTTCTAGTATAATATATTTGTTCAATGAATACCCGTTTACCATCTGCATTTCTTCTTGGTGTATCAATTAAAGGCCATTAGCGTAGAAATCAAAAAGTGTATCAAGATTTATAGTCAACTGTAGACTTAGATGAGGTATCATATATGTTACCTCTCAACGGCGGTTTTCAAGATTTCGTTCGACACGGAAAATACACATTTAGTTTAAAGTTATTGTTTTCCTTTAATTGCTTATTTTGAACACATATTTATACACCAATGTAGACGGTGTCATCTATTGCCAAATACGATTGCTGCTGCAGTTGTTTAGATTCTTTACCAAATTCCATCAAAAATAGGTTAAAATGGAATTAGTATGTTTTGGCAATAACAATTATAATAAAATATTGCAATAGGGAGTTTAACAATTGAAATGTAATGATTGTCCGGCGTATTGCGTAGGGCAGACGGGTAGATCTATAGCCATAAGATATAAATAACATATGCCGTCGAGGATGGGCACGAATAAGAACGGGTCAACGTTTGCCAAACACATCGTTGAAGAAGGACATACGACCCAACCTGTTAATGGATACCGAGCTATTGCGTAACGAAGCCAAGTGTACGAATTTAGATTTACTGGCGGAAGTGCAGATATATAAGCACAAAATGTGTGACAATAGGATTTTACTGAATAATCAGTGTTGTTTGACAAGTTCCAACTTCCTTGAAGGTTTTCAGTCCGTATTGGGCATAGCAGATAGGCAGTAGTGCTGACTCGATTGCGCCATGGTGATTTATGATCATTTGAGATAAACTACTGTTTTAATACAATGCTCCAGTAGGAAATTGTCTTAAAAATACATGAGCTGTTATTATGTTAACAGGAGTTTGTGTTGAAAGAGTTACGTTAATTTGATTTCATTTTACTGGGCCACATTACCGCACTTCCTCACTAGTCTGCTTTTCGTAGGACTAGCGTCAGTCATTAGTAGTTTTCCTATGTACAACGATTAAGGTCGGCTGGTAGAATTAGCCCCGTAAGCTGTTATAGCTTATGATGTAAGAAGAAATTTTATTTGCATATAATAGTCCTATTTTTGAATGATGCTTCAAATAGTGATGCACACTTTGTTATTTGAGTTTGTTAATGTTTGACCACTTCAATGATAGTGTGCAACAGCATTTTAACTGGTGAGCAGTCGTATTAATAAGTACACGCCTGGAAATGGAAAAAAGAACACACTGACACCGGTGTGTCAGACCCACCATACTTGCTCCAGACACTGCGAGAGGGCTGTACAAGCAATGATCACACGCACGGCACAGCGGACACACCAGGTGTTGGCCGTCGAATGGCGCTAGCTACGCAGCATTTGTGCACCGCCGCCGTCAGTGTCAGCCACTTTGCCGTGGCATACGGAGCTCCATCGCAGTCTTTAACACTGGTAGCATGCCGCGACAGCGTGGACGTGAACCGTATGTGCAGTTGACGGACTTTGAGCGAGGGCATATAGTGGGCATGCGAGAGGCCGGGTGGACGTACCACCGAATTGCTCAACACGTGGGGCGTGAGGTCTCCACAGTACATCGATGTTGTCGCCAGTGGTCGGCGGAAGGTGCACGTGCCCGTCGACCTGGGACCGGACCGCAGCGACGTACGGATGCACGCCAAGACCGTAGGATCTTACGCAGTGCCGTAGAGGACCGCACCGCCACTTCCCAGCAAATTAGGGACACTGTTGCTCCTGGGGTATCGGCGAGGACCATTCGCAACCGTCTCCATGAAGCTGGGCTACGGTCCCGCACACCGTTAGGCCGTCTTCTGCTCACGCCCCAACATCGTGCAGCCTGCCTCCAGTGGTGTCGCGACAGGCGTGAATGGAGGGACGAATGGAGACGTGTCGTCTTCAGCGATGAGAGTCGCTTCTGCCTTGGTGCCAATGATGGTCGTATGCGTGTTTGGCGGCGTGCAGGTGAGCGCCACAATCAGGACTGCATACGACCGAGGCACACAGGGCCAACACCCGGCATCATGGTGTGGGAAGCGATCTCCTACACTGGCCGTACACCTCTGGTGATCGTCGAGGGGACACTGAATAGTGTACGGTACATCCAAACCGTCATTGAACCCATCGTTCTACCATTCCTAGACCGGCAAGGGAACTTGCTGTTCCAACAGGACAATGCACGTCCGCATGTATCCCGTGCCACCAAACGTGCTCTAGAAGGTGTAAGTCAACTACCCTGGCCAGCAAGATCTCCGGATCTATCCCCCATTGAGCATGTTTGGGACTGGATGAAGCGTCGTCTCACGCGGTCTGCACGTCCAGCACGAACGCTGGTCCAACTGAGGCGCCATGTGGAAATGGAATGGCAAGCCGTTCCACAGGACTACATCCAGCATCTCTATGATCGTCTCCATGGGAGAATAGCAGCCTGCATTGCTGCGAAAGGTGGATATACACTGTACTAGTGCCGACATTGTGCATGCTCTGTTGCCTGTGTCTATGTGCCTGTGGTTCTGTCATTGTGATCATGTGATGTATCTGACCCCAGGGATGTGTCAATAAAGTTTCCCCTTCCTGGGACAATGAATTCACGGTGTTCTTATTTCAATTTCCAGGAGTGTATATGCTCCTTCAGTTGTTCTTGCAGGCTTGTATTTAATATTTTATCGTAGTTATCGACTAGTTTCCTGGTAAACGGTGCATTTACAATGAAATTTACACCATTAGCTGCTTACAGGCGTTGACATACGTCAACGGGGATAGATGAAAATGTGTGCCCCGACCGGGCCTTGAACCCGGGATCTCCTGCTTACATGGCAGACGCTCTATCCTTTCCTTTTTTTTTTTTTTTGAGGTCCTTCTTTTTTTTACCATGAACATGGTACATGAACAAAAGATCTTTATTGGTACAAACTTAAATACAACAGAAATGCCAACTTTCCGGCGAAATAAACCCAAGACATTATGCTCGTACAAGGCGAGCATTTTTTTTAAAATTATGAACAAGGTGTAGGAAAAAAGAAGAATAATAATACTGATGTAAACTAAGAGGTGTGAAGAAATATACAGTGGAATGAGAAAACCAGTGTATTCTGGTATAGTGCATAAAAGAAAGGGGGCGCGTGTCCATGCGCCTACTCCACTGTGGGTTGCAATGTAAAAAGTAGCGCGGGGGGTTTCAGATGTCAGCAGGGGGGGGGGGGGCGGGAGTGCTGTCGTCGTGTGGCTCCATCCAACTGAGCGGGGCTGACGTAAAGATCGCATGTAGGTAATTGGCGAAGAAGGCGCGGTAGCGCGGTCGGTGTTCGACTTCACTGTGGGCGGTTTGTAAGTACTGCCAGAAATCAGGGCGTGATTTGTCGCCATCATTATATATGTAGGTGGTCGTCCATCCCTTGACCCATATAATCGCATGATTTTTGCTGGCGTGTCTGTTACAATACGACAATCCTCCAGCCCATGTTAAAAGATAGAGCCCTCCAGAATAACAGTATAGATCTCACGATAACGCTAAAAAGACCACACCAGCAGCAGGTTTTAGCGTGAGACTTTTTAGCGTCTACGTTGCAAACTTTAAAAACATTGCACCACAACGAAAAGTATAACGTTTCTCATTGGATAGACAGAATTTTTGTAGGCGGTTCTTAAGGTTAACATTGAGACCCTGATTGGTCAGATGAAAACACAGCCAGATAGTTTTTTTTTAAACCAACTTCGGTAAATTGTGGTAAAGAGGAGAGTTGGTTCCGGGACGGCGAGCTGGATGGCTGCTGCGCCGGCCGCTGCCGCCCTGACGCTGCCTAAACACCGACAAGGTAATGAACGCACGCGATGCCGCATTTTTGAGCGCATAAGGCTTCACTCAGAACTGCAGAAGACTCATCTGTTACACCCCTTTTTTGCGTAATACTAATGTCCATCGTTAATTAAAACTCATGGTGTTCACATTTGCCACTTGAAGAACAGATCTGAAACGCGATGATTTTTTCTTTTATATAGTTATTGAGAAGCCACATCAGCCACTGTAATTTACGACAAGTTAGATAAGTAATTAAAGATAATTGTGGGTCACTGTAGACCATTTTGATAGTTTTCTCTTTCGTGAAACTTAATTTAAACCTAGATTATAGATGTGATATGGCATAGGTCATCCTTCGATCGATTGTAGAACTTGGAAACCCATTCAGGGAATATTCGTTCACATTTTTGTTGAACGCAGTTGGTTTTTACCATCCTGTATTAAAACATTTCCTTTTATCAATAGTGCAATTTATAAACGATCTTTTGTGAGTAGAATAAAATTTCCAATGGTAAACTTAACTGCTTTTTCGACGTTTTTTTAGCAGCTAACTAAAAATAGGAAAGCCTTGAATCCTTTCCACTAAATTTAGTTGGTATAAAGATTCTTTTACAGGGAGTGCAGTGCAGCTGACTGAACTCTTCTGAATTCTACATGTCATGTGTGGTCTGGCGTCTCCTTACCAGCAACAGGTCCCAGGTTCAAACTAGTTAATTCCCTAAAAAACACACTCAGAGCGTCGTAGCGCGAAAGTGGTAGGGAGACACGATATAGTACAATCAGACACCACGATGAATGTTTAGATGTGGTCCGGACGTTGGAGGGAAGAAAAGGCTGGTGGATGTGACGCCAAACCGTGGGCCACCGTGTGGGCGGATGTCTCAGTTCGATATTGTTGGTGGATATGGAACGAAGGAGTGAGGTGTAAAAATCTTTAGGTCGAGGAGAACGCGTGGTCGGTAAGTGTGTGTGAGCATAACTGAAGTCGACGATGAAATCAGAAATGTGCGTCAGATGGTGCTTGATGTGTCCGACTGGTACTGGTGTTATGGTCGCGGGCACAAGAATTTACAGCAAACTGCGCGTAAGGGAGGAGCCCCCGTGCCACTGCTTGTGCATGGTAGACATGTACAAGGACGCCGCGTGGAATCGCACATTGACAAGACCGAGGCCCCCCGCTCGCGGGGGAAGGGTGAGCGTGTCGTAGCGGACCTTAAGGAGCGTACCGGCCGTAAGGAAGTATCCGAAGGCAGCCTAGAGGCTGCGTCCAACAGTTGATGGCAGCGGGAGGACCTGTGCAATGTGGACCATTCTGGACGCCACATGTTGATTCAAGTATTGGACACGTTGTAAAGAATCGAGTCGTCGGAGAAGATTTTGTCGCACCGTCGTGCGGATAGTTTGGAGTGCACGCCGAAAATTGATGGCAGCGGTGGAGGTGAAAATGATACCAAGGTATCGTAGTTTTTGTACACACGAGAGAGGTGCTAAGTCGTCGTGTGAGAGGCCGCGTCCAATGGGCATCACCACGGATTTAGCCACATTCATGTTACTGCCCGCTGCAGTGCCGTACGTTGATATCAAATCAAGTATCGTGTGTGTTTCACTCCGTGAGCGGATCAAGAGAAGGAGGTCGACCGCATACGCACGACATCGAAAACTGTGCTGTTGCAAAGTGAGACCAGAAAGGTGGCTTGTCAGACTCCTGATGAGTGACTCCAGGCTTGTGGCATAGAGTAGGGTCGAAATTGGCGAACCTTGCCGTACGGAACGCCGGATCGCCACTGGACCCGCCACACGGCCATTAACCTGAATCAGCGATTCGGCGGTGCCGTACAGGCGCCGGATCACGTCGATAAAGGCTGGTGGAAAACCGATGCGGTTCATCACTGAGAACAGGAAAAGATGCCGCACTTTGTCAAATGTGCTGTCAAAATCAATGGCAACCACTGCGGCGCGGAGTCTGCACGCCGCTGCCAGTACAATTAAATCGCGACATTCTCCTGTGGCCGTTTGTATATTAACTGTGCCGCCCGGAGTTGTCTGTTCCGGGGATAGAATGCTGGGCAGGACCTTGCGGCATCGCGTTGCCAGTAGGCGTGTAAAATTTTTACGGTCTGCGTTAAGCAGAGTCAGCGGTCGGTAATGTGCAGTCGGCACACCTGGTGTCGGTTTGTGGATGGGTATAATAATTCCCGTGACGAAGGACGGCGGTACGGCGTTCCCTATCATCAGCAGTTCATGAATAATCGTTGTCCACGGTGATGCCATTAGTGTGAAGAAAGCCCGATAAAATTCTATCGGCAATCCGTCGACACCAGGTAACTTATTCAGAGCACCTTTTTTGATTGCATCGTGGATTTCGTCACGCGTAATGGGCTCCATCAGCTCTTCCGCTTCGTCGCTGGTGACGGTGCGAGTTACGTGTGGTAACACAGACTCCTCAGCGTGGTTGTAGGTAGTTTCCTCCTGGTACATTGTGCGGTAGTGGTCGACAAAGGCACTGACGATTTCGGCCTGGCAAGTGACGTGCTGGCCGCGACAGGTGGTGATCTCGGTGATGAGTTGTTGTCGTCGATGTTTCCTGTAGGAGGCGATATGATGCATGGTCTGATGTTCTTGTCTGGACATCGTGTTCGTACCATAGCGCTCTGCAGTCTATGGCGTGTCAACGTTACAATTTGCGCCACCGAGCGAGGTGGCGCAGTGGTTAGCACACTGGACTCGCATTCGGGAGGACGACGGTTCAATCCCGTCTCCAGCCATCCTGATTTAGGTTTTCCGTTATTTCCCTAAATCGTTTCAGGCAAATGCAGGGATGGTTCCTTTGAAAGGGCACGGCCGATTTCCTTCCCAATCCTTCCCTAACCCGAGCTTGCGCTCCGTCTCTAATGACCTCGTTGTCGACAGGACGTTAAACACTAACCACCACCACCACCAATTTGCGCCTTAATCCTGCTGCGTTCCCTCTGGGTGTCGGGTGTGGGCGGTTGGGCGTCCAGGTCGCGGAGAACGGCGTAGAAATAGTCGGTAGTGTGCCGGCGCCACATAGCAACTTCCTTTCCGTACTGAATCAAAGTACGTCGAATGGCAGGTTTGGCACATTCCAGCCACCAGGTCAAGGTCGTTCAGTATTTCGGTAAGCGACGTTCACAGGTGGCCCATGTCTCGGTAACACGTTGAAGACATTCGGGATCATGAAGATGGGAGGTGTTTAGCTTCCACGGTGCACGACTACGCCAGACCACTTTCTTGGAGAAGAGAATGTTGCAGATGTAGGCACAGTGGTCCGAGAAGGCCAGGGGCCAAAGTTCTTCACCTTGGACTGCAGGTGTGAGTTCCCGAGAGACGTAAATACTATCAAGGCGGCTCGCGGAGTTACTCGTCTGGTAAGTATGTCCAGGCGCGTCGCCGTGCTGAACTTCCTAAGTGTCGCGGAGTAACAGATCTCGGACGACAAGACGCAGTTCTTGACAGGTGTTGTAGTGGGGCACTTGATCTTTAGGGTGTAATACACAATTAAAATCACCCCCAAGCAAGTAATGGTCGCAGCGTCCAAGAAACAAAGGAGCGATTTCTTCTGAGAGAGTGCCCTGTCGCGTCTGCGGGTGGAGCCTGACGGAGCGTAAATGTTGATGATACGCGTCCCCATGGCGGAGACGGCCATGCCTCTGGCAGATGGAAGGTATGTGATATCGGCCACTGGAATGCCTTCTCTGACGTAGATGGCTACGCCGCATCCCAGGTGGTCACCAGGAGAAGGATAAGTGTTATATCCCGCGACGAATGGGAGTGTGGCCAAGTGTACTTCCTGTAGTAGTGCGATGTCGACGTCCGATGCCCATATCATCTCTCGCAGCAGTTGAAGTATCACTGGTGACCTAATGGTGTTAGTGTTGATCGTCGCCATTCGGTAGGTTTGCAGCCGTATCCCGCCGTGGAGGGGAGCTCCACCGGCGGAGGATGAAGAGGGGCGAGGCAACGTCGAGTCGCGCCGTGCGCCACCTGACGGCGTTATCAGCGGCGTAACGATGCTTACGTCTGGGGTAACTCTGTCCCCAGCGTGTGGTCCGGGTCCTCATCGACGTCCTCACTACACACCATTGAGGGCGCTGTCGTTGTGATGGTCGTACATTCCACTTCGGTCGTAGGGGCGTAGGACGTCTTGGCGGCAGTCGCAACGGTGGAGTCCATTGCTTCAGGAGCACCTGAGCGAGCCAGTAGAGTAGGCATCGACACAGCCACAGTCGGCGTCATGTTGTCGTCATTCGGATCGTTGTGTAGGTTCTCCGAGGCCTCGTCGGGTCGGACGGCCTCTGGAGCATCAGGGGGAGGCGATCCGTCTCGTTCCGAGGCCGTACGGCGCCCCCTCTTGCGCCTCTTAGGTGAACGTTGTTTGCGGGTTCGTCCCTCCGTGTCGGAAGACGGAAGGGAGTCGCGTCACTCTGAGAGGAAGGCCGTCGCGGGAACGTCAAATGATGGGGTGTCCATATGTCCAGGTGTGTGGGTTTCGGAAGTCGTCGCTGGTAGTGGCGCAGGAGTAGCGTCAGGCTTTGAGCGCGACGTGTCGGCCTCGGCTGTATCCGTAGCAGCTGGATGGGTCACCGGTACGTGGTCCGATGGGCGGTGACCGGTGAGAGGAGAAGAGAGCGCCGATGCGTAGGTGATTGGTAAAACCGTGTCGGAGCCGGAGGTGCGTTCCTTGCAGCACCCGGAACTGGTCTTGGGTTGACCGTCGTATATGACAACCGCGCGGCACCCGCTAATTTGCAGGTAAGATGGCACGTGGCGATGGAGATCGATGGTGAACTGTCGTACACCATTAAGACTGGGTACGTTTGGAATTGCTCCCAGCGTTCGGCAGTGTGGCCATGTACAGTGCCATAGGGGCGGAAAGCCGCGATAACGTCTTCCGCCGGTAGCTCGAACGGGAGTTCGAAAACTCGTATGGTGCGCATTCCTAAGCCGGCATGGTCGACAGTGACCGCTCAGACATTGCAGTCGGCGTGGCAAAAGCGTAATCCGTGGTTGGTGTCACAAAGTATTCTTTCACATACCGCGTCATTGACGACTTTGACGTACACACTACTGCTTAATATGGACTAATGGATGCCCAAGATGTCGGAAACTGGGATCTTCGCAACGTCGCGTAGGAAGCGTTCTACTTACAAGGCCTTTGGTCGTGCGTAGTCGTTGCAGAAGTAGGATCGTAATGTTGATTTTCGAAAACGGTTAGCCATGGTTCTAGTGCATGTAAGCGACACGTAAGTGACGGCCGCGGAAACGTAAACAACAGCGAGCGCGCGCGCTCCACAGGCGGAAACAAGAACACGTCCGCAATGCACGGCTGCGAAAGCCGGACTGATCTCCATCTGAGCCACCGAGGACACAGAGGATAGCGCGGCTGCAGTGATTTATCTGAGACACGCCTCCAGCGATACCCACATTCTCAACGTATTGTCCCGCTCTACATTCGTAGTGCCCCCGCCCATTATACTCATTACTCGCGGCGCATTGCCGATTCCAGTAAGAGTTCGGGCACTGTGCATTCGCACATAAGAAGAAGATGGTCAAGTGGCCGGTGAGCATCAACTGTATATATACTAAGATGTCCGAAAGAACAGATACCATTTTAGTATATAAACGGTGCGTTGTAGCTCAATGTGTGGAACGCCACCTATGGCGCGCTGCATATAGCACATTTGACGACCGTGCGCCTAGTATAACAGATGTAGTGACGGAGGACATACGGTGTCGTCTGTAGTTTTACTTATGATCAAAACCGGCTTATGTCTATTGAAGTTATTTTATTTTATTGATCGTGACGCAGCCGCTGCACTAAGGCGTTTTTCATTTTTAAAAGCTTATGTTAGTAATATGTTATCTCATACGTAATTATAGAGGTTTATGTATAGATTGTATTACTGGTCTACATGTTGTTTTGATCACGTTTTAGGACTTCTGAAGAAGGCTATATTTTTGTAGCTGAAACTATAGTCAAGAGTTAGTACAATCATAATTATTGCAACTGTCGGCTGTTTTTCATTCGCAAAATAAATTCGTAATGGGTTTTGCTGCTATGATGAAAATAACAACTGTTCGCGATTAGTATGGAGAACATTCTGGACAATCTATTCGAGCGAATGACTTGGCCACCAATCGAATATTTATGGGACATATTCGAGAGGACAGTTCTTGAACAAAATCCTACACCGGCAATACTTTCGCAATTATGCACGTCTGTGGAGTGAGCGTGGCTCAATACTTCTGCAGGGGACTTCCAGTGACTTGTTGAGTTCATGACACGTCGAGTTACTGCACCACATCGGGCAAAGGGATCCGACACGATGTTATATCCCATGACTTTTGTCACCTCAATATTTAGGATTGGTGTTTCATCATGTAACACTTTCCGTCAAAGTAGATACGGCTCTCAGACTTGGTCACTATGTGAAAATTTAGAAATGGCCAAAGATTTATATAGAGCTCTGTGCGAAGCTGCACAAGAGCTTTATTTTGGAGGGGGGGGGGGGGGAGAGGGGGGAGGGCGGAGTACGGTCGAGACGGGCAAATGACATCATTCAGTTTGTCACAGTGGACAGAAACCTTCTGGGAAAGGCAGCTTTACAAAAATTGGAATGTGCTGGCCACGTTACAGAGGCAAATACTATAGTTCGACAAACTGGTGCTGCAGTGGAAAGCAAGGAGGGTTAGGAGAAAGGCTGTAGACCTCTCGTAGCAGGATGTCTTCAATATCGCTCGATACTAAATATATGTAGGAAACATGTAATCAAAGAGTACAATGATGGCTTTCAGTGCCGTTCATTATTTCTCTTAAAGCTTTTGGGATATTAAGTTGGAAAAATATAATCAGTGACGTTTCGACCACTCCGTGCGAGACATCTTCGTAGATAAATCACCGTAAATTACGTAGAAAGTTCAAGGACCCCAAATTTGTTGGGACATTCTGAGCTGTATAGAGGGCATGACGATTTTTCATGTGACGCCGAATGCCAAAGATTGTCGATGACATGCGAAGCTACTCCCGATAACAAGTAATCGCTGGTTAAAATTCCTCTTTTTGTCCAAAATCATCACGTATAGTTTATTTAACTCAGTCGTCCTGCTTGTAAAATACAAATGTGTTTACAAATTGATACTGACTCTCCACACAAGCGCGCGTGGTAAGTCGTTGTCTTGAATAGAGCATCAGAAAATGGTCTTCACATTGTAAATCATGTTGCGTCACAGCGGAGTTACTAGTATAGCTAAAGCGACAGTTCGTCTTATGTTTGGTAAAAACGTATTGATGTATTAATGTCTTTGCTTGGCCACTGCTGTAAAATATTTATCACACACCAGCTATCGCCAGTGGATGGCGTTCATCTTTTACATTTCTAAAGGAATACGTCCAATTTCCAGGTGGGCTTAAAATTACTAAAATCCAGTGTGTGGTATTCCTTCAATGCGGTCAGTAACCCTGTTAACATGTACCAAAGGTGCGTTCCCCACTTCCGGCTGTTGTTCCTCACTAATCCCCATATTGTTAAATTTCGGCGGTATCCTTACTTACATCTCCTTGTTAGATCAACCATTTTTCCTAAAAGCCGACTGCAAGTAATTAAGTTCCTCTTTCAAGTTAACCATGAGCAGTAGGAGTAGCAGTTGCGGATACATAATGAATTGTTTAATTAATTACAAGATCTATTAACGTAACATCAACATTTACTTTTACTTTTTAATTTGCATATCCCACCTCTTGGACTTACGAATGGAACGAACCACTGTTTTATTTCAGTAAATGTCGTCCTCAGTCATACTTCCTGATCCTTTCTATGACTTTCCTACTGTGTGTTAGAGCGTAATGATGTGTGAAACAAATGAGACAATGGTACAGATAGCTCCAAAAATATGGGAATAGGGCAGTAGGCTTATCAGTGCAAGGCTCAAAGCAGGAGTGGCCTGCGATGCTTGAGATAGATCGGTAGAGTAGAGAAGGCACAGGTCGGCCCTCAACCAATGAGAGCGAGCTATTCGAACAGTGGACGTTGGGCCTGGCTGGGAGTCCTATGAAATCCGATTACAGTAGACTGCACAGTTTCACATTGGCTGAGTTCCCCCAGTTTCTGTTTGCAAATCACTCTCCAGATAACCATTGACCCAGTGGTTGTTGTTGTTGTAGTCTTCAGTCCTGAGACTGGTTTGATGCAGTCCTCCATGCTACTCTACTCTGTGCAAGTTTCTTCATCTCCCAGTACGTACTGCAGCCTACATCCTTCTGAATCTGCTTAGTGTCTCCCTCTATGATTTTTACCCTCCACGCTGCCCTCCAATACTAAATTGGTGATCTGTCGATGTCTCATAACATGTCCTACCAACCGATCCCTTCTTCTAGTGAAGTTGTACCACAAGCTCTTCTTCTCCCCAGTTCTATTCAATACCTCCTCATCCAATCTTTAGCATTCTTCTGTAGCACCACATTTCGAAAGCTTCTCTTCTTTTCTAAACTATTTATCGTCCACGTTTCACTTCTATACATTGTTACACTCCATTCAAATACTTTCAGAAACGCCTTCCTGACATTTAAATCTATACTCGATGTTAAAAAAAAATTTCTTCTACAGAAACGCTTTACTGGCCATTGCCATTCTACATTTTATATCCTCTCTTCTTCGACCATCATCAGTTATTTTGCTCCCTAAGTAGACAAGCTCCTTTATTGCTTTAAGTCATTTCCTAATCTAATTAGCTCAGCATCACCCGACGTAATTCGACTACATTACATTATCCTCGTTTTGCATTTGTTGATGTTCATCTTATATCCTCCTTTCAAGACAATGCCCATTCCGTTCTGCTGCTCTTGCAAGTCCTTCGCTGTCTCTGACAGAATGAAAATGTCATCGGCGAATCTCATAGTTTTTATTTCTTCTCCACGGATTTTAATACCTACTCCGAACTTTTCTTTTGTTTCCTTTATTGCTTGCTCAATATACAGATTGAATAACATCGGAGATAGGCTACAACCCTGTCTCACTTCCTTCCCAACCACTGCTGCCCTTTCATATCCCTCGACTCTTATAACTGCCATCTGCTTTCTGTACAAATTGCAAATAACCTTTCGCTCCGTGTATTTTACCCCTGCCACCTTCAGAATTTGAAAGAGAGTATTCCAATCAACATTGTCAAAAGCTTTCTCTAAGTCTACAAATGCTAGAAACGTAGGTTTGCCTTTCCTTAATATATTTTCTAAGATGAGTTGTAGGGTCAGTATTGCCTCATGTGTTCCAACATTTCTGCGGTATCCAAACTAATCTTCCCCGAGGTCGGCTTCAATCAGTTTTTCCATTCGTCTGTAAAGAATTCGTGTTAGTATTTTGCATCTGTGACTTATTAAACTGATAGTTCGGTAATTTTCACATCTGTCAAGACCTTCTTTGTTTGGGAATGGAATTATTACAGGGTGTTTCAAAAATGACCGGTATATTTGAAACGGCAATACAAACTAAATGAACAGCGATAGAAATACACCGTTTGTTGCAATATGCTTGGGACAACAGTACATTTTCAGGCAGACAAAGTTTCGAAATTACAGTAGTTACAATTGTCAACAACAGATGGCGCTGCGGTCTGGGAAACTCTATAGTACGATATTATCCACATATCCACCATGCGTAGCAATAATATGGCGTAGTCTCTGAATGAAATTACCCGAAACCTTTGACAACGTGTCTGGCGGAATGGCTTCACATGCAGATGAGATGTACTGCTTCAGCTGTTCAATTGTTTCTGGATTCTGGCGGTACACCCGGTCTTTCAAGTGTCCCCACAGAAAGAAGTCACAGGGGTTCGTGT
The DNA here is from genome assembly GCF_023897955.1 of Schistocerca gregaria. NCBI lineage: Eukaryota > Metazoa > Arthropoda > Insecta > Orthoptera > Acrididae > Schistocerca > Schistocerca gregaria. The sequence goes on from NC_064922.1 coordinate 130,823,564, forward strand.
CTGGCGAATAGGGAGGCCAATCCACGCCGCCTCCTGTATGTTTCGGATAGCCCAAAGCAATCACACGATCATCGAAATATTCATTCAGGAAATTAAAGACGTCGGCCGTGCGATATGGCCGGGCACCATCTTGCATAAACCACGAGGTGTTCACAGTGTCGTCTAAGGCAGTCTGTACCGCCACAAATTCACGAAGAAGGTCCAGATAGCGTGATACAGTAATCGTTTCGGATCTGAACAATGGGCCAATGATTCCTTTGGAAGAAATGGCGGCCCAGACCAGTACATTTTGAGGATGCAGGGACGATGGGACTGCAACATGGGGCTTTTCGGTTCCCCATATGCGCCAGTTCTGTTTATTGATGAAGCCGTCCAGGTAAAAATAAGCTTCGTCAGTAAACCAAATGCTGCCCACATGCATATCGCCGTCATCAATCCTGTGCACTATATCGTTAGCGAATGTCTCTCTTACAGCAATGGTAGCGGCGCTGAGGGGTTGCCGCGTTTGAATTTTGTATGGATAGAGGTGTAAACTCTGGCGCATGAGACGATACGTGGACGTTGGCAACATTTGGACCGCAGCTGCAACACGGCGAACGGAAACCCGAGGCCGCTGTTGGATCACTAGCTGCGCGTTGCCCTCTGTGGTTGCCGTACGCGGTCGCCCTACCTTCCCATCACGTTCATCCGTCACGTTTCCAGTCCTTTGAAATTTTTCAAACATATCGTATATTGCATCGCTTTTCGGTCCTTTGGTTACATTAAACCTCCGTTGAAAACTTCGTCTTGTTGCAACAACACTGTGTTCTAGGCGGTGGAATTCCAAAACCAGAAAAATCCTCTGTTCTAAGGAATAAACCATGTTGTCCACAGCACACTTGCACGTTGTGAACAGCACAAGCTTACAGCAGAAAGACGACGTACAGAATGGCGCACCCACTTACTGCGTTATCTTCTATACCTTTCACATCACTTGCAGCGCCATTTGTTGTTGAAAATTGTAACTACTGTAATTTCGAAAGTTTGTCCACCTGAAAATGTACTGTTGTCCCAAGCATATTGCAACAAACGGTGTATATCTATCGCTGCTCGTTTAGTTTTTATTGCCGTTTCAAATATACCGGTCATTTTTGAAACACCCTGTATATTCTTCTTGAAGTCTGAGGGTATTTCGCCTGTCTCATACATCTCGCTCACCAGATATAGAGTGTTGTCAAGACTGGCTCTCCCAAGGCCGTCAGTGGTTCTAATGGAATGTTGTCTACTCCGGGGGCCTTGTTTCGACCAAGGTCTTTCAGTGCTCTGACACGCAGTATCATATCTCCCTTTCCTTCTTCATCTACATCCTCTTCCATTTCCATAATATTGTCCTCAAGTACATCGACCTTGTATAAACCCTCTATATACTCCTTCAATCTTTCTGCTTTCCTTTCTTTGCTTAGAACTTGGTTTCTGTCAAAGCTCTTGATATTCATGCAAACGGTTCTCCTTTCTCCAAAGGTCTCTTTAATTTTCCTGTAGGCAGTATCTATCTTACCCCTAGTGAGATAAGCCTCTACATCCTTAGATTTGACCTCTAGCCATCCCTGCTTAGCCCTTTTGCACTTCCTGTCGATATCATTTTTGAGACGTTTGCATTCATTTTTGCCTGATTCATTTACTGCATTTTTATATTTTCTCCTTTCATCAATTAAATTCAACATTTCTTCTGTTACCAAAGGGTTTCTACTAACCCTCGTCTTTTTATCTGTTTGATACTCTGTTGCCTTCACTATTTCATCCCTCAAAACTACCCATTCTTCTTCTACTGTATTTCGTTCCTCCATTCCTGTCAATTGTTCCCTTACGCTCTCCCTGAAACTCTGTACAACCTCTGGTTCTTTCAGTTTATCCATGTCCCATCTCCTTAAAATCCCACCTTTGTGCAGTTGCTTCAGATTTAAGTTACAGTTCATAACCAATAGATTGTGGTCAGAGTCCACATCTGCCCCTGGAAATGTCTTACAATTTAAAACCTGATGCCTACATCTTTGTCTTACCATTATATAACCTATCTGATACCCAGTAATAACGATTTACATGGCGACCCTGCATGCGATCATAACTGAAGCTGTAGATAAACAGTCAATATGTAGGCTGTATTTATTGCAATTATTTTGTTTGGCACTCAAACAACTTACACGTTGTTCCGTGACGATTTCTTCTCTCAATTTTACAGTGTTGTTCTTGACTCGGGGTTGCATTATTCTGTATCGTGTATTAATGTACTTTGTAAATTTGGTAACTGTTTTGTTTACTTGTGTGTGGGTGTAAATTGAATGTATCGATTCAATGTGTCAGGTTATGTGCGATACTTGTATTTAGACTGCGTGTGAAACTTATTCTGACTACTTGTTTAATAAAGTAGACGTCCGTTATGTTTTAGATTTACAAAATATACCAGAAAAAAATAAAATGGTTACACTAACAATTGCTCTAATGAGTTCCCAGAGTGGTTATGTGTACTTCCCATGTCTCTACTAAGCCAGAAGTCACCTTTGCATGCCAGGTGGTCTGAACCTGTCTAAGAAGCTGTCCCTTCGTTACCACAGCGATCCAAATGTTTTTTGCAGCTGTCAAAATGCGTTTGTTTATGCAACTGTGTGAGTTGTTTTGGGATCCATCTTCCACAATTTTTACGAAACCAAAGTCTGTTGTGGATGATTTCGTAGGCAGAACCGTGACTAATTTGCAGATGATGAGCCACTTCGTCAACAGTTAATCCTCTATCAAAGAAAATCATTTCACGTGAACGCTCAATGGTTTCTTAATTTATGACGGTAAACTGTCGTCCTGCTCTTTCATCGTGCGTAACACTTGTGCGTTCACTTCGGAATTTTTCAATCCATTCATAGACACTTCGTTGTGGCAAAACACTGTCCCCGTACTATACTGAAAGTCTTCGATGAATTACGGCCCCTGATGCGTCTTCCGACTACAAAAAAACGGATCACAGAATGTTACTGTACTTTGGTGCAAATAGACAGCGGAGCACCCATGATTAACAGTACGGCAGCGATAACGAAAGTAACCTAGCAGCTTGAAAATTGCAATGATATAACAACAAATAAACAAAGTATGCAACATCAACGTAAAACGACAATACTACGAAAATAAACAAAAATTTAACTCAATTGCGAATAATAATTGACTTACCCTCGTATATATAAATTAGATGCTTATTGAAACAATAAACTTTAATGTAATTGTGTACCACTGAATGGGGACAAAAGCGAATTACAAAACTAAGTTACAAATAATTGAGCGTGACTGCATGAAATACAAATTAAATAGTATGAAACGAGTCTAACAGAGACGTTCCAGTTTTGTATGCGAGCCCGCCACGTTTACGATACTGGGCGGTTTGACCACATGTTCAGTTTGTGCTTTGTTTCGATAGATACTCATTGCTTCATTATTTCGAATGATCATGGTCTTCAGCCATTCCTGTCGTGTTAAAACCGGAGCTTTTGTCATAATGCTTCCGTGCTGGAATCGGGTGAGCCGCGCCATCACAGATCATAGCAATTGCTGTAGAAACACACTTTGATAGAATAGCGGCGCCTTCAGTAAATTTGTGTGTGTGTTTGTGTGTGTGTGTGCTTGCGTGTCTGCGTGGTACGTTTTAAATAAAATTGTCGGTATGGTCTTAGAGAAAGGAGAGCATTAATCCCACCAATTACTGCATCGTGGCCCACAGTATTATCAAATAAGAGGCCATGTACATAGTTCATTTAGATTTTCAAGTAGTCAAATTAATGTGTATAGAGCCAAATGCGGGGAGAATCCAACGAACGAGAGTTTTGTTTAAATAATAAATGTAAAATCTATCTCACTGAAAGTATGAAGTCTTACGCGAGAACGAGACTTCCGTTCCCTCATCAGATCCACTCGACAACCAGTCAGGAAGCACTGAAAGATAGTTACAACCTCCACAAAACATGTTCAATGATAGCAATTGTCATAGGTAGTATACTTATCAGTTTCAGGCAGAATTTACATCCCTGGATCAGGCATGCTTATAGCAAGCGGTTACCGCCCCCACCCCCTCCCACTCCCCCCGCCTCGTCACACGAATGCGTTGGTTTTGTTTTCAAGGGTAGTTATCATTTACGCACATTTTTTTCTTTACAAATAATCGAATTCAGTGGGGCTTTATATGAGTAGCCTTGCACCCGTAACCTCAGCATGCGATACGGGAGGTAATTTTCTGCACAGTACCATAATTAAAGAGAATTAGAACCATCCAATGAAGGCACAAGCTTTGGCTGCCTATGTGGAAAATTAAAATTGTTAGAACCTCCAGCTAGAGTGAACGGTGCATGCCTTTGCTGCCTCTCGATGACGACTGAATTCCATGTGCATGTATCGATTTCTAAAAGTTACCTTCCCGTATCTCTTATTCTCTAAAATTCGATAGGCACATGTGGGAACTAATATAAGCAGAAATTTAAATAGCACATTCTTTTCTTTCTCCGTAGCAGGTTAAATTATATTGCTTAATGCTTTTCACAGATGCCTGTAAGACATTGAAAATCTCTTCGCTGGTGTAAAGATACGTTTACGTGTGTTTTATTGGTTTTATGATGCACCGGTTCTACAAAAATCTTCATGTACATCTGAACATGTCTATCATAAATAGAGATGAAACGTTATTGAATAGATTTATTTAATGATCACCGTTCCTCAGCCTGAAAATTTTAACAGAATCATATTATGAAGTATTTTTATGAGGCTAACTGCTTGTAACCGCACCTCCGTATTATGCAACGGATGGACTTAGACACCAAAGTAAACGAGATTAGGGAACGCATAGGAGGATAAGGAGGATGTAGACTGTAGTTTTTGCCACCTTTTCACGATTAGATGAGTAAAAGGACTCCCATAAAAGAAACGTGAAATGATCCTCTAAGAATGAACTGAAGAGACTAATTCCTCGTATGGAAGATCTGATTGGAAGCTCCTGAAATTCAATTTAGCTAGCATGATTTGCACATCCCTATATTCCATTATTTTGTTTACTAGCGTTTTGTAGATAACTTTATTCCAAATTTTGTTTCATTGCATGGAAGTTCAACAATGTCTCTGGGTCATATTTGTTATTGTGCTTGGTGTTCTACCATTGTGTTAACTGTAAAACACAAAGGGAAGGTACTGTAGAAGATATAGATACATTTCCCATTCATGTCATGCGAAAATATGATAGCGTTTGTCAAACCACTTTGCAGTATAACACTTGTCTGTCCCTGCATATTAATTAATTCTGTGAAAATAGAAAGATATTGGAATGAACTGTCGGGAATACACATAAAATAGCTTTGAACTAGACTGCTGTATCTAAAAGATTCAATGAAACACGTCACGTAGAAATAGAAAATCCAAGCTTCTACTAATTAAAATTAACATGCAGACACAAAAGGAATAGTTCCTCTATATTGCATGAGGCGGATTTACGAATCGTGTCGGATAGTGTTTCTTGAATACTAGACACTATTTCCGTAATCTTCATGCTATTAAGTCAATTATAACACCTATTGTAGACCTAGATCATTTAAGCAGTTCATAAACATAATTCTAAACGTTGTTCACTCAATGAGTTCGTTAAAAGAAGGACGGAGATTTGTGTTTAATGCAACTTCTTTGTGATGCAGAATTATATATGATGTCTCTGTCACGATGAGGTTATTAAAAACTGTAGCGAATTTGTTTTTGGGAAAGGTAAAATGATGTACTTTAGGTGCTTTATTACAACGTACTTAGAATCTAACGAAGTGATATAACTGTACGGCCTCTTGGTGTATCAGATACTGTTCTCGTTTAAAGAAGGTCAACAATATGCAACTTCTTTGTGATGCACAGTGATATATGATGTTTGACCGCATATTTTCCAAATAACATCCATCCATCTCTTGTCAGTACTAAGAGATGATGTTTCTGTTAATTTGGCAATATGTGGATTCTAATTTGTCCAAAATAAAATGCACGAGCAGCTCGTAAATGCAAGGTCCTGAATCACTATTTCCCCGTTATACACAAACCTTTTTTTTTAAATATACGAACACTGTCTATATGATAGACTGAGAACACAATGCTGTCTGTGACATTTTAAGAATTCACTTATCTGGTTTTATCACTTGCTTCAACTTGCCCTGGTATCTGAGGCAGATGAATTAGAAACTATAAGCCATTGCTGAAACTTTTAATATTATTTATCACATTCAGGGTATATAAAAAATGTAAGACAAATATCTAAAACTTTAGAGGTTTATTGTCTACATCAGATATTACAAATAGTTCTTATAAACGTGGGATATAAAGTACGAGGGCTATGTGGAAAGAGAGATCTGATAGCTAGCGAAATGGAAACGATGATGAGAGTCCGATGAAGTTTGCTCAAATATGTTGGGCAGTGTCTCCAGTATGCCTGTCGTTCGCATCACATAGTTTTTTTATTATTTCTGAGCGCGCAGTGAGTACGTGAAGATGCCTGGAACAACAGTGTCTCCAGCCAAATATGGGCAGCCGCAATGTTTCGCCTGATTTCATGCCACCCCATATGACATACCTGTCATTAATTTTTCTTGACAATGAGGACGCTCCTGCAGCGTTTTCGATGGGAAGTGTTTGACCGCCCACCATGCAGCCCGGAATTGTCTCCCTCTGAAGTTCGTTTCCGCTCATATGAATGAATGGCTATGAAGACTGTAGAACAGTGCACAGAAGTAGCTGAAGGGAAGGGCGGCTGTCTTCTTTGACGAGGGTATAGCAAAGCTTGTTGAGTGCTACGAGAAATGTCGTAACCCAGAGCCGTTACTAGGTAGAGATGTGTGTGGGTTATGTAGCAAACTATTGCAAATAAGATATTTTTGGTTTTTCACTTTGATTTCCATTTCATGACCGTTCAGACCTTGCTTTCCGAATAGACGTGTGAATGAAATTCCTTGTGTGACTCCTGGTTCTGTGATTCACCTCAAATGTACTTTTTTTTACTCATTTTCTTGTTTAGAGTTATCTTGTTTTGTTTGAGAGTCGTTTTTTCTTTCACCACAGCGCATCATAATTAAGTGTTGAGTGTCTTAAGTGGCGAATATTTGCCTAGAAAATGGGAATGCGGGTGCAGCATCACGATCTTCGTTGTGATGACGAAATTCTAAAATATTTGAGTTGGCGGAGGTGGAAGCGCAACTTAAAGGGGAGACCGCGGCCGTACATTAATTAAATAACGCCAGTTGTGTGTAATGGTATGTGACTATCATTGTTTTCATTCTACTAACTGTCTGTCTTTTCACTGTCGAGCTATCGCTCAAAATGCTACTGCCAGAACATAAAGCAAACGAACGTATTAACCTGCGTCTAGAAGAAGATAAAGAGGAAACAGAAACGAAAAACATGAAAAGAAACTACTAAACATAACCCAGAACCAGAATGAACGCATTAGAGGTAAGAGAAAATTTATTACTGCCTTTTGCTTTATTTGTGTAGAAAAGCCGACATTGGAATTTTCCTGCTTCTTATGTGCTGACTTGCAATTTTAGATTCGGAGATCTTACTGTTCGCTTGGCTTCTGCACACTCTGCCATTCATTGTATCAATACCCTTTTATGCTACGAAATTTCGAAAATTCGGGAGTACCGCGATAAACGCATACTGTTACTGTGCCGTCATTGGTAGGCTTATACTTATTAGTTCTATTTTAAATTTTTTGAGGAGGTGGACCGATCCTCTTTCATAACAATCGTTTTCTAAATTTAGTTGCACAATTAGACGAGGAATAGGTTGTTTTCGAGATTTTCGGGAGCTTGTATCATTTTCATGATAAATTTACCGTTACAAGTTTTTTGGATAAGTTATTTCCTATCAAATCAGCGTTTCTGAATCACAGTTACTACCAATGAACAGAGTACCACGAATTTGATTGTATGTATACTGTTAATCAAACGTACTTTCACAAAAAGATTTTTCTCTCCTAGTGACCTCATATTAACTGTTGTGTGACAATTTAAAGTTGTTGGCGTGCTGTGATAGTCAGTTTCGCGTGTCAATGAAAAATGTGTGATGAAGTGTAGCAGCGAGAGGTTCTACATGTTTTGTTGTAACAACGTATTGTCGGTGGTTACCGATGCTCAACTGTTACGCAGCACCTGTCCAGTACAGTAGTCGTAGTATCCTATGTGACTGTCAGACGTACGTGCTCGGACTGTGGAGAAGGCCTCTTCTAACTGATTCCTTATTGTGCAACGTAATTCAATAACCGCCGCAATTTCATTTCACGGTAACGGGCATTGGAATAAAATGTACGAATTCCACACGTCGACAGTACTAACTGAAAACTCGTCCTTTTTACCTTCAAGCAGCAGTAAACTGAGCAGATATTCAGCTGTGCACTAATTGTAGAAGTTCACTTGTTTCTCTTACATTCCTTTACTGTTGTTTCAATGTAACCTGATACCTCCATTAATCTAAACGTCAAGAACAATTTATTGAGTTTTTCATGTCACTTCATCAAGGTGTGGCGGTATTAAGTTCATATTCAACATAAAAAAGACCAGGAGATGTGAAGTACACTAAAAGTTAATCCCAGTAATGACTGCATACATCTGAACATGAATTTCATTGTGTGATCCACAGGTGACGGACAAATGACGGTAATGTCACGATGGTCCTCAGCTATAGTTGTATTTTTTCCCCAATCTTTTGGCTTAAAAAATGTCTTTAAGCCCCCCCTCCCGTCCCCACCTTTTCCACGCACGATTCCTTACAGAATCTAAGTCCCATGAATAACACGTCATGTGTATCCAGCAATATTATTCTGCAGGTACATCCAGTGATAAACGTAGATTCCTTCCGCAAAATGTGTTGCGGATAGACTTCTTAGTAAACAAGTAATACAAGTGAACGTCATGCCTGATTGAAGTTTTACTGCACGATAAGCCAAAACGTGGTAAGTGATAAACGTTTTCCTTTCATTATTTTGTGGAGTGTGTCAAAGTCGTTTCTTGGAACTCGTTCTTTAATGCCCAGTAACGCATAACTTGCACTCCATGAGTTAGACTGGCTCAAGACATATAGACAGTTTCCAATTTGTCTTATTGTGTTAAACCTTTGACATAAAATTAGGTCACAATTAATGTGTAGCTACCCACACAAGTCCAGTGTGTGCTGTAATTATCGTATGGCAGCCAAACTTAGCAGACACCCTCATGTCAAGTTATCTTCACATAGGAATGTGGAATGCAGGCGACTACTGCGATATGACTTCCAAAATGACAGCAGTCAGTCGTCCTTTGTTTCAGGCTTTATTACAGCAAATCAAGATTTCGGTTAGTAACTAGCCACTATCAGCGCTAAATATTACAAGAAGTACGTAGTCAGGTGATATAATAAAAAGTTACAACTCGTGGCATAGCGTATACCGCTTATACTTAAGATAGCATACCAGTATTTCAGAGTATTAATACATGCCCTAGTAGGTCAATCCCCTGCTGTTCAGGCTTGTGTCACAGCTCATTCAAGACTACTGTATAATACAATTAGGCTTTGCTGTAAAAAAAAAGGCAAATTGCTCTGAGCACTATGAGCGCTGTGGGACTTAACTGCTGAGGTCATCGGTCCCCTAGAACTTAGAACTACTTAAACCTAACCTATGGACATCACACACATCCATGCCCGAGGCAGGATTCGAACATGCGACGTAGCGCTCGCGCGGTTCCAGAGTGAAGCCCCTAGAACCGGCGGTTGGCTGTAAGGTGCCCTCTATATGAACTACGTAATACGTAATATTCATAGGACAGCGGTTATGGTCTCTACTAAGAAACTTAAAATTTGCATAGGAATAACACAAAATGAAATACAAGTAAAATTATTTACGTTGCTGTCTGACTTAGTGCCACATTTAACAATACATATTAAAAGATGTAAAAAAATGCTGTATTCTCTCCTTGTGAACCAATTGTTTGTTATTCTTTAAAAACACTTAGATAACATCAGAGTAGTAATATTAAAAAAATTTAATGTTTACAATACACTGGGAGGCACATTATGTATTCTGCGACTAGTGGAATAGTTTTGACTTAAACATTTTATGTTTTCTACTATTTTTCTCTTTATTTAATCATCGAGACGAGGTATGTGGTTTCTCTTAGTTACTGAATAGTTCATACACGGCACCGAGTGTCAGCGAGGTAGATGTTGGTCTTATAAATAATTTGAATTGAACCAATTCTAACAGTCGCAATACACATTTTGTACCAGGCAGAGAGAGTACTGATCTCTGTGCCACTTCAAACAGATCACAAACAAATCACGCTATCTGCCTACCTTATTGATATTTGGCACCATTTATGAACTATTCATTTTGTAAGAAGAACCACCTACCTCGTCGCGATAGTTAAGTAATGAGAAAAATAGTAGAAAAGATAAAATATTTAAATCAAATCAATTTTAATGTCCACAGCATAAGTCATGTGCCTCCTAGCGTTTTGTAAATATTTTTAAAAAAATTTAAAAATCTTACAAGTCTGACGTTACCTCTGTGTTTTTGAAAACAACTGGCTCACAAGCGGTAAATGTGGCATGTTTTACATCTTCTAATGTGTACTGTTAAATGTGGATGTAAGTCAGACAGCAGCGGAAGTAATTTTATTTGTATTTCATTTTGTGTTATTCGTATGCAAATTTTAAGTTTTTTTAGTGGAGGCCATACGCTTTACTATGAATGTTATATATTGCTTAGTTAATATAAAGGACGCCATACAGCCAGCCGATAAGTTCTCCTGAATGTCTAACTTCATTACACAGTAGTCTTGAATGAACTGTGAGAGAAGCCCGAAAAATAGGGGATGTATTAAAACCCTGAAGTACCGGTATCTAATCTAATGTACAAGCGATGTAGGTGATTCCAAGAATTATAACTTTTTATACTATCGTCTGACTACGCATTTCCTGTACTTTGTAGCACTGATAGTGGCTAGTTGCTAGCCAAAATCTAGAGAATCGTTAATAAAGCCTGAAAGGAAAGGATGACTCATTGCTGTGTTCTATCATCTTGAAATATTCTGATGTGTTAATGCATAACCGAAATGCGCTGAAAAAAAATTTTGTCATCAAGTGCAAATCTGGCGGTGTGAGAAGAATAAATGCGTATATAAATGTTTCCGTATGAAATGGGACAGGAATGGGACATGGGAAAAAGGTAACACAAAAGAAAAAAGCATACTTTTATTAATAACTGCCGCTTACACAGTTGGTTCCATATGAGCACAGGAGACATTAAGAAGATGCTCTACAGATCCCGATTTGCACTTGGTGGCCAAAATTGGAGCAAATTTTTTTGCCAATGTAAGTCAGTTTCGCATCGACGTATTAGCATATTCACCAGGTTTCGCTGCCATACGATAACTGTGGCCCGCACTGTATCTCTATGAGTAGCCGCACTTCCAGATCCACAGGCAGGTTTGAGTACCTACTGGCTTCCAGGGGATAAGAAATTTGTTCTCAATGTTTTATATAGTTTTTTACCGAACTCAAAAATTTTAAATGTCGTACTCTCATTAAGAGGAGGTTATATAGTACACTTAGTCACAGTTCCTTGAATACTACTGTAGTATTTGCATAATAAAATCTAAAAAGGACGACTGACTGCTCACTCTATAATTTATAAGTCAGATAGAGTTTCTAAGAGCATCCACTTTACGAATGGAAGGTAACCTGATATCTGAGCAAACTAATTATCTTCTGGCTGCTTTCGGGTGTGAACTTGTAACAGAGATAGTCAGTAACATTGCGTAACTGATGTCGGGATATTAGGTACGGATTTGATAGCCATTTTCCGTGTTTAAAGACGATAAACCAACGAAAAGGATATTTTAGACATTTTTTCTAACGCGTCATGCAAGAATCCCGAAAGTTCTATACTGTAACTAACTTTCAGCTACTGCATCACTGGAGTTATGTGGCCTTTGCGTGTTAGGGATTTGGTCTAACTTTCCTCAACGCTGCTTTTGTCGGCTAGACCAGTATCTAACGATGCAGAGTGAACGGGAAAACAACCTGAAACCTACCTAGGTAGGTGGACGGAATGTTTAAAGGATATTGAGGGACTAACCCTCCTCGCTACACCCTCAGATCACACTCTTTGGTACCTCACAACATGACGTTAACAGTAGCTCTGCTGTACCTCTCCAATCCACTGCAAAAACTGGGACCTCTCTCCAGGCATCTGTCACACTCAAAGACGACGGTTATCCTGGGGAGGTGCGGAAGGGCGATTCATCGCTACAAATAATGCAACAACTTTCAGCACCAGTTGGTGTTTCCACGTCACAGTACCTCTCCAGACGCGCCGATAGTCTCCAGCCCATTGTTTGGGATGACGCAGAATGTTGCAGGGAGTCCTTTGCTGGTTCTCGAATGGCAGGCACAGATGTGACGAGATTACAATATCCTTTGTGCCCAATATGCTGATCTCCCCAGATGTAGTCGACAGAAACCTTGACGACGAGTATTCCTGCCGTCGTGTTTCCGTGCAGTCCAACACTGGATCCCTGTCACATCCTAATGCCTCACAAATCTGGATAATGAGCAACTTGGCCAGCCGGTCAAATGAAGGCCAGTCATCAGACCCCTCTCAACTTCAGTCCTGTGCTGATAAATCTGTCTCAGATGAGTACTTGGCTCCTTTGTGTCTTTCACAATGACCACTCATTGCCTGAAGCTCTTCACAGCCCTTGTTTGCTCAACCAGGGCTGGTAACAACACCAAACACGAACAACACAGATCGAGCAACACAGATACAGTTTGCTGTTCTGCCTGTTGAATGGAGCTGTCCGTCTGATCATGTACACACCCGCCGATGGTGTGTATGTGTATGAAATTACTTTAACATCATGTCATGTCTCCTGTGTGCTTCCCGCTTTTGTCAGGCAGTGCACTTCGAAATTGTGCAGCACTGTTTACAGAATACAGGCTTGATTTTTAGGTCTTGAGAGTGTGATGCTATTGAAAAGAAATGTCCGTAAAGACATGGCGGCGAGTGAGTGACGTGCGTTTGCGTTAGCTTGGCTCGCAAGTTCACGTGAAATCTGGAGGTGTTTTAAGCAGTTAGGCTAGTCTACATATACTAAAGCCGCATATCTACGGCCGAGTGTCGTATTTTACATCACATTCGGAGCACCAATTACACGGAATCGCACTTAAAATGGAAAATCGCCGAACAACCCGCAGTGCAGCCAACGGACAGGCCGGAGACAGCGCAGGCGTGGAGTCTACAGCGGGAGTTGCGGCCGCTTCGCCCGGCATCGCTGACATCGCCGCACTCGTGAAGGCTGAGGTGAGTGCCGCGCTGCAGGCTAAGGAGACGCTCGGGCTCGTTGTTCTAACCATCACTGATGCCGTCACTGCAGCAGTGACGGACAAAATACAGAAAACTCTGGAGGCGAATGCGAGCGAGATCCGTGCACTGGACACATCGTTAAAAGCAAGTGAGGAGAAAGCACGACTGCTCGAACAGAAATTGATCGAGAAGACAGACGAGCTCGAACAATATCAGAGACGCAACAATCTCAGACTGTTCGGCATTCCAGAGAGCAGCAGAGAGAACAAAGATGAACTAAAACCTTGTCCAAGAAAAGCTAGGCGTGCAGGTGACTCTGAGTGACATTGACAGATGCCATAGAGTGTGTCGTAAGTCGCCAGGTTCTACAAAACCGAGACCTATAGTAGTGAAATTTATGTCGTATAGGAAAAGATAAGAAATCTTCAGAGCAAAGAAGAATCTCGCGAAGTCAGGTCTGACAGTACGCAAGGATCTGACCTCTGAAAGACTAAACATTTTGAAGAGCGCGATTTCGAAATTTGGGCTACAGAACGTATGGACAAATGACGGCAGGATAATGGTTAAGACCGAAAACGGAAAGAAAACAATTTGCAGTGTCAATAAACTCGAAAACCTGTGCTTTAGAAGCTAAATCATGTCTAATCTTTCTGCCACTAACCTGTATGTTTATATTGTTTACACTGTCAACATTATCTTAACTAATGTATTATGAAATTGTTCGTTTCTCAGCATAATTATTTTTTATCTCTAATTCTTTTTTTATCGTGTAATTTTTGTTATTATCTGTATCATCAACATAACTATTTTCATCTTTCATTGTTTTTCTCATGTAATTTTTCTTAATAATTACATAAGGTAGTCTCACTACCATCCTTAATTAGCAACCCACCATCATACTTTAGTTGTTATCCTCATAAGTGCAATTAATATCACACTCTACTATTACGTTCAGATTACTCCCGTTGTGTTTAGCGAAATTCCTTCCCCTGCCAGCCCACGGCTACTTCCAGAACCGTTGCAGACCTCGCTGACCTTGGCCGCAGATCCCGTTGCCTCCCCGGGGACCCACCACCTCCCCCTCCTGGCCGCTTTCACTGCACAGAACTGGGAGGACACTCCCTCACCCCCCCTCCCCCCCCCTTTCACACGCCTTCCGCATTCCTCATGCCAGACCCTCTTGTCACCGCCAACCACGACCCGCAAACATCGGTCGGCAGCCTCCTCGGGCAGTCAACAGCCGAACTTACCAAGCTGCGTATTGCACATGCAAATGTCCAGTCTCTGTCAGCTCACTTCGACGAGTTCAAATATATATTTCAAACTGCTGATATACACGTAATACTTTTGTCAGACACTTGGCTCAAACCAAGTATTCCTACAAATTCCGTAAACCTAGATGGCTATATCTTTCTCAGGCACGACAGATGCAACAGACGAGGGGGCGGAGTAGGGGCGTACATACGCTCTTATTTGTCACCTATAGTACTACACACATCCAACAACAATGTAGATAAACAAGTGGAATATATGTGCATAGAGATCAAATCACTTAACAGAAAGTGCTTAATATGTGTCCTTTACAAACATTCTAAAGTAGGTGGGTACGCCTGCTTCGAAGCTGTCCTCTCTAGTCTCGAATCGTCATATGAACATGTAATGATAGCAGCTGACATTAACATTAATTTTCTGTGCAATAATCCTTCCACTGGGGAAATTTAAGAGGATTCTTTTTTCCTCAAATATGACGCTACTTCAGCTGGCACCTACTCATCACACGACTGCCAGTCACACTTTTATAGATATATTCGCAACGAAATCTCCGAACAGAATAATCCGCACTTCTCAAATATCTGCGCCTGGCATGTCTGCCCATGACATCATTTCCATGACGTATTCACTAGAATACCCTAGAAAGAAACAAAAACTGTCTACATACCGAGACCCCAAACGCATAAATTTGCCTGAACTCGAAACTGAGGTACATGAAATAGTTTGGGGGGTGACCTCTACTCCCTTCATGGACATAAACGACAAACTCCAGGATTACACTAACAAAATTACCCAACTATATGACAAATATGCTCCAATAAAGACCAGAAAAGTAAAAAGGCAACCGGCACCTTGGCTGACTGATGAACTAAAACAGCTCATGAATCTCAGAGACGCTGCACATCGAGCATACAAGATACACCCACACTTGAAAATCATGCTGTATGCGAGCAGAAACGAAACAAAGTCAATCAAGCCGTGAGAAACGCTAAGCTCAGACATGCCCGTACATTAGCTGACAATAGATGTAGACAAGCTATGCTGTGGAAAAATATCCGTAGTCTCGGTTAGGCAAAATATAAGTTGCAGAAAATCCCACGGTCCCAACTGAAGAAGTAAACCGATTCTTCACATTACTTACAACCAAAATTGAACCGCAGAAGAAACAGAGAATCATTGATTACTTCATGGGGGTGAACGGCTGTAGCAAAGAAAAATTGTACATATCTACAGCACGTCACTTGCAGTACTGTCAAGAAAGCCATAACGCGGATTAGATCAGCATCAACCTCTACATGACTACTCTGCAATTCACATTTAAGTGCTTGGCAGAGGGTGCATCGAACCACAATCATACTCTCTCTCTGCCATTCCACTCCCTTACAGCGCGCGGGAAAAACGAACACCTAAACATTTCTGTTCGAGCTCTGATTTCTCGTATTTTATTTTGATGATCATTCCTACCTATGTAGATTGGGCTCAACAAAATATTTTCGCATTCGGAAGAGAAAGTAGGTGACTGAAATTTCGTAAAAAGATCTCGCCGCGACGAAAAACGTCTTTGCTGTAATGAGTTCCATCCCAGTTCGCGTATCATATCTGCCACGCTCTCTCCCCTATTACGTGATAAAAAAAAACGAGCTGCCATTTTTTGCACCCTTTCAATGTCCTCCATCAATCCCACCTGGTAAGGATCCCACACCGCGCAGCAATATTCTAACAGAGGACGAACGAGTGTAGTGTAAGCTGTCTCTTTAGTGGACTTGTTGCATCTTCTAAGTGTCCTGCCAATGAAACGCAACCTTTGGCTCGCCTTCCCCACAATATTATCTATGTGGTCTTTCCAACTGAAGTTGTTCGTAATTTTTACACCCAGGTACTTAGTTGAAATGACAGCCTTGAGAATTGTACTATTTATCGAGTAATCGAATTCCAACGGATTTCTTTTGGAACTCATGTGGATCACCTCACACTTTTCGTTATTTAGCGTCAACTGCCACCTGCCACACCATACAGCAATCTTTTCTAAATCGCTTTGCAACTGATACTGGTCTTCGGATGACCTTACTAGACGGTAAATTACAGCATTAACTGCGAACAACCTAATAGAACTGCTCAGCTTATCACCCAGGTCATTTATATAGATCAGGAACAGCAGAGGTCCCAGGACACTTCCCTGGGGAATACCTGATATCACTTCAGTTTTACTCGATGATTTGTCGTCTATTACTACGAACTGCGAACTTCCCCACAGGAAATCACGAATCCAGTCGCACAACTGAGACGATACCCCATAGGCCCGCAGCTTGATTAGAAGTCGCTTGTGAGGAACGGTGTCAAAAGCTTTCCGGAAATCTAGAAATACGGAATCAACTTGAGATCCCCTGTCGATAGCGGCCATTACTTCATGCGAATAAAGAGCTAGCTGCGTTGCACAAGAGCGATGTTTTCTGAAACCATGCTGATTACGTATCAATATATCGTTTCCTTCGAGGTGATTCATAATGTTTGAATACAGTATATGCTCCAAAACCCTAGTGCAAACCGACGTCAATGATTTAGGTCTGTAGTTAGATGGATTACTCAAACTGCCCTTCTTAAACACTGGTGCGACCTGCGGAATTTTCCAATCTGTAGGTACCGATCTATCGGTGAGCGAGCGGTTGTATATGAGTGCTAAGTAGGGAGCTATAGTATCAGCGTAATCTGAAAGGAACCTAATCGGTATGCAATCTGGATCTCAAGACTTGCCCGTATCAAGCGATTTGAGTTGCTTCGCAACCCCTAAGGTATCTACTTCTAAGAAACTGATGCTAGCAGCTGTTCGTGCTTCAAATTCTGGAATATTCCATTCGTCTTCCTTGGTGAAGGAATTTCGGAAAACTGCGTTCAATAACTCCGCTTTAGCGGCACAGTCGTCGGTAACTGTACCATCGGCACTGCGCAGCGAAGGTATTGACTGCGTCTTGCCGCTTCTGTACTTTACATACGACCAGAATTTCTTCGTATTTTCTACCAAATTTCGAGACAATGTTTCCTTGTGGAACCTATTAAAGGCATCTCGCATTGAAGTCCGTGCCAAACTTCGCCCGTCTGTAAATTTTAGCCAATCTTCGGGATTTCGCGTTCTTCCGAATTTCGCATGTTTTTTCCGTGGCCTCTGCAACAGCGTTCGAATTTGTTTTGTGTACCACGGGGGATCCGTTCCATCTCTTACCAATTTATGAGGTATGAATCTCTCAATTGCTGTTGCTACTATATCTTTGAATTTGGGGCACATCTCTTCTACATTCGCATAGTCAGTCCGGAAGGAATGGAAGTTGTCTTTTAGGAAGGCTTCTAGTGACACTTTATCCGCTTTTTTAAATTAAATTATTTTGCGTTTGTTTCTGGTGGATTTGGAAGAAACGGTATTGAGCCTAGCTACAACGACCTTGTGATCACTAATCCCTGTATCAGTCATGATGCTCCTTATCAGCTCTGGATTGTTTGTGGCTAAGAGGTCAAGTATGTTTTCGCAAACATTTACAATTCTGGTGGGTTCGTGGACTAACTGCTCGAAACAATTTTCGGGGAAAGCATTTAGGAAAATCCCGGAAGATGTTTTGTACCTACCACCGGTTATAAACAAGTATTTTTGCTCAACATATCGAGGAAATGTTGAAGTCCCTACCAACTATAACCGTATGAGTGGGGTATTTATTTGTTACGAGACTCAAATTTTCTCTGAACTGTTCCGCAACTATATCATCGGAGTCTGGGGGTCGGTAGAAGGAGCCAATTATTAACTTAGTTAGGCTGTTAAGTATAACCTCCACCCATACCAATTCGCACGGAGTATCTACTTCTACTTCACTACAAGATAAACCACTACTGACAGACACAAACACTCCACCACCAATTCTGCCTAATCTATCTTTCCTGAACACCGTCTGAGACTTCTGCAGAACTTATTTCGGGCTTTAGCCCGCTCTCTGTATCTATAACGATTTCAGCTTCTGTGCTTTCTATTAGCGCTTGAAGCTCAGGGACTTTCCGAGCACAACTACAACAATTTACAACTACAATTCCGACTGTTCCTTGATCCTAGCACCCTTTGAGATTGCAGCCCACATCGTGTAGCCGTCAGCTGAGTGTAGTGAACTCCTGATCTATTCATCGGAACCCGAAACCCCACCACCCTATGGCTCAAGTCAAGGAATCTGCAGCCAACACGGTCGCAAAACCGTCTGAGCCTCTAATTCAGACCCTCCACCCGGCTCTGCACCAAAGGTCCGTAGTCGGTTCTGTCGACGATGCTGCAGATGGTGAGCTCTGCTTTCATCTCGTAAGAAAGACCGGCAGCCTTCACCAAATCAGATAGCCGCTGGAATCCAGAGAGAATTTCCTCAGATCCAAAGCGACACACGTCATTAGTGCCGACATGTGCCACCACCTGCAGCTGGCTGCACCCTGTGCTCTTCATGGCATCCGGAAGAACCCTTTCCACATCAGGAATGACTCCTCCCGGAATGCACACAGAGTGCACACTGGATTTCTTCCCCTCCTTAGCCGCCATATCCCTAAGGGGCCCCATTACGCGCCTAACAGTGGAGCTCACAACTACCAATAAGCCCACCCTCTGCGATTGCCCAGAACTTGAAGGCTGAGAATGATCCTTTGAAACAGGGCAGGCAGCTGCATCTGGCTCAGCCAGAGACAGTGCCTGAAACCTGTTTGTCAGACGCACGGGGGAGGCTTTCTGATCAGCCTCCGGGGACGTCTTTCGCTGCCTGCCACGCCATGGAACGACCTCCCAATCAACCACAGGCGAGGGCTCAGCCCCACTGCGGGCAGCAACCGGGGCAAACACAGCTGCAGACCGGTCTGGGGACAGACGGGACGAGGTTGACATCCCCGTGATACCCAAGTCCGGCTCCCCACAGTGGTGCCCATTGGCAAGAGCCTCCAGCTGCGCGACCGAAGTCAGAGCCGCTTGCAGCTGTGAGAGAAGGGATGCCAACCATGCCCTCATCCGAACACAGCAATCACAGTCCCTGTCCATTCTAATCGATGTTGAACAACAGTTACTGAAACACGAGTCTGTGCCTTGATAACGCAAGCGAAACACGCAAAGAATGTATTAACTAACCTGTACAAATGCCTAACGACTGCGCTACAATCTGCCTGAATTTACGATTACAGTAACTAAAACTAGAAGTTACACCTCCTATACGAAACTCGCGCGCAATTTAAGTAAGAATCTACGAAGTAAACACTAAAGCGCGATGCTACCACTCTCAAATACTAAAATACGCCCGAAATTTGTGTATTAAACAATGCAAGAACCCAAAAACACGCAAAGAAATTAAGAATTAAACTATGTAACAAATAAGTAAGCTAGGAGTATACGACTTGCTGCTGGCAGCTGCTTATCCAACGGCGGTAGGGAGCACTGGACATGATGGTATCACAATCGAGATGGTAAAACTTATAATTGACCAACTACTGCACTCTATAACAGACATTTTCAAAGATTCATTAATCACTAGTGTTTTCCCTGAGGCCTGGCAACTGGGACAAATTAAACCACTGCCTAAAAAGGACATCGCCACAGCACCGTCTGACTACCGCCCCATCTGCCTTCTTCCTGCACTATCAAAGGCCTTAGAATATATAGTTCATGACCAGCTCACCAACTACCTAACTACAAACAACCTACTAGACGAATACCAATCAGATTTCCGTAAACATCGAAGCTCAACATCCGCTCTGATAAAGGTGACAGATGACCTGAAACTTGCCATGGACAGACAAGAAGCGACTATCATTTGCTTCTTAGATTTCAGCAAAGCATTTGATACTGTCGACTTCGGCATCTTACTAGCCAAACTTAGCGGTCTAAATTTCTCACCAAGTGCACTGCAATGGTTTCGCTCATACATGACGTCTCGTCAGCAACGCATCCTGTCTGGGAATATAAAATCACAATGGCGGCAGGTAGTGTTAGGCGTTCCCCAAGGCTCAGTATTGGGTTCTATACTCTTCTCTCTGTATGTCAATGATGTGTCATCGGTTCTGACCTATTGCAAATATAGTATGTATGCTGATGACCTTCAGTTGTATCTAAGTGCGAAACCAAGCAATCTCAAGAAAGCTATTGAAAATTTCAATACTGACCTCGATGCACTGTCAAAATGGGCACAGGACATAGGTCTAAAACTAAACCCATCCAAAACCCAAGTGGTACTCATTGGACACTCTAAGTTCGTTAGGACAAAACATTGGGAATCCGTACCACCTCTTATCCTAAATGGAACAAATATTAACTTATTTCCCTCCCTCAAAGAGTTTGGGAGTAATAATAGATGAAAATCTAAATTGGACAGAGCACGTAACTGCAGTGTGCAAAAAAGCATCAGCATCCCTTCATTTCCTACAAAAATATAAAAGACTCTTCCCTTTTCGATCTGAAAAAGAAATTAGTACAATCACTGACTACAGCGAAATTATCCTACAAGGCCTCTCTCAGGAAAATTCCCGACGTCTAGAACTGGTCATAAATGCCTGCGTCCGATATATCTGTGACGTTCGACGTTTTGATCACATTTCACCAGGACATGCAAAATTGTCCCAGACAAACGCAGAGATTTCCATACGCTCAGTCGCATCTACTGCCTTATAAATGTACACTGTCCCTCATATCTCTCCTCATCCTTAACGCTCATGTCGGAACAACATGACAGAAACACACGTTCCCATTATAATAAAATCCTCTCCGTTCCACTGCATCGCTCAGTAACTTTCCCCATGTCCTTTACAGTAGCCGCAACCTGACTCTTCAAAAAACAGTTAATGATGTATCTACTCAAGCAACAGTAATGGCTTCCTCTGTACATGAAAGCACTTCACCTCATTACTTCCCTCTTTCCCCCTCCTTAAATCTCCCTTCCCCAAAACTCGCTATACTAGTAAACATCTATTTTACACACCAAGATATTAATGTACATCTGCACAAACCCTCATTACTATTGCCAATCTTTCTCATGTTTTGTCATTATTATTTGATTTTTTTTACTGTTATTATTATTGCTTTTTTCATAATCGTTATGTATAGCACCTGTTGTAAAAATACTGCCAGCAATTACTTTAGTAGGTCTTAGTCTGTTTATCATTATTATTTGATTTTCTTTACTGTTATTATTATTGCTTTTACATAATCTGTATGTATAGCACCTTCTGCAAAAATACTGCCGCATTTACTTTATTAGGTCTTAGTCACTACTCTTTATTCATATTGTCACTAGGGTAAGCTAATTTTTCTCATTTAAACTATGGTCATGATGTAACTCTGATGTGTGAAATGCTGCAAGTGTGGAACACTGGTCTGATGTAAGAGAGGGCCTGATGGCCCTAATCTGATCAGGTTAAATTAAATAATTAATTAATTAATGACATGAAAAATTTAAAAACTAAATGAAATGCTAGTAAATAACAGTTATTTTGGTATATTATCAGTCGGTGCATCTTGGGATGCAAATAAATTTATCTGTTTACTCGGAATATTGTCACTTCAGATATCATGCATCCTCCACACATGAGCTTGTATCACTGAGAAAAGTGGGGAAAAGTTGGTGGCTAAGAGTCGATTCGAACCACATCCTTCCGCAGCAGTAGTTGTGGACTCGTGATCTCAGAGGGCATTGGATCGTGGCTGAATGTGCAGCTTGGATAGTGGAAGTGGCACAAAGTGATTTCTGTTGGAGATGTTCTATTATGTGTAAGCAGAGGACAGAGGGCGGTTTTGAAGATGACTGAGTAAAGAGATAGCACTTAAGATAAAGGTAAATTATTTTGAGTTTGTTAGCAGTAAGCAGGTGTTCAGTAATTATTGCTGCAGAAGGATTTCATTGTGTCCAAGGAGATCTGCATGTTGGTAATGATGAAAAACTATCAATAATTTGTCAACATCCCAGTCGCCCCTCCACCATTTAGTTTAGTTAAATAGTACTGCATTACGAATTCAAGAACACAAATTTTTGTAGTATAAATACTGTGTAAAAGTAAAATTAGCGTACGTGACGATGCGGGGAGACAGAATGCTGGTTTTTCAAATCCGTTGTAGTTTAGTTCCGTGTCATTAAAAGGACTGACTTGCAAAGTCTTTTGTCATTTATAAGTATTCATGACATACATCACCATTGTTCAAATAATATGCTCGCTTAAATCTGCATTGTCGCCCATTGCACGTTACGTGAACAGTAATTATTGATTCAGAAAAGAGAACTAAAGCTTACTAGTTGACCTGTTGAAATAATTTGCACTCTATCCTCTGTCACAGATCGGCAATATAATACTGCAGAAATAAATGAAAGCAAGAGTTTGTTAATGAAGTAAATTGCATTTTGAAGCATAGTAGCAAAGAGTACTCTCGCTGCAAAAAATCAGTATTATTAAGTGTAATAATGTTAGTTTAAAACATGTACAAGAGTTATTGTCTACCTCATATTACTTTTATTTTTTAAATTTCTTTATTTTACAAAGCTTCTTTGAAAAGAATGTTGGCATTTATAATGCGATGGTCGTTTACTTCTTGGTTGCATATGTCTTTAGAGCAAACATAGAAATCACTGAATGTGCGCACTCGTGAGAAAGACAAGTATAACTATCCATACAGAGAAAGACAGATTCTGGTAAATACAATCCTGCCCTTTGAAGCGTATGACCTGATCCTTTAATAATCATCATAGAGGAGGCTAGTTTTATTGGGGATTGTTGTCTTATCATTTCGGAAGGCATGTTTGACTCTGAAGGTGTGAGATTAATATGGGTTATGAATGCAGTTTTATGGGACTCAACGAATTTAACAGTGTTGATGTATTCGCCTAGTTGTGTTACCACTATTCTTAAGATATTAATTAATGCCAGAGTAGCGTTATGATTGCAAATTGACATACAATAGCATTTTTCTTTAAACACAATTGATGAGGTGGTAAATCGGACGAATTTAAGAAGTTCGAAAGCTCTACGGGGTTTAAACTGAAAGTTGTTTATTTATTCAAGTTAAGCAGAATCGGAACTGAGGTAAACCATGCCTCTCCACGTAACAAAATGGAAATGACATATTCATTAACTGTTGTACAGTCTTCGCTTGTTTGACATAGAATCGCCCTTGAATAGAACTGGGAAACGTTTTGTTCACTCATTTGTGTGTCGCTGAATATGGCGGTAATAAGAATTTCGTGATTACTAGAACAATGTTTAGGAATTTTGATGCAGATGAATGGTACTGAGGTTAGAAAAAGTGCAACGTGACATTACAAAGCATGTAAAGTAATGATGAATTAAAAAATAAATTAAGTTATAAATGTAAACTGTACTTATCTGAGATGATGAACGTTGATGCAATTCAGTTTATTTAAGCAGTACACTACGCTTTCTTAAAGAAAGTAAACAACTCCAACCGTTGTTGTGATAATAGTACAATCAGATTATCAGTAGATGGCGCCTACTAAATTCCTTCCATCGATGTCTATGACAGAAACAGAGTGATAGACTTAGCTTGCACAAAGTATCTAAACAACAGCAACAGGTGTAGAGCATGTTGGTTAAACAGATTGTCAGTAGATGGCACCATGTACGTTGGATTTATAAAAATGTCTTGAATATAATGTTTTTAAAATACTTGTGTATCTTTCGTGATGAGTGAACGAAATCTTGAAGATGATGTCTCATTAATTTTTATTAATAAATGCTGAATTTGAGGCGTAGTGACAAAAAACACTGTTGGGAAATAATACATGCCACATTCATTATTTAAAACTTCCGGGCTGAACTGCCGTGGTCCATATATAAAAATGCTTCTCTTTCCTGACGTTGCGGGAACATCTTGTGAGATAAGTCGGCTACTGGCTGCTAGGCGCTGGAGGGCCCGGAAGTTTTAATTAATGAAGATGCTGGCCGTGAAAGCTCACATGTTATGAATATATGCGATAATTTGGTTAAAAAAACAATTTAAATAAAATTAAATAAGGAGACAAATTTGCCGCACAATGATTTATTTATTTGCTATGGAGTCAGAGCAGAGTGAAATTACAAGTTTCAAGTTAAGCTTCTGTTGTAGGACCTAAACGAACATTTTTTACGGAATATTATGAAACGTTTGAATCAATGAAATTTAATGTAAATTCCACACATGCGTTTCTTGTAGTAAGACACATTGAAGTTATCTAAAAGTTAGTTCAAAAATGGCTCTGAGCGCTATGGGACTTAACATCTGAGGTCACCAGTCCCCTAGAACTTATAACTACTTAAACCTAACTAACCTAAGGACATCACACTCATCCATGCCCGAGGCAGGATTCGAACCTGCGGTTACCGACTGATGTGCCTAGAACAGCTCGGCCACCGTGATGTTCCTGTATGGAAACTAATTTACAGGTCGTCAGATACATTTCAGAGAAATTTAAATCACATTCGAAACAAGTAATCTGCATAAAACGTGTTATGTTCAAAAATCGTGTAACTACGCAGAGTATAGATCAGAATCTGAAAATTTGGAATTAAGAATTTAGATACTTTTCAGATTGTTAGCGAGAAATTCAATTACAGTTTCGGCATAGTTATAGCACGAAAAAGGTAACTTTGGGATGTTAACAAATTGTAGACTATTGTAGCTAGTATTTGATACTTTGGACACTGATTCCTAATTTACTGAGCTAGTGACATCCTGAGGATCTAAAAGCACCATCACACAGTTTACAACAGGGAGACTGATGCTCGTCGCCTAGCACTGGGGCGGTTGATGCTGCCCTCTTGGGTATGGACGCCGTGGCGTGCCGGCAGCCGAGATTCGCTTCTGAACTGCGATCGATCCGTCCGGGGTACTTGGTGAGTAATCTCTGGCGGCCATCAAGGCAGCACAGCAGGCTCCGAGGAAAAGAGGCCAGGGTGCCAGTGAAGCGCAAGTGCCGGAGGAGACTGGGTTATGGGTCGGTGGGCAGTCGCCAGCGGGCTCTGAGACGTTAATCATCGGCAGGTCGGCGACGTCTTCTCCTCAGCTGCAGTCCCCAGACCAGAGTGAGTGGCTGGGCGGCTGGCGGCTGCTCATTTGCGGGACCAGCAGCCGTCCGCACAAGTTAGGCGCTCTCTGAAGGCTCCGTTTAAGGGCCTGCGCTAGCTAGTGCCGCGGCTGCTGGTAATGAAACACCTCCCTGACTGCGCTGGCGGCGAAGCCTCAGTAAGGGACACGAAACAAAACACTAAGTCCATCAAAGGAGCGTGCTGAGCGAAAACGCTCACTGATAATACAGCTGCAGGACGAACTGAGGGTGTTCAACTCAAACGTAAAGCTTGTGGGAAAGCTGTAAAGAAGTAAGTCATTACACCTTCCACGAACATCCATGATTAGGATGCAAAGATGGTCACGGCTACTTCCTGCCATCATGGCGTTCTGAAAAACTGTAGAGTTGTATACTTCCGGCACAAATAATTGTGTAAGTAGATTGACAGAAAATAATGAACAGCAAGGAGTGCGTTGGGAACATGAACTAAGATGAGACCTACAACAACATCCTTGTCTCCATGGGTCCAGTTATCGTTTAAAAACCCGCAGAGGACAAGAAACAATTGCAAATCACACACGGCACACACACACATACACACACGCACACACGCACACACACACACACACACACACACACACACACACACACACACACACACACACACACACACACACAACACGTACATAGCGGTAGGATGAACCGAGGACGTTCAGCTCAAAAGTAAAAAGTTCTGCAGTTGGTGTAGCTAAACAATTAGAAACGATAATGAAAGCATAGACGTAACTAACAAGTAATACAGGTGTGTGTGAAGCTGGAAGACGAGAAGGAAGATATTTTGTGTGTGTACATTTGTATTAAAGTACTTCTTGTGTATACCATCAGCTTCAGTAGAACGGTTTCACTTGCCTGAAGAGGTTTTCGGGTTTATGACCCATTATTAGTGGCAACTGACATAGAAACAACTGTACATACCTTGATTTCTACAAAATTATAACTGTACATATAGTTGCACTAATATAAGTCTACTTAGATTATCTACTTCCATAGAAATGTCATACTTGTCAATTAATACAACAATAAAAACGTCCATGTTACTGGTCAAGGAGTGTATGTTACCAGCTTCTTACATATCTCTGCCACATGTATTCATATTATTACAAAAATTAAAATGTCTGTATGTATCTGATTAAATCGTTAGTAATATGTAATAGCTTCATGAGGAGTGCAATCGAAGAAGACTAGTGTATCATCTACATAATGGCGATTGGAAACTACTCTCTTGACTAGATCACTAGAATTTTCAAAAAAATTGTTTTCTACATGTTTTAAAATCTTATTTCCAAGTGTTCCTAACAGGCAGTTCCCCACAGCTAGGCCTTCCTTTTGTTTACATATGTGACTGTTAAAAGAGAAACAGTTCTAATGTCGAAGTAATTAAGCAAAGTCACCTAACTCATGAATTTCTGTCTTGCTGATTTTATTGAACATAGATAGGTTTATTTTGATAATGAATATAGTTTCAGCTCTCAGGAAGTTTTTATACATATTACTGACATCTAAGGCGAAGACTCTGCAATTAGCTGGGATGTGAAAGTCTTCGAACTGGTTTATCAGGTATGCTGTGTTTATAACTATAAAGGTTGCCCAGGTGTATAATTTTAGTTAGTTAAAGCATAAAGATTTTTGCTTAATGAAGACATTGGACTACTTATAGAATTAACAACTGGTCTCATAGGAACATGTTCTTTGTGTACCCTGGGTTGTGATCAAAGTTTAGGAGAATGAGAGTTCATCACTATACATTGGTCATTACTTTATTGCTAAGCAGAAATTTACACTTGGTTAGAATTTTCTTTAGTCGAACTTGATATTTATCAGTGAGATTCCTATCAATGTGTATAATGTGATCTTCACTGAAGTGTTCTATCCGTTTTCGGACATACGCCTCTTTTTTCATAAGAGCAACTAATTCCCCATTATCTGCTTTTAAAGCCAGAACTTTATGGATAGTAACTTTTTTTGTTAATATTACATAAACTTCACATTTCTACGTAACATTTTAAAGTTATATATGTGTATTTTTCACTGTATCTATCAATAATTTTGGCTGATTTCTTGTAATATTGTTCTGTTAAACAATGGTAATTTTTGCAGCATGTATTGCAACTTTTACTTTACCATAAATATGGAGTTACTGATTTGTGGTTCCTGAGCTGAATTATAACCAAGTCTTTTACGTTGTAAGCTATGTACTTTTATGCTCATACCTACACTTGAAAGTTTGACAACACTGCCACAAGACTTAAAATTACAGTCGTCTAAGGAATTATTATTAGATAAGAGTACTTGAATTTTATTTTGGTGTCTCTTTCTCACCTCTTGCAATTTCTTTCTACAAAACTGAAGATCGCACTTAAAATGATATCGTATGCAAATGTGGGTACTATAATATCTCATATTCATTTTACATTTAATGGCCACGTGCATAAACAAAAAGAAGACTTAGCTATGGGTTACTGCCATTCAGAACGCTACCAAATATATTTTTAAGTCACATCAAAAATAATGTTTTTTTAAAATTCAGGCTGTCTTCTAATGATTGTCATATTGTTTGCTGTTTTTATTTCTTTTGCAAAAGCTTATTCAAAAGAATTTTGCAGATTTGTTCATTTTGTTAAAGGAAATTTTATGGTTTTATATTGATAAATAAACTGGTTGTGTGAAAAAAAGTTGTATAGGTGGGTCCTTCCTTCCACGATTTCTTCAATTCCAGTAATTACCATGTATCACTGGTAGCAAGAGTGGTTTTCGACACCTTACCATTTCATTGTGCGGCTACAGGGCATGAACCGTTGTTTGGGTTAATAGATTCAGGCACCTCTGTGTCACACCTTAATTACGAGTGGTTTATTGAATATGGACACATATGTAGATTATCTTCAGTATGTCCATCGATTGAGAGATGTATGATGGACAATGGCGAAGAGTTAACTTTGTAAGGGGAAGAGCGGGGAAATCTTTCCGTGTTTGATTTTTCATGGCCTGTCAAGTTTTTATTAGTTAAGGGGCTTGTGCCTGACTCAATTCTAGGGCATGATTTCATCCGTAAGACCGGTATGGTATTATATTTTGGTAAATAGACCTTTTATTTAAAATTTTCACCCAACGATCGAATAGACTTTCGTTAATTTGGTCACATGAAGATGGGACGTGACACCAGTAGTAACACGATCTTGCTTGGGGTAGAACACCTCTATAATCAACAATGGAAACATTTAAGTGAACTTTTGGGAGAATTTCCTGACATGCTTTGTGACAGTTTGGGAGTCACAGACGTGACCATTTAGATAAAGATATTGCTGCACCTAATTGAGGGCTTGTTAAAAGACGGAATCATAGACCGTCTACCTGCCCCTGTGCTAGCCCCACTTTCTCAGTACCTAAAGATCAGGCGCAGGATATCCGACCTGTGGTTGATTACAGGCTTCTCAATAAAAAGGGGATCTTGGAATCGGTGAGACTACCTGATCTCCGCAACTGTTTCACCTGGTTTTCGAGAGCTTCTTAGTTGGATGTCCTAGATCTTAATAAGGCTTATTATCAGATTCCCTTAACGGAGGAATCCAAGCATCTCACTGACTCCGCCACAGACTGGAATTTATATGAGTTTAACCGAGTTCCGTTTGGTTTGTCAACCGGTGCAGCAGTTTTATCCTCCTTATTGGAGTTAGTTTTAGGTGATCTCAAGTTTAACTGTGTCTTCAATTATGCCTCCTTTGAGGCTTCACATCCGGAAGCTACTATCCAGCCTTAGGAATGTGAGGCTGACTGTGAAACCCTCAAAGGTAACCTTAGCTAAGCGCCAGGTGTCATTTTTGGGCCACTTGGTGTCCGGGGACGGAATAAGCATTGATCAGTAACGCACTAAGGCGTTGAGGTTTCCGCAGCCACGAAATAAGAGGGAGGTTGCCCGATCTGTAGGAATGGCTAATTATTTTCGCAAATTTGTCCGAAACTTGGCGCAGATTGCAACTCTGTTAAATTTGTTACGCAGAAATAATGCGAAATTCATTTCAGCTGAAAGTCAGCAGGCAACCTTTCAAGGAATTGATACTACGATTGCGAATCCACCGTTTTCAGCCGTACCTAACTTTAAGAAAAATTTGTGGTCCAGTCTGATGCTTCCAATGCTGGTGAGGCGGCAGTTCTTTTACAGGAAAATAAAGATATCAGGCATCCGTTAGCATTTGCTGGAGGTGCCTGAGCTCACTTACTGGGTATAGGAGTGCGAGTTTTTAGCTGTGTTATTTGCCCTGCAAAAATTACGGTTCTATCTCAAACATCGTGAATTTAACCTAAAGATTGATAATCAGGCCCTTAGTTGCGTCCTAGCTCGTCTTAGGAAGACAGAGATATCGCTAGATGGGCGGTCCGCCTTTCGGCTTTTCATTTTAAGGTTCGACATGTTAAGGGATCTATCTGATAGTCAGATTGCTGATGTCCTTCGCAAGATGTTCCAAAATCACGATCTTCATGAGGAAATGTTGGACGGTCACCTAGTCAGTACGATCCTCACCGCGGTACCCCAGCTGTTTAATAATTTCAAAACTGAACAAGAACAATAGCCTCTGTGGGGGGGGGGGGGGGGGGCGAAGCAAAGAATAGATAGACAGGAATCCAGTGACTATTTTCAGAAGCAGGGAATTCTGTGTAACAGCAGGAGTAGAGCTGGCGAAGCTAAAATTTGTCTCCCACAAACCTTAGTTATTGCGGTCTTCCGGTTCTTCCACGATTATACAGTAGGAAGCCATTTAGGCCTTTACAAAACCTTTCAGAAGGTAAAGGAGCAGCTGACCTGGCCGACACTTTATAAAAACATTAAAAGTTTAGTCAAAGAATTCCGAGATTCTAAGAAGGGAAAAACCAAGTATCTCACTGGAGAGAAGATTGCAATCGGAAAGGGACGAGCATACCTGTGGACAAAATTGTTTGTTGATTATGTGGGCCCGCTTCCCTGGACGAAAAAAGGCAATTCGTATATTCTCGTAGTGGTGGACGCCTTCTCCAGGTTCCTTTTGGTTGATACCTAGCCCAGGTGTGACCGCTCTTATCGCTATCTCCCATCTTCCTAATATATTTAGGTGGTTCGGGCCACCGCGGGTGTTGGTTATGGATAGCGCTCCTGGGTTTCTGGATAGGTCGTTTAGACAACTCTGTTTTGGCAGTGGGATAAAGTATGTTTCTACCACACGTTATTATCTTCAGGCTTCCTTTGCCAAAAGAATTATTGATTATTTACCACCATAAATCGCCCAATAAATGGGAGACCACCTTGCCCTGGTAAAACTTAACGCTTAACTCCGTGCGCCGTGAAGCATCCCAGGCCACCCCAGATAGCCTAATGCTCGCATATTCCATTAATACCCCGCTCTCTAATTTATGGGAGAGAAATGTTCTTTTACCTCCATCTGTCACTCAGGAAGTTCTTAGGGAGAAATGGGGGCGAGTTCGGCAAATATTGGGAAGGCTCACGATCGTCAACAAATCGCTTGAAAGTTTCCAATTAATCTAAAATTGTAATTATTATGGACCTCGTGAAAGACATATGGAAACGTGTAAAGCTCCATCTCTGGCAATATTACCGTTATCTACACTTTTCTCTAAAAATCTGCAAGGCGATCTAGTGAACTTTATTATCGTTATCATAAAATCTGATAAGTAGCCATACAACTTGTAATATGAAAACCCTTACTCCGACTTGTCGCTATTCAAACATTTTCTGGTACCCAGTACTTCTAACGGAGAACAAAAACAGAAATTATTTTCTCTTCCTCCATATCATGAAAAATCAATTCTCTAGTATCTGACTGCGAGTTCTAAAATATTCTCTAACGTCTCCTAACATTTATACTGCAGTGCTCACGTACGCAGCAGACAACTTGTCTTTCCGCCACAAGTGTGTGACCGGAAACACGATAAAAATAATTCAAAATAAATACTGCAATTCATGTAGAGTGCAATGCATGGTCACGACTACTGGTGCAGCTACTATGGAGGGGTATGGTCAACAAGGGTTAAGCGGTGTAAAAAAGTGAAGGAACCAATGAAAAATTTTGATTAAAATATTCATAAAAATAAGATCTGTACACTGACAAACCTGACGCAGACCTTTCTTTTCCTTGAATTTGAAAACTTTAAGTACTCCACAATGTCTATAGTAAATTATCACGTATCTGGTCACAGCGAAGATACGAAAACTACTTTCAGTGTATGCATACACAAACCTGATAAAATTCCTCCAGTTCTCAAGCAAGCGAGAACTATGTGTAACAGGAAGACAAATTACCAAACTATGCTCGATTAATAGCAAAATCTCCTCTGGAGCTACTAGCATGGTGAGGGCGGGCTGCGGCCTCTCCTGACAAGTGGCTTCTCTCTGAGCCAGGCTGCACCCAACTACTCTCAACAACTGTTCGTTCGCTGCCACCCGTGATAATAATACCTCAGGCTCAGTGTTTGTGTATGCACGTAAGCATCAGTAGCCAACTTCCCAAAAAATATGAACGTACAACATTCATAGCCCCCACCCTAACTTTTAAGAATTTTCTGGGGTGATTCTCGAGTAACTTGTTGGCAAGGAGGAAACGCAAAATTCTTACATACAAAACTGAGAAAAATAGGATCAGATATCTCACAAAAATGGTAAAATACAAAACATAAGATTACATAACTTAGTACTTCGTTTAGTAGAATAACAAAATGTAAAACTGTTAAATGTCTTCCAGTTGCATAGATATGAATATTACATAGAACCATAAGTAGAGAAAGGAGAAAGAAAATAAGCATACAAGTATCATTGTGCAGGTAAGCACTCAGATCTGCATGTCATTACCGGTAGTTCAGTTGACAATGTTATTTATAGTTCTTCAAGAGAGTAAAACTCATCTGGAATTAGAAAACCAGGTAAAGCAACACATGTTTTAGGGGCAACAGTCTCAGGGACAACTCACACTACGTCCGCTGACACCCACACCGAAATGTTGATATACAGGGAGAGTCAAAAGTCCTTAGACACCTACATAACTTGAAAGATTAAAGGGAAAATTGAAATGTGATAATGGGAACATAGGTTTGAGGTGGGGCTGCAACTTTTGAAGTGAATGTCATTCATGGCCGCCATCTTTAAATCCGCCATTTTGGTTTCAAATCATTTATTTTAAATGGGAAGGAGAGTGTACGACACATCAGATAACACTCTCTTGAGCTCTGGAATTGAGTGGTGTAATTGGTTTTTGCCTATCTTGTACAGTTTAGAAGTTATTAATGTTCAAAGTTACCTCGATACCGACTCATGGGTCTACACGTGAACATAAGATCGAAATCATCCTTATATCAGGGGAACGCAGCTACCGAACAACAGCAGCTGACTACAACAGACGGCACCCAGGCAGAGAACCCGTACCGCACAGCACGGTGGCTCACGTGATCACCAAATTCTGGGAGACGGGCTCTGTTCACGATAGGGCAGGTTGTGGGCGTCAAGGATTGCCACCAGTGAGGAAACTGCAACTGCGGTTGTTGCGTCGTTTGTGAAAAGTCCTAAACGACGTTCCCGTCGTGTGGCCCTAGCATGTGGAATAAGCCAAACCTCCGTTCTCCGGAGACATTATATCCTTTGACAATGTACCAAAATGTTAATATATTTATTTGAGGACACACAGATTTGAGGTGTAAGCATATTCAAGGACTAGATACATACATTATGTCCAATGACAACCACACCCAAATGTTAAAATATTTATTTGACGACACACAAATTTGAGGTGTAAGCATACTTTGGGTACAAGCTACATACATTATGTCCACTGAAAACCACAACAAAAATGTTTTAATTCGTCGCCCCTTTTCATATTCAGATAAATATTCTGTACAGAATCAGTACTGATAGTATAAGGCACAAGTATACCTTTTTCAATAACAAATAAATCATGTTAAGACCTTAAAGGCATTGAAATTATATGTGTTAGAGAAAACAGTTCCTCGTAATTGACACAATAACACTTTTGAATTAAATTGAATAAACAAATAAGTAAGTAGTATACACATGAATGAAGAATCTACATAACGCGAATAGGCACATAAGCTCAGAGCTCAAAAAATAACTCAAAATATGTATGGTCACAGACAATTACATAAGTGTGGCAAGTATCTTGAAGTGCAGCTAGTATAAAGTCCACGCCAACTACATAGTACTCTCCTTTTAGAATCTACGCTAAAGTGACATGTATTCGCTTTAATATGTGTGCCTAATTCTTTTGACGTCAGCTTTCTCCATTTTGTCCCCGGATTAATCTAGAATATTATATGCAACAGTTAATATCGTTTTGATGAGGAGTAAGTTTTGTATTTCATACGTCATACAAGCTTATAAACGTAAATCCATAAATATTTATATACTGGAAAATTACTTGGATACCACTACAGTAATTGTCTTATATACTTGAATTTTGAAATGAATTAAGTCACATAGTCTTATCATTGTCCATTTGAAAACGTCTTATTGCCGGTGTTAGCAATCGTGGATTTTATAAATAAATAATTATGACAGTTCATGGCAAAACTGATGCCTTTTAAACAACTTTACCTTCCCAACATAATTAACTACATTAGAAATAAGTCGATACATGCCAGGTCAGTGCAACAGCAACACTGGTAAGGCTGACACAACCATTAAATTTCCAAACACAAAGTTATAACGAGACGTGGAAAAAAAAGATTTAGGAAGAATGAAGGAGACCCTTTCTTGTTGCGTGGTTTCTCACGAGGTGTAGCATATCCGAAAATGTGAGCACGATTCTAGATTTCACCATTTGAACCGATTTCCTTAAGACCCTTGTGTCGTAGCAATGCTGAATTAAGTTGCCTTTGTTTATGAGCCGCGCCAATTCAAATATAAGTGTCGAGATTCTGATAGATACCACAGCTTTAATCCTCAGATGTCCGACTACGTACTGCCGCGATTAGCCGTGAGTCCTCCTTATTATAGGTATTCCTGTATATCCCTGACGTGTCTGTTTCAAAATTGTGGAACTTGATTTAAGCTCACACGTTACGGCTTTTGAGGATCGAGAGTCCCACACATAATATAAAGAACGATGTACGAATATACATTACCTATGTATGTATGTTCCACATTTCCTCATAAGTCACTGAACCGATTTTAGCAAAACATGGTACACCTGTTACTTACGAAGACAGTCGCTGTGGGGATAAGAACAACGTAGCCACCAAATATTGCACATAATTTCAAACCTTTATGAAACGTTTTATCGTTGACAGCCTCATTTAAATGATGAAATGAAAACAAATTTATCCTATACACCATTCCTGCTGTTCATGTAGTAAAGTGTTGCGTCATGCACCATATTTTAATTTCATTACTATTCCCTACCAACTGCAGCGACGACATATTTTGCAGACATTATTCACATACGCGCTGAATGTACGTTCGAGATGATACCATTCCACGACACACAGTTCAGGAGGCGATAAGACGTCTTAAACACCAAGATGCTTGCAGAAATGCTACGTCATGCATGAATTTTAAATATATTACTTGTGTGCTACTAAGTCTAATCACAAAAAAGTTAGCAAACACTATCCACATGAGACCCACAACGTACTTACAAAAATGGTTCAAATGGCTCTGAGCACTATGGGACTCAACATCTTAGGTCATAAGTCCCCTAGAACTTAGAACTACTTAAACCTAACGAACCTAAGGACATCACACACACCCATGCCCGAGGCAGGATTCGAACCTGCGACCGTAGCAGTCCCGCGGTTCCGGACTGTAGCGCCAGAAGTGCACGGCCACCGCGGCCGGCAACGTACTTACAAAACCATACATTTATAGAACACAGAGTTTCGGAGATATGATGTCATGAACACTGAGATGTGAGGAAAACTGTCGCATCACGCAGGACGTTAAATTTACTACCGGTCTGCTACTAATTCTGTTCTCAAATAAAGTATCCACATAGTTCAGGCGATATAACGTCATAAACTCTGAGATGCATGTAAAAGTGCCCCATCATGCATGACGTTTTATTTGTATTACGTCTTTACCATTGACTCTAATCGCAACAAATTTCATGGACGTATCCAAATATACCTCTGAATAAACTGTAAAATTATATCATTGTTCGACACATTTTTCAGGAAATATGACGTTGTAGAGATTAAGCTGAGTGCGTATAATCCTTCCGAAGGAAATTTGCAAGAGATGCAGAATGCAGGGTGAAATACGTTAGATATATGTGAAATACATATGACATGTAATTACTCTGTTAAAGCTGTGGCTAAAAAATCTCCACCTAAACTCGTCAATCGATTTCAGACAAACTTCGATATCGAAACAAGTATTGCAGGGATAAGAAACAGCAACCTCCTACTATCGTTAATGTGATAACATGGAAACAGGCAAGTATTGCAGGGATAAGAAACAGTAACCTCCTACTAACGTTAGTGTGATAACATGGAAACAGGCAGGAGGACGAAGCGACAGAGGGAGGAAGGAGGACATGGAGAGAAATATGAGGAAGGAGGGGGTACGGACAGAGGAAGTAAATAGGAGAAGATGGACAGAGAGGAATGGGTGTGGAGGAGATGGACAGGGAGAGGATGAGACAGACGGAAGGCTGGGGGTGAAGGAGGTGGACGGAGAGGGAGGGGAGAAAGATAGTCTGAGTGGAAGGCGGAGGAGATGGACGTAGATGGAGGGGGGGGGGGAGGAGGAGGAGACAGGCCCATGCAGAAAGGCACCCCTGTGAAACGGCGTGTATTCGAGCTACTGCCCTGTACACAAATCAAAATGTATCAGAGCTTGCGAAACACAGCTCGGTATATTCGTCTATCAGATCCAAAGGTGTGCAGGATGATGATGTGTTCCTTGACGTACGGAAGGCACTCGGTACAGTTTCACATTGTCTTTTACTAAGCAAAGTACGAGTTTCCCGAGTATGAGACTAGACGTGTGACTCTATTCAGCACTTCCTCGCTGACAGAACTCAACACGTCGGTCTTGACTGAACGTAATCGACAAGGGCGTTTTATAGCGCCTTTACTGTTTGAAACTGGTTTCAGTGATATTGCGGATAATATTCAAGGCTCCGTGTGGCTGCAAGATGATGCCTGCAAAGCGACGAGTAGTACAGAAATTCGTAGTTCACTCTGAAATTAAGTAAATGTAACGTATTGTGCATGGATGCCCGGAGAGATCTACTACTTATCCATTAGGGTACTGGCCACGAACTTCTGCAGTGTTAACATAATGAGACGTACCCAGCTGGTGAGATCTAAAGTGGTTTAGGTGCGAGTACGTCTCGCGCAGTGAGTGTTTCGTACAAACTTTATTATGTATAGAGACAATTCCTCCATCGCGGGAATCGAAAATGTCGACGATTTTTGCCTGTTATCAACGTCGGTAGTAGCAAGTCATCGCTGTTGGGAATTCCTAGACCTTTCTGAGTGTTCTATGTTTTAAGT
Source organism: Schistocerca gregaria (assembly GCF_023897955.1). NCBI lineage: Eukaryota > Metazoa > Arthropoda > Insecta > Orthoptera > Acrididae > Schistocerca > Schistocerca gregaria. Next base: position 130,860,797 of record NC_064922.1, read on the forward strand.
CGTGTAACAAATGTCAAAAGAAATACTTTTTCTTGTAATATAGTTACAAATTAACATTTTTATGAGTTTTTCGTGTAATTGTACTGTGAAACCCCGCTACTTGCCAAATGTTGTGGTTCTACGACAGTGGGAAGTACAGTATAGCTTCTGATGAATGAGTTTGCGAGTATCAAAATACGTGACATATAAGGCCGTATGTTTTGATTTCATTGACTTAGAGGCATCGAGTTTTTATGCCCCATAGCGACGGAGACCTTAGCGTGAGACACAAGTTTCAAGTTGATGTGCTGCAAAAATGGGGTTTTAGCAGCCGGACACTCAGACAGACGGACAACGAAGTGATCCTAAAGGGGTTTAGGTCTAACCCGTTAAGGGAGGGAACCCTAAAAAGATAAATAATTTTTTTAGACTTATTCTTAAAATTTTGCTTGGTTTTGTACCCGTAGCAGGCTGGATTAATAGAAGACTCAGCGAGGAGCGGCGAGTTTCGCTACGGGATCGCTTACTGGCGCGAGTGGATTACGGGGACGGTCAACTAACTACAGTGCAGACACTAGAAACAGGCCTAGTGCATCACGGAGAAGTTTACTGTTGGAATTCCGAGAGGGCGTATTTTCAGAAGACTGTGGCAACATGTTTCTTCCTGCTAAATATAGCTCTCGAAATGACCTCGACGAGAAAAAAATCAGAGAAATTAGAGGCAATACGGAACTTTATCGACAGTCACACTTCCCACGCTCCATTTATGAATGAGAGAGGGAAGAGGGAGGGGTATAAAGATAACTCTACCAGACTACCCTCTGCTACACACCGGGAATAGATGTAGATCAGCTATTTTACAAATATTGTCCATACTATTCGCTCGTAGGAAAGTGAGTCAAGTAGCTCGGCCCTTGACACCTTAAATCGCCGATCGACATTACAATTCATGCCTACCTACAAATGTCGAATACTCTTCTATGTTTTGCCTCAGCGTCAGATAAGGATGGCACAGTGTCTAAGACTTTCGACTTCCAGTCTCTTGCGGTCTCGTTCAGATATTCAATTGTTAACCTATATCAGTTAGGAAAAAGTTTTTATTTTTTGTCAATTAATTCATTTAATCCGATTTTATTAGGGTCATCACTACCTCTGTTACATCGGACCAGGTTTTCACACATATAGTGTTTTTAAACATCATAGTTTCGTAAGAAGTAACGCATTTAAAATAACTAAGACGCCGAAAATGAACTGAAATTGAGAGTAAATAACACTCACTGTGAACTGTTAAAGTTAATACCGGCCGTAATTGTACTACTGCAGCTGCTGCCGCTAGTAGTGATAAGAATGGTAACAAGAACATTAATAATAGTTGCAATTATTATTTAGAAAGTAATAACAGTAATGATAGTGGCAGATATAAAAAGCATTCATAAGTCAGATAGATGTTTTCTGGTGTAACGAGTTATGGGAACCGATATTTAAAGGCACTGCACCACCAAGGAAGGCTGGGAGAAGAGGATGTACAAGACTAACGAGTGCGCACAGAACTATGGTAACTGTTATTGTTGTTTTAGCAGAAATGTCATAAGTTGGTTTCTGAACATGGAGATGTTATTCCACGTTGGAGGTTATTCTAGAGTCGGGTTCCTGCTACTGAGAACGACTTCGACAAAGTGGCTGAGCGATGATGTGGGACAGAAAGGGGTTTGCTTTGATGTGTACAGGTGTTTCTGTAACATTGTTCAGATAGCAGAGTAAGATCGGGAAGAGATATGGGGGGACAGTGGACGATGCTTGATAGGACAGTAGAGAAGTCAGAGGTTATGGAAATCTCTGTGCTGGTTTGCTCTCTGCCAGAACAGCTGTGCGTATGACTGTGACATATGATCGAAGAGTGGAACATAACATATGTAACGAACACAGACATTCATAACCAGTTACAGGCACCGTGAATTCTTATGAGAAAGGCATTGTAGGATAACATCGTTCTAATTAATAATTGGAAGTATTGCTGGACAAGTTTCTTTTCCAGGTCAAGAGGGTAGGGAAGGGTATGGATCAATATTAACCATCATCGTATTGAGTGTGATACCATCATGTGCAGTAGATGTTGATCTGATACATACGAAAACTTTATTGACGGTGTTGCAATAAACATGCTTTGGATAGAGTTCATCATGGCTACAGTCGTTAATGCGGACGAAGTAATAAATAAGCCTGTGTTTCGTTTGTGGTTCATTTGCGTTGAACTAATTTGAAGAAGCGGTGTAGTTGTTTGGCTGAGACAATGGGACCAGCTGCGGCTCCCGTTTTGCCTATGCGAAGAACATGCAGCTTTTTCCATAGACCAGCTGGTCTATTGCTGCCGCTGGGTAAGCTATGGGCATGCCCGAGTTTAGCATTTCTCATAAGTGCGGCCGAGGAATATGACAAGGGTATAGTTGACTTAATTCCTTCACAAGGCCATCATTTGGAGGCAGCGCGTTTGCCACATTGACGTGGAAGTCACCGAGTTCCACTGGTTGAACAGAGAGTTTCAAAATGGTTCAAATGGCTCTGAGCACTATGGGACTCAACTGCTGTGGTCATTAGTCCCCTAGAACTTAGAACTACTTAAACCTAACTAACCTAAGGACATCACAAACATCCATGCCCGAGGCAGGATTCGAACCTGCGACCGTAGCAGTCGCACGGTTCCGGACTGCGCGCCTAGAACCGCGAGACCACCGCGGCCGGCACAGAGAGTTTCCATCAGCCGGTTTCCATGGTCAGGGACTAGTATCGCTTCCTCCGATTCCACAGGTCGGGTGGGCATCTATACCAGTGAGCAAGCCATTATGACAACGTTCTTAATACCGTGCTAATCTACCAATGGAATGCAATACGGCAAGGTTTCCGAAGGTACCTAATACTAGATGTCTAAGTACAGGCCACTTAAATCCACTAATATACTAGTGTTTGTGGGCCCACACCTGGCGCTCGATAGCGTCTGAGATTTGTTCCACTGGATTCAGCTCAGGTGAATTTGGTGGCCAAGACATCAACGCAAGTTTACTATCATACTCGCCAAGCCATTGTAGCACAACCACAGCGTTATGCCAAGGACGGATATCCTGCCGGAGAATGCCATCGTATCGAGAAAGATGTCAAGCATGAAGTGTTACAGTCATGTATAGACAGTCTACAGCTACCACGGTGCCTTTGATTACCACAACTGGCAACGTAGCGCAAGCAAATGTCCTACATAACATAACACTCTGAGGTGGCAAAGGTCACGGGACAGCGATACTCACAAATACAGATGGCTGCAATATATAAAAGTTATAAAAGGGCAGTGCTTTGGCAGAGCTGTCATTTGAACTTAGATGAGTCATGTGAATTGGTTTCAGATGTGATTACGCCCGCAGAGGGGAAGTAACAGACTTTGAGCGCAGAATGGTTGTTGTAGCTAGTGGCTTGAGACATTCCACTTCGGAAATCGTTAGCGAATGCATTATTCCGACATCCATAGCGTCAAGAGTGTGCCGAGAATACCAAATTTCAGTGTTACGGACAACGGAATGACCTTCGCTTAATGACCGAGAAAAAAATGTTCAAATGTGTGTGAAATCGTATGGGACTTAACTGCTAAGGTCATCAGTCCCTAAGCTTACACACTACTTAACCCAAATCATCCTAAAGACAAACACACACACCAATGCCCGAGGGAGGACTCGAACCTCCGCCGGGACCAACCGCATAGTCTTTGACTGCACCGCCCTCAGACCGCTCGGCTAATCCCGCGCGGCTAAAGATCGAGAGCAGGGGCGTGTGCGTAGAGTTGTCTGTGGAAATAGACGAGCCACACTGCGTCATATATTCTCAAAATCAATGTGGGCGTGGTGGTGTCACCGCCAGACACCACACGTGCTAGGTGGTAGCCTTTAAATCGGTCACGGTCCGTTAGTATACGTCGGACCCGCGTGTCGCCACTATCAGTGATTGCAGACCGAGCGTCGACACACGGCAGCTCTAGAGAGACTTCTTAGCACTCGCCCCAATTGTACAGCCGACTTTGCTAGCGATGGTTTATTGACTTCTACGCTCTCATTTGCCGAGACGATAGTTTGCATAGCCTTGAGCTACGTCATTTGCTACGACCTAGCAAGGCGCCATTATCAGTTATTATTGATATTGTGCATCATGTACCGTCCAGAGCGATGTTCGTCATTAATGGATTAAAGTTAAGTGTTCCAACAGCTACGTCCGTTTTTCTCAATTCTAATTCCCTTGTCATGTTCTAGACCTCACGCCAGCCTGCGTGAGCTAAAACGCGTGCATTTCGGCCTCTTTTAGTAGCCCTGTGTTGGCTCTCCTGCCAACCACAACAGGCTTATGACGAACGTCTGCGTTAGGACAGTGCGACGGGATTCGGCGTTAATGCGCTATGGCATCACATGACAGATGCGAGTGCCTTTGCTAACAGCCCGACATCACCTGGAGCGCCTCTCCTGGGCTCGTGACCATCGGTTGGACGCTAGACGACTGGAAAACCGTGGCCTCGTCAGGTGAGTTCCGATTTCAGTTGATAAGACCTATTGGTAAGGTTAGAGTGTGGTGTAGACCCCACGAAGTCATGGACCAAAGTTGTCAACAAGACACTGTGCAAGCTGGTGGTGGCTCCATCATTGTGTGAGCTGTGTTTACATATAATAGACTTGGTTCTGCAGTCTACGTGAACCGCTCAATGACTGGAAAAGGCGATTTGTAGCCATTCATGTACTTTAAATATGGTCGACAGTGTACCATGTCACTGGACCACAGTTATTCACGATTGGATTGAAGAACATCCTGGACAATGAAGGAATGATTTGGCCACCCTCAACGCCCAATATGAATGCCATTGAAAATTTCTGGGCTGTAAACGAGAGGTACGTTCGTCCACAAAATACTGCAACGGCAACACTTTCGCACTTATGCATGGTATAGAGGCAGCATAGTTCAATATTTCTGCAGGGCGACTTCCAAAGACTTTTTGAGCCCATACCACAAGGATTTGCTGCACTACGCCAGGTAAGAAAAGGTCCAACATGACATTGGGAGGTACCTCATTTCTCTCTTCACTGTACTGGCCTCACAGGCCTCCATCAATTGCATGGTGCTGTTAAGGTCCTCCTGTGTAAAGGTTGTCTTCCCCATAGGTATCATCCATGTGAAAAACATGTATGTGCTGTCTGTATAAACTGTAACATCTCCGACCACTGCTTTCTTGTGTCTCGTCGTTGACAATGTAAAGTCTTGTACGATGGGAAGCAAGGACAGGGTGATGTTTGGTGGCCAATACCCTTTTCTACAACACCAACTGTGCACATGTATTAACATGGTTCTTTATTCACCACAAGGAGAAAGCTACTTAAGGTAGTTATTGTGGTACAAGCTCTTCTGTATAGTACACGTTACCCTCACTGCTGGTGAAGTACAAGTCCCGATATGTACACAACTCTGGTGGCTAGGTACTGACTTACTCTGAACTACAGACTGTTGCTCCAACTGGGATAGTGCCTGAGAATGAGATGGCGACTAGCTATCTGACTGTCTGTGACTGATTGCGCCGTCTCGTCCGCGGTTGCAATCTCAACACTAGTGGTGAAGCGGGCGTTGGCGGCACATTGCCTGCGTATCCGTCTTTGGCCTCTCTATTATAGACACGCTTAATTCAGGGCCAATTTCCGATCTTCTTGCAAGCTCTTCACCGACCGGTGTGTTGGTGACAGCTTACGCCAGCTCACTTATACACTACTCACCATTAAAATTGCTACACCAAGAAGAAACACAGATGATAAACAGGTATTCATTGGACAAATATAATATACTAGAACTGACATATGATTACATTGCCACGAAATTTTGGTGCATAGATCCTGAGAAATCAGTACCCACAATAACCACCTGTGGCCTTAATAACGGCCTTGATATGCCTGGGCATCGAGTCAAACAGAGCTTGGATGGCGTGTACAGGTACAGCGGCCCATGCAGCTTCAACACGATAGCACAATTCATCAAGAGTAGTGACTGGCTTATTGTGGCGAGTCAGTTGCTAAGCCACCATTGACCAGAGGTTTTCGATTGGTAAGAGATCTGGAGATGGTGCTTGCCAGGGCAGCAGTCGAGCATTTTCTTTATCCAGAAAGGCCCGTACAGAACCTGCAACATGCGGTCGTACATTATCCTGCTGAAATGTAGGGTTTCGCAGGGATCGAATGAAGGGTAGAGCCACGGGTCGTAACTCATCTGAAATGTAAAATTCACTGTTGAAAGTGCCGTCGATGCGAATAAGAGGTGACCGAGACGTGTAACCAATGGCACCCCATACCATCACGCCGGGTGATACGCCAGTATGGCGATGACGAATACACGCTTCCAATGTGCGTTCACATCGATGTCGCCAAACACGGATACGACCAGCATGATGCTGTGAACAGAACGTGGATACATCCGAAAAATGACGTTTTGCCATTCGTGCACTCAGGTTCGTCATTCAGTTCACCATCGCAGGCACTCCTGTTTATGATGCAGCTTCAAGGGTAACCGCAGCGATAGTGTCCGAAATGGTAGTCCATGTTGCTGCAAACGTCGTCGAACTGTTCTTGCACATGGTTGTTGTCTTGCAAACGTCCCCATCTGTTGACTCAAGGGTCGAGACGGGGCTGCACGATCCTTTACAGCCATGCGTATAAAATTCCTGTCATCTCAACTGCTAGTGAAACGAAGCCTTTGGGATCCAGCACGGCATTCCGTAATACCCTCCTGAGGCTACCGACCCCATATTGTGCTACCAGTTATTGGATCTCGACCAACGCGAGCAGGAACGTCGAGATACAATGAACCGCAATCGCGATAGGCTACAATCCGACCTTTATCGAAGTTGGAAACGTGATGGTACGCATTTCTCCTCCTTACACGAGACATCACAACAACGTTTCACCAGGGAACGCCGGTGAACTGCTGTTTGTGTATTAGCTATCGGTTGGAAACTTTCCTCACATCAGCACGTTGTAGGTGTCGCCACCGGCGCCAACTTTGTGTGAATGCTCTGAAAAGCTAATCATTTGCATATCACAGCATCTTCTTCCCGTCGGTTAATTTCGCGTCTGCAGCACGTCATCTTCGTGGTGTAGCAAATTTAATGGCCAGTAGTGTAGATGCAAACAGATTAATTTCCCTAAGAAGCAATAGACGTACTAACTGAATATGTGTTAATATGTACTCTGTAGTGAGTTCGGATTGGTTGTCACTGCTGCTGGTTTTCTTGGTTCAGGTCCTATCATTCATCGCTTAAAATAACGTAATATAAAGAGAAAGAAACGAGCAGCGCACGGAATGAGCTAAACATTAGTAGAGGCTGCGGCAGTTAACTGGAGAATCAAAGTATGTCGCAAAAGAAAATAAAAGGAAATCTCAGACGAAAATAGTTATATGGTCACTAGGTTTGATAGGAATTCACTCTATACACGAAAATCTTTTACAATGCAAAGAATTGTGCACTGAGCATTGTTCTTGCATGTTTCTCGAAACCAGTTAGTAAAATACAAGAAAGCACAAAATGTGCTTGTAAATAACTATTTCCTCTAGTCGAACTGATTTGCTACCATTAGAGAGAGAGTTGGTTTGCATAGCTTGCACACAGATGCCAATGGAATGAGTTTATGCTTTGGTCCGTGCAGCCGTGGCCATTAAAAATCTAATTTCTAATTTGGACTAGAAAACACAAGGAAAAAATTAAAGAATTTACTGAGCATAATGGCGGGATTGGGAATGCTAATCCCAAGTGACTGTTGTAGATTTTGATAAGATGTGTTCCCTACGCCAAAAGGATGTAGTGATGTTATCAGCGATAGCTGCATATGTATATGGAGACAACCCACTGACCCAAGGCACGGCGATGAAAGATCTATTACCTTCAGACTGCATACCACTGACTGGCCGACGAGGTGCGACAACTTGCTGACTCGTAAATTAAACTGCTTTGAATAGGACTCACACGGTAAAGTGTCTGGTTAGCTGAACCTGCGCAAAGAGCCTCACGCGAGACAAGTCTCTTTATGTGCTATCTGATAGTCCAAAGATCTGTGCACGATGTTTCTGTCTCCCACGTTCGTGTTCCTTCAAAGATGCTCGTAACAGGGCGCAGTACCAATAAGTGTGCCTGAAGTTGTCAGAGCCGTGTCACCTTGAAATAAGGAGAAAAAGTAGACCCGTTTCTAACTGTGAGCCTTTAACTGTTGAATGCTTTGAAGAGGTTTCACCATAAAGCTTCACACTTATTAACAAGTACATTACAGCTGTTGGGGATAGGGTTAATTTCAATTAACCATTATTTTTATTTGAATCTCATGGACGTAGCAGCCGTTTATAGTACCATACCGCCTACAAAAATCATTATTATTTTGCTTCTTAATATTAAATTTTGCGGTTTATGATGTGTGTAAAATGAGGCAATTCTCGGTCGAGGTTCCGTCGTGCTAGTTATCAGAAAATGAAGGGATTAGGTCCATGAGAAATATGCAAAGGCTCAGTAAGTAAGTATTGTTCACGTATTTATTCTCATATAGTTTGTAACAACACTCACGCCGTGTCAACCCGCACATGAAGCATTTAATCATACTGTTACTTTCTCTTCTACTTCGTGAAACAGGCAAAAGACGAGGAAACAGCTTCCTAATAGTTTTCTAAAAGTTTAAAATAAATCTGGAGAAATAAAGTCCACTCGTCCGCCATTAATATTGCAAGAAGTGAAAGAAAAGGGGACGGCAGAACAGAAAGTAGGTTTCACACACTAGCTCCTGCGGGCTCCCAGTGAAGTAGAGAGAAATCTAGGAACTGCAACCGCGTCGCAGGAAATGGCGCGCTAGTGGTGCTAAGTTTCTCTCAGTACGACGTGGAATTGTTCCTGGAGAATGGGCTTCCGCGGTATTTTAGCTTGGAATTTACATCTCCGGTCGTCTGCTCTATACCAAGAACGCGTCCGTATCCTGTTTCCTGCGAAAGATTTGCTAGCGAGCGGGCAGGCAGTTTTATGCCCGGGAGTACGGGGATTTCCCCGCCCCTCCACCCCCCCTCCCCCCCCCCCCCTCCCCTACTGCAAGAGCGGGCACACCGCACATGCGCGAGTCGCCACTTTTCCGCATCACACGTAGTCCCACTCAACATTTAAGCGGCCCGTCTGCAGTAAGGACAGGGCGGCGCTGCCCAGTTGCTGGCTGTCTCGCTTGTTCATGGGGTCACCGCGAGACAGCGGCACGGCTTTTCAATTTGCGTTAAGCTCCTGTTACAAGCAGCTCCCCACTTCTGGCAGCGAGTGGCCCCGCCATCTCATCCAAACTACGCTCGTCTGGAGTCCTACGCTCTACTTTCCGCGACGTTTCTTGATCAACAACAATACAGAAGAATGGATTCTGAGAATTATAGCAGTTCGTAGAACACAGGTAATCCTGTTCCCCATGCCAACAACAATGTCATTTATGTATAATTACTTATATTTACCTTGAAACATCCCCTTAGAAAAATTGTACACGACTGTGCTTAAACTGACACACAATAGTTTTAGCGCAACGCAATCTGACTTTCAAAAATCCCTACAAAAGAATGGCCCTGACTAACATTAACCTATACCTTTCACAAACCACTTACCTCACCAAAAAATCTTCGTTACTCGAACTACTGCAATACAGCGAGCACCACTACTGCCAGCTAAATAAAAGATTCAAACTACTGAGGGCACTAACTACTGATAGGCATAGTTAGCGAATGAAAGATTTTAATAGAGTACAAACAATGTATTTACCTTAATATTCATAATATATATATCAGTTCATGACACCAATTCTCACAAATTTCAAAACTCCGCCATCTCTCTCCCCACGACCACAGCTGCTGGCGGCTCACCTCCAACTGCGCAACGCTACGCGCTGTTAGCATCTAGCTGCCGCTGCTAGACACTACAATGGCAGACAACAATGCAAACCAGCCACAGAATGCACATGGCACAGGCAGTGATTTTTATACAGAGCGCTACGTGGCGGCGGCGTTACCAATAAAAAAAAACTAAACAGCCTACTTACAACCTACGCAGTCAAGCATTCCATTAAGAACTTGGTCGTCTTATTAAGACCAATCGAGTCATATGTATCAAAAGAACATTACCAGAAATGAAACTTCCTGGCAGATTAAAACTGTGTGCCCGACCGAGACTCGAACTCGGCACCTTTGCCTATCGCGGGCAAGTGCTCTACCATCTGAGCAACCGAAGCACGACGCACGGCCGGTACTCACAGCTTTACCTCTGCCAGTATCTCGTCTCCTACGTTCCAAACTTTACAGAAGCTCTTCTGCGAAAGGAGCGGCTGTGGCTAAGCCATGTCTCCGCAGTATCCTTCCTTTCAGGAGTGCTAGTTCTGCTTGGTTTGTAGGAGAGCTTCTGTAATGTTTGGAAGGTGGGAGACGAGACACTGGCAGAAGTAAAGCTGTGAGTAGAGGCCGTGAGTCGTGCTTAAGTAGCTCAGATGGTAGAGCACTTGCCCGCGAAAGGCAAAGGTGCCGAGTTCGAGTCTCGGTCGGGCACACAGTTTTAATCTGCCAGGAAGTTTCATATCAGCGCACACTCCGCTGCAAGGTGAAAATCTCATTCTGATTACCAGAAATACAAGATCACATTCAGTCACAGTTCAAATGGTTCAAACAGCTCTAAGAACTATGGGACATAACAACTGATGTCATCAGTCCCGTAGAATTAGACCTCCTTAAACCTAACTAACCTAAGGAGAGCACACACATCCATGCCCGATGCAGGATTCGAACCAGCAACCGAAGCAGCAGCTCGTTTCCGGACTGAAGCGCCTAGAACTGCTCGGCCACTGCGGGAGGCATTCATTTAGTAGATACAGCCAAACCTGGAAAGATTATCTCACTTAAACAGTATAATACAGTTGAATATATATGTGCACTCTGTTTACATGTGTAGTGCACTTAATTTATAGCAGTTTCTAGATGAAGAATGTTATATGTCATCTCAGGGCAGGTCGTATTTCTGAAGAACTCCCTGAAGGGAGTAATTTCCATATTAGTGGGAAGGCAGAACTTTAACTGCACTGCTGCAGTGGTACCACCCGATATAAATATATTAATTGTTTCAGGGCTTAAGTTAGCTTCTTACTTCTGTAGAATAAAAATGGAGAGAGGATTAGTTGCCATTTATTTCAAACAGCCTTGAACTCAATAACATTCTAGCTAACAAGTTCTGTCTAGATAGTGATCTAGAATCAAGTGTAGTTACCGACGTCTTAGAGGATCGGAACAAGTTACAGTCGAACACACTCTTCTGAATATTGTTCCACACGACATGAGACACGTACATACTCGTAGACAACAAATATACGTTTATGTGGAATTTAACTGAATCAAACAGGACGTAAACAAATCAAGAGAAAAAAATGCAGCACAAAAATGTATTTAATGAGCAGTAATGAAATTCGGGGAACAGATTTGTCTAGGAAACGTATTTAAGTGATATACATTCCCAGAGCATAGGTTACGTAAGAGCGTGATAAACTATGGCAAACGTGAAATCCTGATACATTAATAAGCGGTGTAAGCGCCAAATTTTTAATGAAAGCATGCAATTGTTCCAGATATCAGTTTGTGTGTTGCAGTTCCGTGCCTGTTGCATTTGGCTAGTCAGTACATGGACAGTTAGTACTGGGGTTGTCGTCCGGTGAGGTCCCATATGTGCTCGACTGGAGAACGATGTGATGGTCGGGCAGTCCAGGGCAGCTTGTGCACACTCTGTAGAGCATGGAAGAGGACAAGTTACTCTCTCACCGATTTCTCATGAATATTTTGTATGAAATAAACATTTTTGTTACAACGTTATTCAACTGGTGCGAGACCACAGAAAGTTAACTGCCTAACCGGGCGTTGATGGAGCTAGAAGCATGAGGAATTCTCATGGTTATTTGTTCTTAGAAATGGCGTGTTTGAAGCATAAATCAAGTAATGGTGACCCATCCCTCAGTAAAACTTGCCGGACACGCCGACAGAGCACTCCCTAGTCGAGACGGGTTTCCAGCAGGAGTGTGTCAGCTTCACCTGCATCGGCGGCAGCTCAAAGCTGGGCTGGGGGCGACGGATTGCAGGGATGCTTCTACACACTGGGGTTATGAACAGGACATTGTAGACTGCGCCACTCCTAATAAAAATCTACAAGTTTTAGTGTTCGCTGCAAACTACAAATGGGACTGCAACCCAGTTCCATCGGCCGCATTGGTTGTAAAGGAAACGCTGGCGTCTGGGAAACGTTTAGAGGCAGAATGTTTATTACACCACATAGCTAGGACTAACTTACTCCAAGGCACAGGCATTAAGATAAAGATCTGTAAGATCGTATCGGTTCGCTTGTTGCCATGGAAAGCGACGCAACTTCGGGGAAAACATCTGCTCACAACTCAAAAACTTAAAAATAGCTGTACTTGGCGGTTTCTTTTTTTTTTTCTAGAGACGCAGGTTTCTTAACTCTCACGCTGGTCCGTCCTGAGTTTGTGCTGGGGCGTAGGAGGGGAAATTTAGCGCCCCCTAAGCTATGTGGCCTCCCCCCATGAACCATGGACCTTGCCGTTGGTGGGGAGGCTTGAGTGCCTCAGAGATACAGATAGCCGTACCGTAGGTGCAACCACAACGGAGGGGTATCTGTTGAGAGGCCAGACAAACGTGTGGTTCCTGAAGAGGGCCAGCAGCCTTTTCAGTAGTTGCAGGGGCAACAGTCTGGATGATTGACTGATCTGGCCTTGTAACAATAACCAAAATGGCCTTGCTGTGCTGGTACTGCGAACGGCTGAAAGCAAGAGGAAACTACAGCCGTAATTTTTCCCGAGGACATGCAGCTTTACTGTATGATTAAATGATGATGACGTCCTCTTGGGTAAAATATTCCGGAGGTAATATAGTCCCCCATTCGGATCTCCGGGCGGGGACTATTCAAGAGGATGTCGTTGTCAGGAGAAAGAAAACTGGCGTTCTACGGATCGGAGCGTGGAATGTCAGATCCCTTAATCGGGCAGGTAGGTTAGAAAATTTGAAAAGGGAAATGGATAGGTTAAAGTTAGATATAGTGGGAATTAGTGAAGTTTGGTGGCAGGAGGAACAAGACTTCTGGTCAGGTGACTAGAGGTTTATAAACGCAAAATCAAATAGGGGTAATGCAGGAGTAGGTTTAATAATGAATAGGAAAATAGGAATGCGGGTAAGCTACTACAAACAGCATAGTGAATGCATTATTGTGGCCAAGACAGACACGAAACCCACAGCTACTACAGTAGTACAAGTTTATATGCCAACCAGCTCTGCAGATGAGGAAGAAATTGAAAAAATGTATGATCAAATGAAAGAAATTATTCAGATAGTTAAGGGGGATGAAAATTTAATAGTCATGGGTGATTGGAATTCGGTAGTAGGAAAATGGAGAGAAGGAAACGTAGTAGGTGAATATGGACTGGGGCAAAGAAATGAAAGAGGAAGCCGCTTGGTAGAATTTTGCACAGAGCAAAACTTAATCATAGCTAACACTTGGTTCAAGAATCGTAAAAGAAGGCTGTATACATGGAAGAAGCCTGGAGATCATGACAGGTTTCAGGTAGATTATATAATGGTAAGACAGAGATTTAGGAACCAGGTTTTCAATTGTAAGACATTTCCAGGGGCAGTTGTGGACTCTGACCACAATCTATTGGTTATGACCTGTAGATTAAAACTGAAGAAACTGCAAAAAGTTGTGAATTTAAGAAGATGGGACCTGGATAAAATAAAAGAACCAGAGGTTGTATAGAGTTTCAGGGAGAGCATAAGCGAGCAATTGACAGGAATGGGGGAAAGAAATACAATAGAAGAAGAATGGGTAGCTTTGAGGGATGAAGTAGTGAAGGCAGCAGAGGATCAAGTAGGTAAAAAGACGAGGGCTAGTAGAAATCCTTGGGTAACAGAAAAAATATTGAATTTAATTGATGAAAGGAGAAAATATAAAAATGCAGTAAATGAAGCAGGCAAAAAGGAATACAGACGTCTCAAAAATGAGATCGACAGGAAGTGCAAAATGGCTAAGCAGGAATGGCTAGAGAACGAATGTAAGGATGTAGAGGCTTATCTTACTAGGGGTAAGATAGATACTGCCTACAGGAAAATTAAAGAGACCTTTGGAGATAAGACAACCACTTGTATGAATATCAAGAGCTCAGATGGAAACGCAGTTCTAAGCAAAGAAGGGAAACCAGAAAGGTGGAAGGAGTATATAGAGGGTCTATACAAGGGCGATGTATTTGAGGGCAATATTATGTAAATGGAAGAGAATGTAGATGAAGATGAAATGGGAGATACGATACTGCGTGAAGAGTTTGACAGAGCACTGAAAGACCTGAGTCGAAACAAGGCCCCCGGAGTAGACAACATTCCATTGGAACTACTGACGGCCTTGGGAGAGCCAGTCCTGACAAAACTCTACCATCTGGTGAGCAAGATGTATGAGACAGGCGAAATACCCTCAGACTTCAAGAAGAATATAATAATTCCAATCCCAAAGAAATCAGGTGTTGAAAGATGTGAAAATTATCGAACTATCAGTTTAATAAGTCACACCTGCAAAATACTAACGCGAATTCTTTACAGACGAATGGACTAACTAGTAGAAGCCGATCTAGGGGAAGATCAGTTTGGATTCCGTAGAAATGTTGGAGCACGTGAGGCAATACTGACCCTACGACTTATCTTAGAAGCTAGATTAAGGAAGGGTAAAGCTACGTTTCTAGCATTTGTAGACTTAGAGAAAGCTTTTGACAATGTTGACTGGAATACTCTGTTTAAAATTCTGAAGATGGCAGGGGTAAAATACAGGGAGCGAAAGGCTATTTACAATTTGTACAGAAACCAGGTGGCAGTCATAAGAGTCGAGGGGCATGAAATGGAAGCAGTGGTTGGGAAAGGAGTGAGACAGGGTTGTAGCCTCTCCCCGATGTTATTCAATCTGTATATTGAGCAAGCAGTGAAGGAAACAAAAGAAAAATTCGGAGTAGGTATTAAAATCCATGGAGAAGAAATAAAAACTTTGAGGTTCGCCGATGACATTGTAATTCTGTCAGAGACAGCAAAGGACTTGGAAGAGCAGTTGAATGGAATGGATAGTGTCTTGAAAGGAGGATATGAGATGAACACCAACAAAAGCAAAACGAGGATAATTGAATGTAGTCGGGTGATGCTAAGAGAATTAGATTAGGAAATGAGACACTTAAAGTAGTAAAGAAGTTTTGCTATTTGGGGAGCAAAATAACTGATGATGGTCGAAGTAGAGAGGATATAAAATGTAGACTGGCAATGGCAAGGAAAGCGTTTCGGAAGAAGAGAAATTTGTTAACATCGAGTACAGATTTAAGTGTCAGAAAGTCGCTTCTGAAAGTATTTGTATGGAGCGTAGCCATGTATGGAAGTAAATCATGGACGATAAATAGTTTGGACAGGAAGAGAATAGGAGCTTTTGAAATGTGGTGCTACAGAAGAATGGTGATAATTAGATGGGTAGATCACATAACTAATGAGGAAATATTGAATCGGATTGGGGAGAAGAGAAGTTTGTGGCACAACTTGACCAGAAGAAGGATTCGGTTGGAAGGACATTTTCTGATGCATCAAGGGATCACCAATATGGTATTGGAGGGCAGCGTGGAGGTTAAAAATCGTAGAGGGAGATGAATACACTAAGCAGATTCAGAAGGATGTAGGTTGCAGTAGGTAGTGGGAGATGAAGAAGTTTGCACAGGATAGAGTAGCATGGAGAGCTGCATCAAACCAGTCTCAGGACTGAAGACCTCAACAACAACAAGCTCTATAGTTATGTCAAGTCGAAATGGAAAGCGTTGTCGTTCGTATACTGTGGAAAAAGTGGGAATTGTTTCTATCTGGAGAAGTACGAGGCACTCTTTTTCTGGACTTCTGTCTGGAAGCAACTTCTGATCGAAGCTTTGACAGGTGTGGTTGGTGCTTGGGACCTGTCTTAAGATTGACTCATCTTGCGAGAAGTTAGATTGTAGAGACTTTGGTGAAATTCTCACTGTACCGACAGTGTGACTTGAAACGTCTTGGACTACTCGTCTACCGCTGGCACACTTGTTCGATTTAGTTCACCAGTCTCGACGCTTGGTGTCCTTGGGCGGTCGGCCGTATAAGTGAGTCGAATTGGTCCTTGGTACGACCAGCGAACTGTTGTGTCACACACTGAAATCTTCTGTGATTTTAGAACTCTAGTAGGGATCAAATTGCGATCCGTCTGCCTGATCGGTAGATCGCGGGATTTTTCGCATCCTTCGTGGCGCGATCGTCTCAAAGGCGCCGCCTTACGACTCTCCCCTGCCGCACACGACTCGCCAGCTGCAAGTTATGCCGCTGCACGAAGCAAGCAGGGTAAAGTACTGCTGCTCCGGTCTTCTCTAGGCGTACAAATCCCAGCCGCCACTTCCTCTCAGCTGCACCCGTATAGCCTACTGTAGATGGAACTGTCAAAGTCTGCTCACCGACAGATACTCACCGGTAGGGTTACCCACATTTTTGGGCCAGTGTATTTGACACACCTTTGCCACCCAGGGTCTTTGTCCATTGTGGTCTTAAAACACCTTTCACGTGTTTACGAAAGTCTAACAGAAATTGTTTAGGTTTAATTAGGCCTCTCTTTGTTTCTTTTGTTTTTTGTGTGTTTGAAAAAATAAATGTTGCTAGTAAACTAAATTTTGCTTGCCTTCTCAAGGAAATCATCACTTTTATATAGTCACCCCAAGTGTGAACTTTCACTGTGTACGACTCTGCCAGGATATCATGCATTTTAGCGTCAGTTGGCAAGGATAAACTTTCCATTTAGTGTAGTCTGTCAGAAAAGTTTTCGTAACTATTCCATTTAGAGTACCCTGACAGAAGGATAAAATTTCGTAACCATTCCTTTTAGCGTACCCTGCCAGGATAACTTTAATTTTAGCGTTCCCTGTCAAGTGTTATCTCGCAATTTAGCGTACTCTGGAAGAATCAATTTTTTAGGTATATAGTATTCACTATCTGGCAATTAGCGTCCCCTGCTAGAATCTCTTACTTTATTAACGTTATCTTCTTTCAAGCAAAAAAATGGTTCAGTTGGCTCTGAACACTATGGGACTGAGGTCATCAGTCCCCTACAACGTAGAACTACTTAAACCTAACTAACCTAAGGACATCGCACATATCCATGCCCGAAGTAGGATTCGAACCTGCGACCGTAGCAGTCGCGCAGTTCCGCACTGAAGCACCTAGAACAGCTTGGCCACAGCTGCTGGATATCTTTCAGGCATGTTCGGTTATAAAAGTGCTAAAAGGGAAATCGTTATCCTGGAATGCTATTCATTAATCACAGCATAACAGGTCGAATCACAAGATCAATTGACAAATTTTCGGTCAGAGTTCGTGGGATAACCACGAGACCATAACTCCAGGTGTAGGTTCAGGTTGCTTGTAGGCCCTTAATTGGCCTCCTTTTAACCAACATGGCACCGATGCAGAACTAGTTTTCTTTGGAAAACACAACAGACCTCAACCCTGCCCTCCAATGAGCTCTTCGTTGACAGCATTCAAGTCGCAAATGGCGGTGGTGATCAGTGAAATGCACGCTGCAGGGCGCCTGGCTCGAAGCTGTCTTTGAAGTAAATGATTTGTAACAGTTTGTTGTGTCACTGTGGCGCCCACTGCTGCTCAGATTGCTGCTGCAGATACAGTAGGATGTGCCAGACCCATACGCAGAACACGGTGCTATTCCCTCTCTATAGTACAACATAGTGTTTCGGAGCTCGCTCTCTTTGCGTTCTTACATTCTCGTGGCCACCGCTGCCAGCACAGTGGCTACTTTCCTGTCAAGTTTTTCTGCAATATCGGAGAAGCAGCATCCAGATTCTCGTAGCCTTATGACACAACCTCGTCCAAACCCAACAGGTCCTGTCTCAACCATAACTAACCTCCCGACGTTTAAAGCATGTATCTAAAGCAAAGCTGATTTGCATCCTCATACTGGAAGTACTAGGGCCGCTCTCAGAAGATTGGCGCCATGTCTGAACAGACTTCATCTCTCGGATTGAAACACACCTACCAACGTTCATTTATGTCACACAACTCCTTGGTGTTGTGATTCTTTTTCCCGTCAGTGTAATTACTATGTCTCTCATTGATTTATTCTTTGAATAGTATAACATCGGTTCGAGCTCTCTTGCCTCATCTTCAGTGGTATTACCAACATTTACGATGAACGAATAGAGCTTTAAGCCAGTATGGTCTTACCGATAAAATACATAACTTGTAATAGTAGTCTGTTTGCTGTTTCTGTCATTGAGTTACTGCCTCTATTCTTTTTAAGAGTTAGTCATTTTTCGTGTCATTACTCTTTCGACATCCTCTCCTGCGCTGACATCGTCATATCTGATTAGCACTTTCAATCGATGCCCTTAGTTCTTCGTTGAATATTTTTCATTCTCTTTTTTTCCTTGCATTTTTAGGTGCTACATTTCCATCTAGTAGCATCGAGGCTATTCTTCGATATTTTAATACATGCACCACCCTGTCCCTTACTCTTGCCATTGTTTTCAACACATTCCACTCCTTACCGACTCAGCAGTCCTTCGTTATCTTCCCGGTACACCTAATTCTCACCAAATGTATATGGTAATACATTTCAAACAAATCGATTCTCTTCTTCTACGGTTTTCCCAGAGACCATGATTACCTTGCATACAGTGTTCCGGCAAGTTCTTAGGGCGCCTAGCCCTGTGGTACGGAGTCTTTTTGATAGCTCAGAAGACTTGCAAGTTGTTCCGGCCTTGCTAAAAATCTGTGAAATACCGCTTTTTAAATCATTTTATTGAAAGAAAAAGATTTGATTACAATGTAATTTTTGCTTTTCATTAGAGCTATCAATTGGCTGTGTCCGTTTGTTGGCTCCCGGTAGGGATGGCCATGGTCTGCTCCAAATGCATAATCCAAAAAATATCTTCCTCAAATGTGGACTTGTCTTTGACACGAGTACACTTCTAGAAGCAAGGATTGCGCTCTTTGCCTCTGCTGGTCTGCTTCATATATCACAATTGTATCGTTTATCATGCACAGTTTTGCTTCCACGGTAGCAGAATTTCTTCACTTGCTCTATTTCATGACCCCCTAATTTATGTTAAGCTGATCTCATATGTGATACTCCCCAATATTTTCCTCTTTCTTTGTCTAACTCTCCAGCCCATGTTCTGTGGTCATTACACTATTCATTCCGTTCACTGAAGACAGCAATGCAGTCAGCGATACTCCTCAATCCTGAATTTCAGTCCCATTCGTGAAGCTTTCTTTGACCATCGTCATACCTTCTCCCATGTGCAAATTACACTATTTATAATTTGAACACTTCGTTCTTGATCTTCCACCAATATTGCTCCCTCTTGGTTCTCATTTTTCCCCTTGAGTCATCAATATGCTGAATGGTTTGATGCGGCCAACCTCTTCATCTCAGAAGAGCACTTGCAACCTACATCATCAATTATTTGCTGTATGTATTCCAGTTCACTCTTCGTCTACAGTTTTTGCTCTCTGTAGCTCTGTTAAGTGTCATGGAATTCATCCCCTGGTGTCTTAACACATCTCCTACCATCCTATCCCTTCTCCTCGACAGTGTTTTCCACATATTCCTTCCTTCTCTCATTCTGCGCAGAACCTCTTCATTTCTTTCATTATCAGCCCACCAAATTTCCAACATTTGTCTGTAGCACCGCATGTCAAATGCTTCGTTCCTCTTCTTTTACGGTTTTCCCACAGTCCATGTTTCACTGCCATACAATGCTGTGCTCCAGACCTACATTCTCAGAAATTTCTTCCTCAAATTAAGGTCTACGTTCGATGCTAGTACACTTCTCTTGGCCTGGAATGCTCTCTTCGCCAGAGCTAGTCTGCTTTTGATGTCCTCCTTGCTCCGTCCGTCAATGACTATTTTGCTGCCAAAGTAGCAGAATTCCTTAATTTCATCTATCCTCATATCTTCTGTCAATCCTCATGCTGACCGCATGATAAGTTTCTCGCTGTTTTCGTTTCTGCTACTTTTCATTATTTTCGTCTTTCTTCGATTTGCTCAAAGTTCATATTCTGCATTAATTAGACTTTTAATTCCATTCAGCAGACCATTAAATTCTTCCGGACCCTCCTGCCGGAGGTTCGAGTCCTCCCACGGGCATGTGCGTGTGTGTGGTTCTTAGCATAAGTTAGTTTAAGTATTGTGAAAGTCTAGGGACTGATGACCTCAGGAGGCTGATCCCTTAGGAATTCATACACATTTGATTTTGAACATTAAGTCTTCTACACTTTCACTCAAGATACCAATGCCACCAGTGAATCATTCCTAAGGAAATGCAGTCCGAAAACAAAGGAAGTAGGTTACAGTACGCTTGTTCGCCAACTGCTTGAACACTGCTCACCGGTGTGGGATCCGTACCAGATATGGTTGATAGAAAAGATACAGAAGATCCAACGGAGGGCAGCGCATTTCGTTACAGGATCATTTAGCGATCACGAAAGCGTTACGGAGATGATACATAATCTCCGGAGGAAGACTCTGCGAGAGAGAAGCTCAGCAGTTCGATACGAGCCCTTGTTGAAGTTTCGAGAACATACCTTCACCGCGAAGTCAAGCAGTATATTGCTTCCTCCTACGTATACCTCGCGAAGAGACCATGAGGATAAAATCAGAGAGATTTGAGCCCACAAAGAGGCATACCGACAATCTTCCTTTCCACGAACGATACGAGACAGAAATAAAAGGGAGAACCGATAGAGGTATTCAAGGTACCCTCCGCCACACACCATCAGGTGGCTTGCGGTGTATAGATGTAAATGTAGATATCCTTTCACCTTCAGTTTTAATCTAACTCCTAAACCTCTCTTTCATAGCTTCTTCAATGTACAGATTCAACAGTAGGGGTGAAAGAAGGCATCCCTGCCTTAAGCCCTTTTTAATCCGAGAACTTCGTTGTTGGTCGTCTACTCATATTATTCCCTCTTGGCTCTTGTACGTATTGTATATTACCTGTCTCTAGCTGTAGATTACCACCATTTTTCTCTGAATTTCAAACATCTTGCACCATTTTACACTGTCGAACGCTTTTTCTAGTCTACAAGTCCTAGGAATGTGTGTTCATATTTCTTAGTCATTCTTTCTTTATAGACCGCAACATCGGAATTGACTCTCTGGTGCCTTTACCTTTCCTAAAGCCAAACTGATCGTCATCCAACACATCCTCAATTTTGTTTTTCCTTTGGTTCTCGTACATATTGTGTATCACCCGTCTAACCGTATAGTTTATACCAAATGTTTTGGGAACTGAAATATTTTACATTTTATGTCATCAATCGATTTTTCTAAATTGACCTATCCTATGTATGTGTCCTTATCTGTCATACGTCTTGCCTCCATTATCGGATGAAATGTCCTAATTGGCCCTATGTTGCCTTTACCATTCCTAAAGCCAAATTAATCGTCATCTACCACAGTCTCAATTTTCTTTTCCATTCTTTTGTGTAACAGCAACTTTGAGGCATATGCTGATTATTGCGATAGTTGTGTCATTTGTCTTCGCAATGTGACTACGGGATCGTGTGAGTGGTATCTTTCCGGAAGTCTGATGGTACGTTTAAGATCTTATAGTTTCTACACAGGAACTTGAATAGTCGTTTGGGTGCCACCTTTTCAAAGATTTTAGAAATGCGAAGTGAATACTATTCATCTCTCATCCTTTATTCATTTGAAAGTTTCTCCAAGGTCTGTCAACCTGTAATACTAGGTCTCGTAGGTCTTCCTCTATTACGTCAGTATACACTTCATCTCCCTTGCAGAGGCTTTTAGTGTAAGCTATCAATCTATCGGCTCTGGACCCTACGTTTGCTGAATTCATATCGCATTCTTGATGTCTTTGCTTTTACCAGAAGTTGATTATAATTTTCTGTACCTTGAATCTGTTCTACCAACAAACATTTACTATACATTTTTTTTCGTTTTTCCTGTAGTCAATTTAGCTTCGCTAGACGTTTCTTGATTTCACTACAATTTTTTTTTACGTTTTCAAATGTAGTCAGTTTCGCTTGGCTGGACGATTCTAGATTTCACTCCTGGATTCCTTTCTTTTCCTGAACGTTTTTATACTTTCATCTCTCTTCGATCAATGAAACTATTTCTTCTGTCACTCCACGCTTTTTAGCAGTTGGCTTCTTTGTACCCTGTATTTGTTCATCCGTCTTTTGTAATGCCCATTTTAGGGGTGTCGATTCCTCTTCAGCTGAAGTGTCTGCTGTGGCCTTCTTTAATACGACATCTACGGTCTCAGAGACCTTCAAACACACATCATTATTCCTCGATACATCAGTATCTCGCTCCTTGATATACTGACTCTTTTCTATGATTCTCTTAAAGTTCAGCTTATTTTTCATCGTTGCCCAATTGTGATGAGAGTCTGTAACTGCTCCTCGATGTACCATCTATCTGATACGGAATCGGTGCCTATTTATGATGTAATCCACTTTGTATCCCGCATTATCTCAAGGTCTTTTCGAAGTATACTTTGAACTCTTGTGATTCTTGAGCAGTATATTTGTTATTGCAAGGTGAAATTTATTGGAGAACTCAAGGAGTCTTTCTACACTCTCACCCCCATTACCTACCCCATATTCCACAATAACTGTCTTTCATTCCTTCCTCTGTTATAGCGTTCCAATCCTGTATGGTTACCGGATTTTCATCTTGTTTTACATACTAAGTTACGCGCTCGGTACCGTCGTATAGTCTTACCACTGCAATATTCATAATAACTCACCCTCTGCGCAATGTATTTGCCATAAGTGATTTAGGAAAACTATAGCAAATTTAAAGCTGTGTGGTCAGCCAGAGTTTTTAAACTGCGTCCCCTAGAGTGAGCATGTAGGACCCTACGTCTGTGTGAACAAACGAGGACAATACATAAAAAAGAAAACGCAGTAGTGTCTGAGTACGTTGTAGCATGCCGACATTCTAAAATTTCCAGTTTGGCTCGTAATGTCTTTCGAGTTCAAATATCGATGTGTGTATTAGAACGTTAGTTCATACTGACACATAAATTTCCGCAGTTACAGTGAGTATGATATACGCTCTGATACATGTCCAAAGGGGACGGTACATCATCTAACATCATCTTTTGATGAGATCCCGCAAATTTCATTGCCATTACAATTGAATATTGCTATGAGATAACAAATTTCTCGTCGGAATATTTCTGGAGGAATATTAGTTGCGGTCCCTTGAGTATTTTGTTTTCCGGCATATAATTTAGTGTTATATTGCGTGTTTGAAAAGCTGTGAAACCGCACGTCCCATGGAGAGAGCTATCCATTCGGCATTTCATAGTGAGCCAGCTCACATGTTATTTCTTATTTGTTTTCCGCTACGGATTCTGAAATTGCCATTTGAGAATACAAGCGTTCATTATTCAACTTGTTTCCACGTGGATTCGATATATCGGTTCTCATCTCATCCTGAATCCTACGAGGAGTAACCCTGCTTAAATAAATGACGATTCCAGTTAATGCGAACTTAATGTAGAAACTAAGGAAGACTGTCTCACAGCAGGAAGAGTCGGTGGTAATTAACGAGACTCTTCTAGAGCATTCCCGGCGTACTGGTATATTTGCCTGAAGAGAGGAATGTTTTACAACAATCCGGCGAGTTCTCAGAAGTAAGCGTGGGAAGCGTGTTTCTATAGTGAGGATCATAGAACTAAAGTGATTTGCTACAAAAAATCGTATCGTGTGTAATGAATATACTCTCGAAATTCGTGGCGTATTAAATGAAATAGAAAAACTGAGATTTTCGGGCTTTCTGTATGATATATTCGAAAAAGCATTCCGTTTTCCTCTTCTGAGGCTGCTAAGCCCTTGTTTGCAAGGAAGATATTAAGTTTTACAACGATGCGCTGACAATCCGATTTAAAACTATTAAGGCAACGAAATACGTCAAAACTCGAAAGCAACTGAAAATGTCTGCAGAGCTCATTGAATCAGGAATCCATTATGAGCTAGCAAAGATATGTAGATTCAATAGCCATATTTCATGAACTGTTAAAACGTTCGTAACAACGACATATTCTTTGTTTATCTGTTGCCGAATAGCACGAGTAAATCAGACAGGCATATTTAGAAGCTAAAAGAAAGCCGTACAGCTAAGTTACAAGCCATCACCTCGAGACAGTTGTGCTGGTTTGTAAATACTGTCAGACATTACCATTTTCCTCTGACTTGACGGTAAATTTCTAGTATGAACCTACCCGTCATTTGTTTTGTGAGTCGAGGAGTGTGTGCAACTCATGTTAGTTTCGATGTGAATGTAAATATAGTTTGGTGCTGTTTATAGCTTCATCTGTTGTGAAATCCAGACGAGATTTAAGGTTGGAAGGCATCGCTCGAAGCACCATTATCAATCATTCCTCTGGGTACTTGCAAAGGAGTAAACGTGTATAGGTGTAGCCGTCCACTTCCAGTGGGAACTCGTCTGAGAAGATGTTTTTCGCATCACAAGAAGCCTCCAGTCGTACTAAACCTCCAGAAGTGTGTCGCTGTAGCCGGTGAGTCCGTAGATGGTGGTACGAGGGTAATACCAAAAGTAAGGTCTCCCATTTTTGAAAGTACATAGACCTGTTTATTTCTACAATGGTTTACATCAGTTTACAGCTTAACATTTAGCTATCTTTTGACATAATCACCATTTCTGTTGATGCATCTTTGTAGACGTTGTGGCAGTTTTTGTATGCCCATGTCATACCAACTAGCCGCCATGCTGTTTAGAAAGATACAAACCTCTTCTCTCACCTCGTCGTCGGAGCTGAATCGCTATCCGGCTGAATGTTCTTTTAACCTAGGGAACAGGTGATACTGGATGCCAAGCGAGGACTGCAGGATGGGTGGGTGATTATGTTCCACTGAAACTGTTGCAGGAGAGCAACGGTTTGCCGAGCGATGTGTGGGCGAGCGTTTTCATGGTTAATGTGTACGCCCTTGCTCAACATTCCTCTTTTCCGGTTCTAAATTGCCCGTTTGAGTTTTTTTAGAGTCTCACAGTACCTGTCAGCGTTAACTGTGGTCGCAGTGATTCAGCTCTGACGACGAGGTGAAAGAAGAGGTTCATAACTTTCTGAACAGCATGGTGGTGAGCTGGTATGACATGGGCGTGCAAAAACTGTCATAGCGTCTACAAAAATGCATCGACAGAAATGGTGATAATGTCTAAAAATAGCTAAATGTTGAATCTGTAACTGATGTAAACCATTGTAGAAATAAACAGTTCAATGTACTTATAAGAAATAGGAGACATTACTTTTGGGATTTCTGTGGTGTCACCGCCAGACACCACACTTGCTAGGTGGTAGCCTTAAATCGGACGCGGTCCGTTAGTATACGTCGGACCCGCGTGTCGCCACTATCAGTGATTGCAGACCGAGCGCCGCCACATGGCAGGTCTAGAGAGACTCCCTAGGAGTCGCCTCATTTGTACAGACGACTTTGCTAGCGATGGTTCACTGAATACATACGCACTCATTTGCAGAGACGATAGTTTAGCATAGCTTTCAGCTACGTCATTTGCTACGAACTAGCAAAGCGCCATATTCTTCAAGAATGTATTCTGAACTGATAATATTGTGAATCAGGTACCGTCAAGAGCGATATTCATCATTATTGGATTAAAGTTAAGTATCAAACTAATTACGTCCGCTTTCTGAATTCTAATTCCTTGTCATGTTCCAGACGTCACGTCAGTATAGTCCTTCCCTCCTCACGCCAGCCTGCGTGAGCCTAAACGCGTGCATTTCGGCCTCCTCTAGTAACACTGTGTTGGCTCTTCTGACTAAACAACCATTTCCCTCGTATAAGGGGCGTAAAATATAACTAGCCACGCTTTGTCACGCTACTTTCGCGATAAATAAGCCAGTCCGTCCTTGCACTGACTTTGTGAGGCGCCGCACAGGAAATCTTCCTACCTGTTGTGCGGAGATGATCTCGTAGTCTTATGTCCGCTTGCAGAGCTGTAGCAGCGTTGTCGGATACTCAAAGCGAAATAGTACTGTCTATGTTTCACGAAATTAAGCGGGAAGATTTTCTGAGCAAATAAGTTTAATATGGGATGCCATTATCGTGTGTTTATTTAAGAGCGACCACAAATTGTTGACACTGGTTGGTAGCTAGCTATCAACGCTATTACAGCAGGTCTACCTCATGACTAGATCGAAAGGCACCCTATCAACAACTGCCGACTATGGCGCACAGTCTGCAACCTGCGTGTAAAATTGGTAAGGTTCGTATGAGATCGTACATCTTCGGTTACGCTGAAACTATTCATTTATTTATTAATATCAACTTTTTCTGGCACTATAAAATTACTGAAAGATGGTATGTATGTCCTGTAGATGCCTGAGTAGCAAACATTTAATAATACCAATAACTTGATTTGCGTCAGAATAAATGTACTTTCCCTACGTATATATCTGCTGACGTCACGAGCAATTTCTGCATCGGCACCTCATCCCACTGGCACTGTAAGCGCCAGATGGCCAACCGTCTCTGCTAGCCAGCGTGGGAACCTATCGATCGCTCCTTATTTCGTACGTAGTGGAGCGATGATACATTCACTTCACGTCTGCAAATAACTGTGCAGTCTTCAAAACGATGAAACCTACGTTTACATGGAACACTATTTACAGACGTTCTTAACCTACCTCATTTTAGGCTTGATCAATGCTTTGTGTCTGCCTGACGACCGTCGTGAATTAGTTTATTAGCCATAAACTGATGCTGAACGAATGAAGGGGCCAAGTGGAACCGAATAATAGCGAATCTCCTACAGAAGCAGGAAACGTGCAACCTAACAAATACTTGAAGGAAATCAATGCTATTTTCAATTGCTTTAATCTTCTGTAAAAAAATGTCATAAAACGTCTTACAGTTTCTATAAAGCCAGTTACAGGACAAGTAAAGTGTGTGAGCTTTAAAGCGGTGTCATATTTTCTGGATAACTTTACTGCATACTCCGCTAACGAGGCTCTTTGCAGACGATGCTGCTGTAGGCTGCTCGCATAGTGCACAGTACATCTACCCTGAAGCCTGTCTGCATTACGCAGACGTCCAGAACCTGGTCTACAAGTATGGGAATATTCGTAAATCACCAATGACTTGTTCATGTCATTTTCTCCGTTTTCCGTTGTTCCTTAGTTGCTTCAAATTCATGGAGATATGTTCCGTCTATGCAACTAACCGAAAGACAGTTTGTTTTTTGCCATACGAGTATCGCTTCTTTTCTTTATGAAGCAACTTCACTGGCCTGTAATACAAGTTTCCATTTATACTTAAATGCACTATGTAGCCGTTACAGCATGTTACTAGGTTACCTTTTTTCATGTTTTTCTCCTGTTTTTCACATTCGAAACAACTTTTGCAGCACAAATTTCGTGAGGTTAAATTATTGTTTCGTGTTATTATTTACATTGTTGTTAGTCCATATGCGTGGTCCTGGAGATGTGTTCATTCGGTTTCCATGCTCCAGCGGGCCGATTTTCAGAGTTTCTCACAACGGTCATCACAACACAGCACTTGCACTTTTCGCTTTGTGATTAACATGTGTGTGTTTACAGTGTGGAGTTTTGGCAACTGTCGATGTGTATTTATCTTTCGTTTATCTTTCGTCTTTGCTTGTGGTGTGCGAGTGTATGTGTGTGATCTGATATTGTGCATTTTCTATGTAAGTGTGCTTGTGTATGTACTTTGTTATGAGTGACTGTGTCATTCCTTGTGACAGCCTTTTTTTTCACAACTAGGTATAAAGAGCATGTACGATGCTAGAAGTATGAAAATAGCCATACCTTTGCCATACATCTGATAAAACATGGACATGAACCTTGCAATATGGAACGAGAAAATCACTACCAAAAACTCCTGGCATTACAAGGAAACTTGCAAAGAGCCCTTGCAATGAAAAAGGATGTAATTAATGACCAAATCAATGTAAGCAATAACTCTGACCATATTAGCGAATAAAATACTAACAAACAGAACTCTGCAACATAACCAGAGTACATAATTAGTGAATCTTACTTCCTCGACGCTTTTCTCTCTCTCTCTCTCTCTCTCTCTCTCTCTCTCTCTCTCTCTCTCACACACACACACACACACACACACACACACACACACACACACACCCTAACACAAACACACACACGCAAACATACACAAATATTCACCTAAAAATATTTGTCACAATGAGTGACACATTCACACACAACAAAATACACAAAGAAGTAAAATATGTCATACAATACACACACATATACACACACACACACACACACACACACACACACACACACACACACACACACACGACAAACAAAAGACGAAAGATAAACACACATAAACATTTGGCAACACTACACAATTTAAACATGCACTTGTTTATTACAAACTGAAAAGTGGAAGTCATGTGATGTGGCAAACTTGTGGTGAAAAAAACGCAGAAACGAAGGGATTACAACTTCCAGCTCAATACTAACAGGCAGAAGGGCAAGGAAATCAGTTTGTACTCAATTTCTAAAGCATATAACCTCAACTCGAGATTTTCGGTAGATGGGCGGAGCGCCGTCAGACACTCTCTTTTGCTTTCGCGCCGTAAAGCAGTGCGGGAAGTTTCGGAACCTGACGCAGTAGACGGGCGCACAATCTGGTGATCAGAAACTTTGTCCTGCCATACCTCCTCGGCCTGAGAGCGAAATTCTAGAGATGAAAATTTCTTTCCCGCCCCCATATTCGATTTACGTTAGCATCATTCTATAAAATTAATTTCCGCAATGACATTCCTGCTGCAGTCACAACTTCCTTGAAAGACAGTTTTAGGAATCGAAGTATATCGAGGTACTAATTCTTGTACTGTATCGAAACCGTGTCGGAATGTACAATAAAACGCATGACTGGTTAATGATCTTGCAGTGAAAAATCTGTACTTTATTGAATAGTAATACGACGTGAATTGTGCGAGACAGGTAAACAGGACGAACTGCGACGCAGTGAAATGCATTCGTCACGTTGACACTGATGCAGTGTCGTTCTGCTCTATCTTGCTGTTGTGGGTCTAGTCTAATGCATACGCTTTAGAGATCATCTGTTGCATGACGCACCAACACGGGAACTAACACACACTTTTTTCTTAATGGACCGGTGCGGGCGTCCTAATAAATACTACCGTACTAAATGACTTACTTATACTAGCCAGTGTTTTATTCATGAACACTCGTGCTGTCTTCGTAACAGTTTAAACATGTGTTCGGACGTTAAACAGTAAATAGTATTTTATAATAACTGCTACTCAAGCCGAGAGAGCAGATTTATAAGAGATGTTCACGGCAAATATTTAGAATTTTTCTTCCTTACTCTGCCGCTAAGTGCCTATAAAAGGTCTTTAATTGGAACACAAAGATTACGAGACTTTTGCAAGAAGTGTCATGAGATCAGTTATTATCTGCATTCATTACGCTCACAATTGATAATTTCCTTAAGCTAATTCTACAGACCGAAAATGTATTTCGTAATCACATGTTTAGGTGGTAATAGCAAGTTAGTTATTGTTTCAGTTTGTATTTGTAAAAAAAAAATGTTGTTTGCTAATAACACTAGGCTGTAAACTAAAGATCACATTTGAGACAGACTTCGATCCTTGAATTTCCGCCAATCAAAATTGGTCTTACTTCGCGACGGTCTAATCTGGAATTAACATTAATAGAACACACACTTCCGAGGTAAGCTTGATCTGAGGTCATTTGCTGTGTTAATCTCAGATCAAATACTTTATGAAATTATCAGTGTGTTTGATATTATTATTTTGGTGTTTTGTGACGTCTGAATGAAGGAATAATATTGGCATGCATATGAAGTAGGACTCGCTGAATTTGCGAGCAACGGTCTACCACCCTGGGAATCTGATTGTGCGGCCTTGGTCTCAGCCACACACACGGAGAAAATGTTAATTGTAATGCAGTCCTTTTACTATTGTAGGAACATGACGTTACTACATCTGAGGACGATTAAGGCTGAAGTTAATTTGCTTATATATGCTTTTTGGGGTTGTGTTATTACGTAATTTAAGCTAAATAGACTTTGGAACAACGTGCGACAGTAGCGGGTTATGTGAATCAAACTAAGAAGCTGATTGCTACTGTGGTGTTTGGCCAATCAGAAACGATCTCTTCCGTGCGCTATGGTACTGGGAGGGGAATTTTGCGCGTGTGTCAAGAAAGAGTGCGTGATCAACTCTTGTAGCGATAGGTTATGCAGCCCAGAGTTTCAGGCACTTTTGCAGAACTGGTGACAGTGATTCCTCGGAGAATATGGTCTGTAAAAGTCTCGTGGATGACGTCAATAAAATTTTCGGATTTAAAAAAAAAATGAAAACTGATACTTTCTTCGAGGCACTATAATTCCGTGTGGCACACTGTATAGCCATAAACGGAATTTCACGATTCTAAATGTGATGCTCTGCACACTATTTGCGCATGGATTTAAAACTATTAACCAATGCGTTTTCTTGCAAACTGACTATTTAACCGACGAAAGCTGCGGTCCTTTCAGTACGAGGTCTGAGTTATAATCGCAGAATTTATTTACAGGCGGACGTATGCTATAAGACGTATTTAACAACTATGTGCAGGGTTTCTATTAAAACAGACTGTGAAAAAGAAAATGCTGTGCTGTGAAAATTGACAGTTCAGTTTTCTTTCTTGCCATCAATTTTAAATACAATAGCAGGGCATTTAAACTATTCGTCATATTGTTTCACCAATATATAACCCTTGTCGCTGTGTATATTTTTAAATAAAAATTGTATACACAACAAAATGCTGTTACTTTTCTTTCTCTCACAGTATAATTCAACATAACGGTGTAAGGGTGTATTAGAGGCTGTAGGTTTATGATTAGAATACTAATACGGAATCTCAGCTGTTCGCAGTTTCAACTATGCGAAATACTGGTGTAGAAGCTACTACAGGCAGAGAGCCAGTCTGTCTGATACCCCGTATGGTGATGATCCATACCGATTTACACACTTATTTAAAGGAACATTAGTTCCGAATCAAAGTCCTCTTTCAAATAACGGTAAACAATGTTCATTGTGCGAGAGAGGAGGGAAAGCGATTTGTACAGGGAATGGGGGAGGATAAGATGAAATGAACAGAGACACGTGGGGGCGGGGGGGGGGGGGGGCAGAGGACAACGAGGACAACGAAACGGTGTGAGAGAGAGAGAGAGAGAGAGAGAGAGAGAGAGAGAGAGAGAGAGAGAGAGAGAGCGAAAGAAAGAAAGAGAGCGCAAGTGCGAAGCAACGGCATTTTCACTAGTAGTGAATAAGGTTCTACGCAATTCTGACCTTTGCTAACTGATCTGTCGACCTTTATTGGTCCTGTCTTCTCTGTTCCTGCATTTATTACAATTTATGCGTACTGATACAGATAAATGTCTCGTATACATTAATTTATCCTTGATGCTCAAGAAATTGATTCTATTCACTTTATAATATGCCTATCCAAAACCTATTAGTTCGGTATCAGATTCCAGGTCGTAATCTCGTCGTTTATCATTTAACTGTCATGAAGTAGTAACATAGTCCTTATGTGGTCTTGTCTTTGTCAAGCCATTTTGTTCCTCCGTTAGGGGCGTCTGCTATTTTTCTGATAGTGCTGTTAACAAATCCTTCTCAGAGTTTGTAAGAAGTATTTTGTTTGCTTTCGCCTCTGAAGTCCTGACAGACTCTTCGTCGTATTATCTTGTGGAGCCATTAGCTCCGCTGCCTTCCAGGATTCAGATGCCACGCTCGTCTTCCCACGCTGATTTAATAGGTGTAAGAGCCTGTGTTGTAACTTCAACGCTCCGTTGATTCCACCGGGCGTGCACCTTTTCTGTTTTTCATCTGTGTCAGGATCTTCTGTAAGTTATCTAGTGTTAGAACTACAAACATCCAATATTTGTTGTTGCTATAGTTTGGAACTCATACATAACTGGCCATTAAAATTGCTACACCAAGAAGAAATGCAGATGATAAACGGGTATTCATTTGACAAATATATTATACTAGAACTGACATGTGATTATATTTTCACGTAATTTGGGTGCATAAATCCTGAGAAATCAGTACCCAGAACAGCCACCTCTGGCCGTAATAACGGCCTTGGTATGCCTGGGCATTGAGTCAAACAGAGCTTGGATGGCATGTGCAGGTACAGCTGCCCATGCAGCTTCAACACGATACCACAGTTCATCAAGAGTAGTGAGTGAAGTATTGTGACGAGCCAGTTGCTCGGCCACCATTGACCAGACGTTTCCAGTTGGTGAGAGCTCTGGAGAATGTGCTGGCAAGGGCAGCAGTCGAACATTTTCTGTATCCAGAAAGGCACTCTATACCATCACACTGGCTGATAAGCCAGTATCGCGATGACGAATACACGCTTCCAATGTGCGTTCACCGCAATGTCGCCAAACGAGGATGGGACCGTCATGATGCTGTAAACAGAAATTGGATTCATCTAAAAAAATGACGTTTTGCCATTCGTGCACCCAGGTTCGTCGTTGAGTACATCATCGCAAGCGCTCCTGTCTGTCATGCAGTCTCAAGGGTATCCGCAGCTTTGTCATCGAACTGTTCGTGCAGATGGTTGTTGTCTTGCAAACGTCCCCATCTGTTGAATCAGGGATAAAGACGTGGCTGCACGATCTATTACAGCCATGTGGATAAGATCCCTGTCATCTCGACTGCTAGTGATACGAGGCCGTTGGGATCAGGCACGGCTTTCCGCATTACACTCCTGAACCCACCGATTCCATATTCTGCTAACAGTCATTGCATATCGACCAACGCAAGCAGCAATGTCACGATACGATAAACCGCAATCGCGATAGGCTACAATCCGACCTTTATCAAAGTCAGAAACGTGATGGTAAGCATTTATCCTCCTTACACGAGGTATCACAACGTTTCACCAGGCAACGCCGGTCAACTGCTGTTTTTGTACGAAAAATCGGTTGGAAACTTTCCTCGTGTCAGCGCGTTGTAGGTTTCGCCACCGGCGTCAACCTTGTGTGAATTCTCTGAAAAGCTATTCATTTCCGTATCACAGCATCTTCTTCCTCTCGTTTAAATTTCGCGTCTGTAGCGCGTGATCTTCGTGATGTAGCAATTTTAATGGCCAGTAGTGTAACTTAATCGTGACTCTGAGAATAAGGTCCTATGACGCTTTCGCTGTGGCGCTTTGTGTTTTTTAGTGCCAGCGTTTCTTCTCTATTCCAATCCACTCTGGCAGCAGATCCTCTGAATCCTCAGTGTTGTCTGAACGCAGGCAGCGCCGGAGCGGTCCATGTGTCATGGCGGCGAACAGCCGGCAGACCCCTCCCGTAAGAAGTTTAATTGCCTCCTCGGGAGCTCCGTCCCCCGCCTGTGTAAATGAAATCGTCTCCACCCTGCAAGGGTCCAGCAGTGTTGGAGAGAGAGGTGTGCGTGTGTGTGTGTGTGTGTGTGTGTGTGTGTGTGTGTGTGTCTGTGGGAGGCCCTTCCAATAGCGTCGTGAACGGCAGCCACCCAGCCAGTGCAGACAGGACTAATCGGTCAACAGGCGCCGGGGCCCTCGTTCGCCGCTGTCCGTATGGCCACAGCTATTACTGCGGACCTCGGTAGTCAACTGGTGCGGCACTGAAATGTTTCATTCCCGCCGTGAACTCCCAGAGCAAACACACCCGCCCCTAGGCCAGTCTGTTACCTCACTCTCGGAAATGATAACGTTCATTGTACGTACTTGCAGCTACCTCCTACATTGCTCTTCTATTTACCTTGTGTAAATGCAAATCGCCGGCGTATTATACGAGAGTTGCCCAGAAAATACTTCATCGATTTTTTTCTTCAACAATTCTTTATTCAAAGTAATGGCAATTACACTCACCAAAGAATGGTGTTTTATGTACACACTCCATTAATCTCCATCCCGCTCAATGGCCTTCCTCGAGAGCGAAAAAGGGGGTGTGTGCCCTGTCGGTAGGAATCATTGTCCTGGTGGCGGGGCCAGTGCTTATCGGTGTGAATGACCTCCTCAAAATACCTTCCACGAAGGCATCCTTTAATGGCCCAAACACGTGGAAGTCCGAGACGCCTAGATCAGATCCGTGGATGGTCTCCCAGACCGCTGTAAATCGTGCAGCTCCGCCGAACGGCCTTCTGAAGACCTCACCCTCCGTGCCTGGCGACTAACTGTACTTCTTTCGACAGAAGATGCTCCATAGACTTTGCACACGCGTTTGTCAATGATCCCCACAGCTCCTTTCTCTAAAGTGAGACATTCAATGACGGCACGTTACTTGTAACGTACATCACCTACAGACGCTATTTTGAAACTGTCCTGCAGCTTTGCTGTCTGTCGGAAGTGGCGGAAATTTGGCGCGTTCACTCAGGAGACTTTACATAATACATACGTAAAATTCTGCGTTCGTAGCATTGTTTCCAGCTGAGGAAAGTAATGCTGTTCATTACTTTCTGGGCAACCTTCGTAGGACAGTAAATCCCACATTCTTTAAAGAACCGACCTTACAAGAGTAAAAGAACTTCGGGAATATCTTTGGTTACAAGCGAGTTAATGTGTTAAGTAACTTTTGTTCAGCATGATCGCGAGCCAAATTTGAGAAAAGATTTGAAATTATGTGTAAAGGTTGTTGGAAGTTGGTAAGTGCCCTCATTATGAAACACTGGATGACCATAGTCTACACCTACATCTACATACATACTCCACAAGCCACCATACGGTGCATGGGTGCAAGGATACCTTGTACCACTATAATTATTTTCTTTCTAGTTCCACATGCAAACAGAGTGAGTGAGAAACGTCTGTCTACATGCCTCTGAGACGCTATTTCTCCTGTCTTATCTTCGTGCGCCTTTCGTGAAATGTATGTTGGCGCCAGTAGAATCGTTCTGCAGTCAGCTTGAAATAGTGGTTCTCCAAATTTTCTCAGTAGTGTTCCTCGAAAAGAACGTCACCTTCCCTACAATATTTCCCATTTGATTTTCCAAAACACCTCAGTAACACTTGCGTGTTGTTAGAACCTACTGGTCACAAATCTAGCAGCCCGTCTCTGAATTGCCCCACTGGCCTACTTTAACTTGAACTCGAGAGGATCCCAAACACTCAAGCACAACTTTTCTCTGTGAGGTACTGGATGGGTTAAACAACAGGTTTCGAACGTTGGGCATATTTTTTTGATTTAACTAAGATATTTGAGTGTGTTAATCACAAAATATTGCTCCAGATGTTGTACCATTACGGAATACAGGGAGTAGCTCACAATTGGTTCACCTCTTTAGCAACAGGCAGCAAAAGGTCATTATTCACAATGTTGATAACGGCTGTGATGTGGGGTTTGAGTGGGGTACTGTCAAGTGGGGGTGCCCCAGGGATCAGTGTTGGGGCCACTCCTGTTCCTTATGCCCTCTAGTATTATGGGCAACTCTAAAATATTTCTGATTGCTGATGACACTAGCTGGGTAGTAAAGGATGTTGTGTGCAACATTGGCTCGTTTTCAAATAGTGCAGTACATGGACTCAGTTCATGGCTTGTAGAAAATAAACTAACGCGAAATCACAGTAAGACTCAGTTTTCACAAACACACAATTCAACAAAACCTGAAGTTTTAGTTTCACAGAACGGGCATATGATTATTGAAACTGAACAGTTCAAATTTCTAGGTATCCAGATAGATAGTAAGCTGTCGTGGAAAGCGCACAGTCAATATCTTGTTCAAAGACTAAATACTGCCATTTTTACTATTCGAACGGTATCAAAAGTGAGTGATGCTTCGGCACGAAAATTAGTCTGCTTCTTTTCATTCTCTTATGTCATTCGGTGTTATATTTTGGGGTAACTCTTCCCATTCTACAAGTATATTTTTGGGTCAGAAACGGGCGGTTCGGGCAGTAAGTGTTGTGAGTTCACGAACCTCTTGTCGACCTCCGTTCACAAGTCTGGGTATTTTTACATTGGCCTCTCAATACGTATATTCCTTATTGTCGTTTCTTGTTAGCAATATTAGTTTATTCCCAAGAATAAGTAGCTTTCACTTGGTTAATACTCGGCAGAAATCAAACCTGCATCTGGATCGGACTTCCTTAACTCCTGTGCAAAAAGGTGTGCAGTATACTGTTGCATCCATTTTCATTAAGCTGCCGCTCGAATTCAAAAATCTTAGCAGTAATTCACCCGCTTTCAAATCGAAACTGAAGAGATTCTTCGTGGGTCACTCCTATTCTGTCAAGGAGTTCCTTGAAAATTTAAGCTGATTTTTATTGAATTGCTGATAGAGTTTACTTAAACTTATGGACTGACTTTTTTGAGGTTCATGAACATTTATGTTCATCTGTTATTAGTTTTATGTTGTAATTTCATGTACTGACACATTCCATGACCTTGGAGATTCGCTCCTCAATTTGGTCCTATGGAACTTAACGAGTGAATAAAAAACAATTAAAAAGCGTCCTAACTACACTGTCCTGTAACAGATGAAACGAAATGTCTTGTGTCTAGGGCATCCCATCTGGTAGACCGGTCACCTAATTCAAGTCGTCTTAGTTGGCGCCACTTGGGCGAATTCGCTGTCGATGAGGACCACGTGACAATGAAGACAACACACCACTCAGTCCCAGAGCGGAGGAAACCACCGACCCACCTGGAATCGAACCCGGGCCTTTTTATGGCATTCTGATGCGCTTACCACTCAGCTATCGAGTCGGGCGTGCTTTACTGATGAATCACACTCTCCCATAGTT
The DNA here is from genome assembly GCF_023897955.1 of Schistocerca gregaria. Lineage (NCBI taxonomy): Eukaryota > Metazoa > Arthropoda > Insecta > Orthoptera > Acrididae > Schistocerca > Schistocerca gregaria. Next base: position 130,897,741 of record NC_064922.1, read on the forward strand.
CTCCTGACAAGGCTGACTCGACAATTACCATTACCTGCAACAGTCCTCACATGCTCGTTCCATTTCAAATCGCTCTGCAACGTTACGTCCAGATTTTTAAAGAGTCTCATCGTGTTAAACTTGACAATGCTAATACTACATTCGAATATTACGGATTTCTTTTCTCATTCATCCGCAATAAGTTATATTTCTCTACGTTTACAGCTAGCTGTCATTCATCACATCACTAGAAACTTTATCTAATCCGTACACGACAGCATCATCAGCAAAACAACCGTAGGCTGCTGTCCGCCAGATCATGTGTGAATACAGAAAGCAACAGAGGTCGTATTACAGAGGCACTCCTCATGGTACCCTTGTGTCTGATGATGACAACATACTGGGTTCTATCATTTAAAATGTCTTTGAACCACTTTCATAGTTGGGAATCTATTTCATATAGTCACTCCCTCGTTAACAGTCTGCAGTGGGGCAACGTGCCAAATGCTCTTCGGATGTCTAGAAATATGAAATGTGTCAGCCGCCCTCGTCGATAGTTCGCAGTATGTCGTGTGAGAAAAGGGTAAGATCAGATTCGCACGAGCGGCGATTGTTTCTAAAACCTTTCTGAATCGCGGATATTAGCGTAAATTTGGGTAATTTGCGCTCGATTTTAAGCAAAAGCAAATTTCTCACGCATCTCAATGTTTTAAGATTTCTTATCCTCAGATATATATGTGGTACAATGATGTCATTTTAATCCCACCTTCAACGCTGCATAAAGATACTGCGTGCAGTGTGTGTTGCGAAGAGATTTAAAACTTCATGTCTGCTTTTGAAGTTTTAGTGCATGAACAGGGACAATACATTAAGTGATAAAATTTTTTCCTATCTTCATTTTCTTCGCTGTGTCATCGAGAAAAAGTTTCATAAGAATTTGTAGTCATGTGTAAAGTTTGTTGGAAGTCGCCAAGTGCTCTCATTTTCTTATTATTGATGACTAAATTCAGGGTATTTATGCGACGTCAGTTACGCTCCCTCAAGACAGAGATACAGTTTCCGACTATACTATTTGTCTTACTGTTTTAAACTTTTAATATCGGACTACACTTCTAAATAAGTGTGTTAAAACAGCGTTTCAAATTTTGGAAATCGGTCAGTAATTATGCGAAATACTGAAAATTAATTTTTGGTTACCGCTTGAAGACGTTAGATAGGCAACATGAAACTGATTTACAGTTCTGTGTTCCAGGATAAGCGCTCTTTAGTATGGATTAGTTTGCACCTTTTGTGACACATTTTATTGTACTATCGCTTTTATTTTTTTTATTTCATAGGTAAATTTGGTAAAACGCCTACAAATTTAAAATGTTTACCCTGACGCCGGATGTTGATCAAGTGCGGGTCACGCCTTTAACACGCATGCTGATTTTATTCTCCACAACAGAATTATTAAGGCGAAGGGTTTACGGTTCTACCTGCGGATCCTAAAGTGGAGAAATGCGTAATACTACATTTTATATTAATAGAAGGCCTCAGCAGAAAGAAGTCTTAAATAAACACATTAATTTACTCAACTAAAAACAAACATAAAACGCACTTGACAATGAAAGAATTTCAGTTGATATTACTAAATCTTTCCTGGATGAACTATACTCAATAAACCTATTGGAATTTCAACATTACTTGAATTTAAATCTGAATTAGTCCTTTAGACGCAACTAGCATTCTAAGAATTACTCATGAGCTTTTATTCCAATGCATACAGTGACTGGTGGCTTGACAACTAGATTTAGGAATGCATACGTTTATTGAAACTATGCTGGACTGTAGACAGATAACAACAATGATATGAGCAAGTGTAGACCGAGAGGTGTCCTATAATGCCACTGTTGCTAATAATGCTCACCGTAAGTACTCAGTATCAGAAGTGTAGAAAGATGCCGTCGTATCTGTGTCTCTGTGGTACAGGACCACCAACACGAACTCTGGACACTTATTGGCTGCCGTGATGCACACCAGATCCACACCTCCCCGTCTCTGGATGAACGCTTTGATATATCCATGATTCTGTCCCACAACCGACTCCTATACTCTTGCTGAATTATATAGACTACGCTTTTCTTCCTACCAGACACACCCAACAGTTGTAGAAGTGAGCCAGTGGCATGATTCCATCTTGCACAAAAATCTCTCCAATTACTTTCTGGTACGCCATTGTTTCTCAAAAAGCTACTGCTTCTGCTCATTGTGACGTCACAAACATTTTACCAATCATGCTTTTCCGTGCGCAGCCACTAGCCTCGCATCAGAGGTCCTCTGAAAGTAAAAGCCTGTGCGTCCGAGGCCATTCTCTTATTCTTATGTAAGCTCTGTTTCTTGAGGAAAATCTAAGCACGTTACGTCCTGAATGGCCACCGGTGCGGCTGAGTGGTTCTAGGCGCTTTAGTCTCGAACCGTGCCACTGCTACGGTCGCAGGTTCGAATCCTGCCTCTGGCATGGATGTGTGTGCTGTCCTGAGGTTAGTTATGTTTAAGTAGTTCTAAGTTCTAGGGGACTGATGACCTCCGATGTTGAGTCCCATAGCGCTCAGAGGCTCTTGAACCTTATGAATGCACTCTTCGGAGCACGGCAAAGCACCACTTGACACTGATACGGTTCCATCCCTGGTGTCTGCATGCCTGCAAGGCTGGGAGCGGGTCACAAACGCACAATAGCTCCGACCGCCAGGAGCTTGCCCGTCGAGGCCATTTTCTCGGAGACAACACTTGAGGCTGCCTGCATATGCGAGTGCCAGAAGCCGTGTTTTTTCGTTACAGCAGACACTTCGTGTGCCTGTCCGGTATCCAGAATTCTGCCCTGTTCACGCATACTCTCCAAAGGAAAAACGAAAAAGTCCCGGACACTACGAAATGTAGTTAAGGATTGAAGTTGGCTAGAAGTCTGTGGGTACATTCCAAATAGCTTTTATAAACGTTATTATCAAATTCCATCTCCTAATTATCCTCTATGAGACGTGTTACTAATGTTAAATGAAAAGGGGCATGCGAAGTGGTTTGCTGTTTTGCGTAACGAAAAAATGGCTCTGGGCACTATGGCACCTAACAGCTATGGTCATCAGCCCCTTAGAACTACTTAAACCTAACTAACCTAAGGACAGCACACAACACCCAGTCATCACGAGGCAGAGAAAATCCCTGACCCCGCCGGGAAGCGAACCCGGGAACCCGGGCATGGGAAGCGAGAACGCTACCGCACGACTTTGCGTAACATTCCCGCAGGAATAAAACTTTATAAGAGATGCGACCCTCTTAAGGTCGATTGGGAGGCAGTTACAATCCAATTTTGCTACCTATAATTTGTCTGCCTGAACTTTCTGTGTGACAAACATCTATAAGCAACACTGACAAACACAACATGTAATTAATAATCACGCTACAACCAGAAAAAATCACATACATCGTAAAAAGAGCCATCTTAACAGTTACCTAGTGCTGTCTTGACTGCTGAATGCAGATATTCGATCAGTTAATGAGAGTACAAACACAACTACGTATTCTATTATCAGCTTATTGACAAAAAATTATCCCCACCAAGGTCGGAGTCCAATTATTTTATTATAATAATAAGTCTGTTACTTTTCTTTCATTAAGCGTGGTTCCTTGCCCATCACTATATGACTAGATAATATCTAGTGACAGAAAGGCCACTCACACCAATACCTGATGGGAATATTTACAATAACTCAAAGGTGTACAGAAGGTACTAAACCTCTATTGATACCTGGTGAAACTGCGATATGAATATAGCGTTAAGAAAATAGTGTGACACCCTACAGATGTAATCATTCTCAGAATCAACAAGAAACACATGTCAAAAATCAGTAACACAGTACAAAATAACGCATAACAGAATTTAGATCACACTAACTCAAACACGAAACAAAAATGTGATTCCAGTGGTGGGATAGTCACTAACCATGTTTTCAGTTACATAAGAAGAAAAAATTATTCCCGACGTGATTATAATCATGAAATAAAATAAATTATGTTTCAATTTACGAAAACATTTTGTCTGTAAGACACGTCGTGCTTGTGGTACCCCTAATACGAACACAAGTAAGAAAAATCTTTACATCTTTTTGAATCCTTAAAGACAAAGGTGTGTGTCTTCGGTAACTCAAAAAACCAACTGCAAGAGGGGCAAAAGATATGAACTGAGCACATACAACACAGCATAGTACACGATAAACAGTAGAATATTTTCAGTGATCATAATGCCCCACTGTAATGGGACATGCTGAATGGACCTGGTCTGAGGGAAGTATCACTTCGTTCTTTCAAATGTGGATTTTGGGACTCATCTTGACATACGAGTGGAGTGGGGCTTTTCTTCGGCGTACCATGCATATTGAAAGGGTCCTGGATCGATCTGTCGCATCTCCCTTGCAGTGTGGGTGTAACGCATCCGGGGCGTGCAGGCTCAGCAGTTAGCAGTGGGTGAATAATCCTTCCACTCTCTCAGCAGTGGTCAGCAGACGGTCATTACTGACAGAAAGTGCGACAACAACTGTTGCAATGAAGACACGACTTATTTTTTCTACAGTGTCAAATACCTACCAACATGTGTGTGTGCTGGAAACTAACAGTCTGAGGCTGTTCCCAAAGATGGTGCTGATCATTTGTTGTCAACTTGACTCTAGCATGTCACTGTATTTTTAACTCGCTTTCATCTGGACGCTGACAAGTTGTGATGTGCCATCCATGGGTTTCACTTGAAAATAAGTTTGCTGATCAGTACCGAAACAGCTGGCAGGTAGTATCTGGGTATTTTCAGAAGGAGAGTAAAATCTGGTACTGAATTATGGTTATTTAGTACAGAAATGCGTCGTGTTGCAGACTGACTAATCAATATGAGATCCATGAAGAGAAAAAGTGGTGTATTTGCACCTAGTAATGTTGATCTGTCATTTCGTGGATTTATGAAGATGAAGGGAGATCATTTGATATGATATTGTGCCAGTAAGACTATTTAGTAGGGTGCTCATAGTGCACGAGGTCCCCTTGTTAACCTTAAGAGCTTTGTCACCCTTCCAGTAAGTTTTGTTGTGAAGGGGGACTCAGCTGACCTGCCGTCCACCTCTCCATCTCCCTGGGGTTCCAGTCGAGACACCAAACCCGCCGATCTCACATTCGTTGCATCAAAAGTGAGCGTGCGCTGCCACTGCAGCCGGGTGACCTTAGTCCTGGCTGCAGGCACCTAGGACACCTGCTCTCCGCTCACTTTCCCTGGTGCAGCTTGCTGTGCCTCGCGTCACCGTCCTGTCCTCACTCCACGCAAGTATGGATATGGACGATCGGCAGGACCAGATTCAGTCAAAATACAAGTTATTGCAATATTGCATACGACCTACAATGGTATCTCCACAGATATGGCCATACAAAACCTTTATATGTAGAGTGGCTTTTAAGCTATAAGACGGAATTAAGGTAAAACTTCCTGGCAGATTAAAACTGTGTGCCGAACCGAGACTCGAACTCGGCACCTTTGCAGGAGAGGTATGCAGGAGAGCTTCTGTGAAGTTTGGGAGATAGGAGACGAGGTACTGCCGGAATTAATGCTGTGAGAACGGGTCGTGATTCGTTCTTGGGTAGCTCAGATTGTAGAGCACTTGCGTGCGAAAGGCAAAGGTCCCGAGTTCGAGTCTCGGTCCGGCACACAGTTTTAATCTGCCAGGAAGTTTCATATCAGCGCACACTCCCCTGCAGAGTGAAAATCTCCTTCTCGAATTAACGTGGTTTCTCGTATAATCCTAAGTATTGGCAAAATCATAAAGATACGGTCTATTCCCTGTTTACAGAATTTAAGTAACTATCTCTTTACAATCCTCTCCTTATTCCTTATTACTAATTGTCTTTATAATGCTGATTATAGATAAAGACTCACAAAATAGCGTCTCTGATGGCAAATCATATATTTAATATCATATTCCCCATGAAAAATCAACCGCATAACGTTAAAAACGCCAATGGCTTTCCGATTCGCCATTCTTTCTCAAAATGCTGCTGCTCCTGCTGCATCATTACGATGCCCCAAACATTTTTACCAATCGTGTGTTTTCATGCCCAGCAACTACCCACATACCTGAGTTTCTCTGAAAATAAAGAACTGTGCCTGTGGCTAGACTCTTATCTTTCTGAAAGCTGTATTTCCAAAGAAAAGCATAAGGTTGTTATCTGCTGTCCAGAAGAGATCTGAACTCCCTCGTACTCTTATGGTTTTATGGACAGGCCTGCAAGATTTCATGGTGCTAATTCCCTCCAGCACCACTTCAGACATTAGTCGAGTTCATGACACGTCGTGCTGCACTTGTGCGTGCTCGAGGGGGCCCTAGACGATATTAGGGAGATGACCAGTTTCATTGGCTCTTCAATGTAATTTAATGAAATGGTGACCTGGTCATTATTGTAGTCAATTATTGATGAAAGATTAATATATCTGCATGGGATATTAATCTCTTATAAAAAACTAGGGCAGAAGTCTAATGATTAAAAAATAGGACAAATAATACAAGAAAATCGAGATGACAAATAAATCAAGAAATGTTGCAACAGAAATAGACGGAAGAAACTATTAGTACTCCGCTGGGTGGCGATTGGTTGGCAAAGACTGAGTTTTATCCGTTTAATCAGCTTAACCTGGCTCGAAAAATGGATAAAACAATCTGAAATTATGTAACGCTGAGTAGACTTTGATAAATTTATTCTATGCTGAAGTGATACTGCTTTGGTGTAACTGAGATCAGGTGGCGAAACAGTAATTCCGTTTGCCCTCTCAATCCAGAGCAGCAGTACTGTATCCCTTTCTAACTGTGTGGTGCTGTTCCAGACGACAGCCATGGCACAAACGACTGCAGAGCAGCAATGTGCAGTTCCCGTAATTCATTATCATTTGGATGAAATATACAAAGTAACGGGCTTGGGGATTTTTCAGAAAGATCACATTTACTCACTGGCTGATTCCAGCGTATGACACTCTCGTTCACCGGTCATACCACGGAACAATCTGAGTCACCCATATGGTAGTCCACACAAATTAGATCAAACGTTAAGGTGGCAGATCTGATATTAAAAGATTATCCTCAGCACAGCGAGTTGTCCGAGATGACTGAGGTCCAAAATGTTGGTACTACTAAGACTCCACCACAGGCTCGCCAGTCGAGACCAATGCCAGCGCAAAGCCACACTTAGGGAGTGCGTCCCGAGACCAACCCACTCATAACGAGTAAAGACCACAATCTCCCCTCTGGATCAGAGTCTGAATCTGAAGGCAAAATTTCTGCACTCACCCTTCCCGTGAAATATCGGTAAACCCACACTACCGCATCCAAAAGTTTTTCATGCCAATCACAAGACATCATGAGCGCCATGTCTTCCCTCTCGCTCCTCTATTCTACCTTCCATCCAGCCGTAACCAAAGTTAATAATATTCTTTTCCCTATTGCAGAAGCAGTCAATCTCTGACTTGCAAATTTCCATACAGGAAGGAGAAGATATCCCGCTCCCAAACTGTATTTCCCACAGCCACTTTGGGAAGCACGTATTGAGTTCCCATTTAGGCCCAAAGTTAACAACACATTTACCACAGAGATCATTATCTGGATGTGCTGAACGTTACAGTACGTCTGATCAGCTAAACTAAGAGACACGCTTTTGTTTCCCAACACAGACCATTTCACAGCCGCCATACATGTTGCATTCAATCCTAAAATTCTTCTGAAGGCCTGAGGTTTCCCAAAAACTCGAAAGCAAGGTGAACATGGAATCTTTGCGGATTTTTATGGCCACCAACCCTTTAAACAATTGGTTTTACGACACTGTCAAAACACCTTGGCAGGCGACCTACTTCGCTCCTTGGTCACTGACCCTGCCGTGGCCACAGACATATAACAGGTAGATACAGGTAGACAACTTTCGCCTCTTCAGTCAAAAGCATTGCCTGCACACCAGTGCGAGAAATTCGTGGGACCATCATCCTGTCCCTGCTAACCGCTTTGAAATTTTCCTCTACCTAATTGCTGCATGTGGCCTTCAGGCCCCAAATGTCCAACACAAGATCTACTGTTAAATAACCGAACTACCTACTTGTTCTCAAGTTCAGAAATTACTATTCCAAAAAGAGCTTCCATAAGAATCCCGCATACATTATCAATGCACATGCTCCGATCAGTGCCTGCTCAAGTTGATAACTTCCTGTCGTCTCATAGAAGTGATGTCTATGACGTAATAACAGCATTAAAGTATAGTCTTGTATATTAAAATAAGTGACATGTCCTTTCTAAATACTTGGTTCGTCAAGTGCAGTGAACGTCAGCAAAGTTAAAGAAAGTTGATTAGGACAACTTTTTATCAACATGAACCCGAATGTTCACACACATTTGAGCCACATGTCAATCATTCAAGGGACAAGTGGCTGGCCTAAGCTGACGTTGTGGCCTGGGGCAAAGCCAAAAGCGTGCGAACGAACGTTGGCTAAGGTGCAGCAGAATGGGCTAGCGATGCAGACACCAATGCGTCAGTGCTTAGTGTTGATTATTAACAAAAGACAGCATCTATTAAAGATGATAATCTTAGGGAATGTATATTTGTCATGCCATAATAACATGCAGAGCTTACTAAAACACTGCTAACGTAAATTACTAACGTTTGTAATATAAAAATCTCATCCTAAAATGTACAAAGATGGGTAGGAACTGGTATTCAATGCCAGAAGCGCATAGAAGGTTATGGGATGCGGACAGTCATTGCTCAGACATTATGGAGGTAATGCATTCTGAAGCATCATTTCTATGAGAAATACGGAGAACAAAGCGTATATGGAAATTAACAATCGTTATTAATAGTTAAGTGTTTAGTTAATATTTCATATAAATAGAGAAGCTAACTTTAAGACAATTGAAAGGACTGAAGGCTACTAGCCATATCCTGAGGGATAAGAGAACTGTCTTACAATGTTGTGTACTGCTACGATCTGTCTTTTAGATATTTAAGAGAATAACTTATGATGCAGAGACATCGTATCAGTAACCTTGTAACTTCTTTATTTAAATGTGCATGTCAGTACTTAATTTGCTGAATGACTGACAAGATGATACTTCTGTGTTATTTGTTTCTGAAACAGCTGAGTAAAACTGACCGTACTGAGCCTGCTTTCTCTTTTCTTTTTCTTCTCATGTCAACACTGACCCACAATATTCTAGAGCAATGCAATCTGACTGCTCAAAAAAGTTACAACAGGACTTCAAATAATTAATTCAAAAGAATGGTCGTGACTAGAAAGAAATCTTAACAATAACCTACACATTTCATTAAGCACTTAACCTCACAAAAATCTTCATTACGCAAACTACTGCAACACAGTGACCGTCAATACTGCAAGCTAAATAAAAGATTCTAACTACTAAAGTCACTAACTACTAATAGGCATGTGGTTAGCAAAGGAAAGATTTTGTTGCAAACCAAATAATGTATTTTTTTTTTTACTTTAATAATGTGACATCCAGTTCGAACGCGAATATAAATCGTCATTGACTTGCAGTACAAAAATATATAATCATGGATAATTTTCGAAGTCGGATCCTTCCAGATCGTTAGCCTACGCTAACACTTCAGACCTCTACCCTCCATCAGTGCTAACGTCTCACATCTAACATCCATCACTGCTGGCTGTTCACCTCCAACTGCCCAACAGTGCTTCCATCACTGCTGGCGACTAACTTCCAACTGCCCAACAGTATCGGCGATTAACTTCCAACGAGTCCAACCAGCCACATAGTCTGTTACAAAGAAAGCGCTGTCAGAGATCCAATTCGAAGCGCTACACAGCGTTGCCAACACATACGCAGCCCACTTACAATGTCACCTTTCTCGGGCAAACTAGAAAACTTCCGAAAAGACCATTCCGTGGATGGACCTCCTGGCTTATTCCCGTTACAAATAAGTGTCGTGAGTCCCAATGAACTACCGCAGCCTTTCTATTTATTTGTGTCTACCAGCATTATTAAGTAGACTTGCCCTTGCTGACTTACAGAGAGACAAACGGCTGCTATCTCCTGCTATTTGAAATTTGTGGAGGCATCGAGAAACTGCGAAGGGATTAAATAGTTACGTCACTTCTGAGTGGCGATGTGCCTGGAATCTTCTCCTCGGTCACCCATAAGAAAACATAGTGATTTCAAGGCGTCAAGATGTCGCGGATCAGATCTCCATTGCCGGAGCCTCAAGAGTAGCGGCAAAATTTTGGTAAGAGGAAGTGTAGCGATACCCCCATAGTGTTCGACGTACTAGGTGGCGTTGGGCAGAAATAGAGTGAAATTTGGTGCCAATGTGACACCATTATCCTGCCTTACACATCACATGAACTTCTGAGCATTGACCTTTTCTGCTCATATACCGACACTTTGCTGTTTGTAGCGTCGTCGTCCATAGGTTGACGTCGCAAGGTGGCACGCTTTTACCCCAATACAGAGGTAAATAGTAGGCACCCTTGAGCCAAATTGCAAGCTTCAGAGCAGTATTGGGATACAATTACGGAGTTTCGAAAAAGTGATCCTCCATTGTTGCGTAGTGGGTATGCTGCGATACAGCACTATGTTCAGACACAAACTGGGACAGATGAATGTATTTCAGCAACAAAAATTTATAGTTCATGAATATTACTTTTATGTCGCCGTATATTCTGGTGTAATAATGACAGCTGATATTGCATACTGAATGCACAAAAATTTTCTGGTAATTTTTGAAAAAGTTCTATTAAGAGCTGTTTGCACGAAAGCGATATGCTAAAATCTGCCTTCTGTTAACTCTTTAATAAAATTTGATTTCTCTTTCAACCCGAACACCTTTTACAGTTTCTTTCTCTCTTGCTACCCAAAAGTAGGTATCCCTGTGACACCGTAACCACAGTACCCTTTCTTAAGTTACGTGCCTTAGTTACGATTTAATCGATATATCAGTGTTCATGTTGAGAGAAAGCAGACATACGTAGGCTTCACATTAGAATCTCTAGGGTGCCGTGTTATTGATGACCAATAAGTCAGTTCCTTCTGCAAAACTGATGTTACATATGGATATAATAAACAAGAAGTGACGGCACGACACACCTCTGTAATGAAATAACAAGTTCTATAAATTTTCTGCGTTAAATGCGATGGTTTTTTTACTACCTGATTTACAAAGAACTGAAAAGACCAAAGTCAGCTGCTTTCTCTAGCTTCGACACCAAAGGTCATTCAGGAATTAAGAAGGAAACGAGCTGTTAGGGTTATTGCAGTAGACATGAGTACTGAAAAGGAATTATGCTTAGCAGAGAAGTGGTGCCCAAAATTAAAGCAACAAACCGCTATTTCCCCGTCCTGTGTCTAATTCCCGATGTAGTCATACAAACCGTCAACAGATGTCTGTACGATCGTCTTCTGCACGGAAAATGGCATTCCAGTCAAAGGACAACCACGCGGACAATGACGTCAGGGCACCTACCAACCTGGGCAGTGCTTGTCGGGTAGTCCCACAACCAAAGTCGCCGTGTGCACAGTGGCAGTGCAGAAGTACAGAGAAGGCTCCAATCAGTCACTTTGCAGTAGAAGGCCACAGGAAGAATGCGAGCAGGACAGTCGCTAACTGACGTGACCCGATGGCTTGGCGTCAATCGTTCTGTTGTTTATCAGATGTCGCGTCGGTTTACAGAGACCGAAACTGTACCCCGAAGACCAGGGCAGGGCTGGCCACGTGTCACATTAGGAAGAAAAAACCGTTATTTTGTTGTAAGGGCACGATGGTACCGCCATAGTATTGTACGGCAACTGGCGTCTGACCTCGCAGAGTCCCCTGGACCCGTCGCATCGAGGCAAACGGTGTAGAGAAGGCTTCGGCAGAGTGGGCTTTATTGTCAGAGACCTGCTGTATGTTTAGCCACCTGGATGGCCTAACAGAGGGCTAATTTCTCTCTCTCTCTCTCTCTCTCTCTCTCTCTCTCTCTCTCTCTGTCTCCCTCTTCTTTTTTTTACCTGTAAGTGCCCATTTTGTGTGTAGAGTAATTCTATGCGGATTTGTGTCTGGAGGGAACATGGAACGCCATTTATGGGCCCAAAAATTATAGACAGACACTAAAAGGATCTCTAATGGTGTGGGCAGGGATTATGTTGACCAACCTAACACTTTTTTCTGTTGATTGGTTCAAATAGCCCTAAGCACTATTGGACTTAACATCTGACGTCATCAGTCCCCTAGACTTAGAACTACTTAAACATAACTGACCTAAGGACATCACACACATCCATCCCCGAGGTCTTTTTTGAACCTGCGAACATAGCAGCCGTGTGATTCCGGTCTGAAGCGCCTAGAACCGTTCGACCACCGTGGCCGGCTGTACAGGTGGATCTGCTGTCAGGTATTGTGACGAGATGTTCGGGCGTCATGCGCGGTTGTTACTTGGTGCTGTGTGCTCAGAGTTCGTATTCAAGGACGATAATGCTGATCCTCGTACAGAATGGGTGGTTGACGATTTCCTGGCTCCGCGTGTTCGCTCTCAATATTTGAATGCCATAGAGCACGACAGAGGTGCACCAGGGAGACAGACGTGTTGCATCACGTCAGCATCCACCAACCACTCTCGAAGACTTGCGAATAGCTCTGGAAGAAAAATGTTCCTTATTGCCTAAACATGAGACTGACGTCATCATTCACAGCATGTGCCGTCGTTATCACGCCTGTATTGCTGCTGGAGATGGCCACACCTCATACTGAGCACATTGTTCCTATTTTCCTATGACTTCTTTATAGTGTTTTGTGGCAAAATAAATGCATTCTTGCTGTACGATAGTTAATGAGACTTGATCCGTGACTTCTCAATCAAGTAGCTCCTCAGTTTGCCTCACAAGGGCTAAGTGCATCTCTCTTGCCAACAGCGCTCGGCAGACCGGATGGTCACCCAGCCAAGTGCTAACCCAGCCCGGCAGCGCTTAATTTCAGTGATCCCAAGGGAACCGGTGTTACCACTGTGGCAAGGCAGTCGGCCATTTTGCCGTTTTATTCACGCTTGCATCAGTGTCGCAGCTGGCCCCCTGTGAAGGCAACACAAGAGGCGTGGAAGAGGAGGGCGAGGCACAGGAGTGCTGAAAACACTCTTTACTCATTCCGATCACCTTCATTCGCTGAATGGTTTTGAACAGCCCCATACTGGTCCAGCTTCTACACCAGAGCAGAAACTACGGTCGTACAACACTCTAAACGCGTATGATCATGTCGAATGGATTTACAACTGTACAATGTTCTTAGAGAAGAGATGAAGTCAAAGGTTGTTAAGAACGTCGTCCTGCTGTTCATCCAAATGTGAACTGTCGTTTCTGACCGCAGTATGTGTGCAAATAAACGCCCCAAGGGAGCGGTGGTCTCATTTACGCCTTCTCCGTTATTCGCTCAAGGTTTTGCGTTTCTATTCTGAGCGGTGGTGTGTCTGAAACGTTTTCCCCGCCGATCCATAAGTAAACCGCGTTATTTCAATGCTACACGTCGCGGTTCTGACCTCCATTACAGAGGCGTCAAGAGAAGGGGTGAAATGTCGGTAAGAGGGTGGGGTTGATGGAGGGGTGGGGAAGAGGCTTGGGGGAGGGGGCATGAAGACGTTCACATCGTGTTTACGTGCACGGTTCTATCGTGATCCACCGACAACGCCTGACAACATGCGTCAGCGCATTGTCAATGCATGTGCGAACATTACCGAAGCCGAACTACTCGCTGTTGAGGGGAATGTCGTTACGCGTATTGCCAAATGCATTCAGGTTGACGGACATCATTTTGAGCATTTATTGCATGAATGTGGTATTTGCCGGTAATCACGCTGTAACATCATGCGTTCTCAGAAATGATAAGTTCACAAAGGTACATGTATCACATCGTTACAACCGAAATAAAATGTTCAAACGTATTTTTTTACCTTTATTGAGGTTCGATTCTTCGATTCCCCCCGAAGGGGGCGGACTGGCAGCAGCTTACTACGCTGCTCTTCAGCCTACAGAATTAGTTTTTAAGAAGATGAAGATAATAAATAATAAAAATAGGCGATAAAATCGGTGACTTAAACGGCAAAATGGCGGAAAATCGTGGAACATAAAATATAAAACAAAGGGTTGATGATGATAATAAAATACATATGAAGCAGACAGGAAAAAGAATAGGCATACAATTAAAATAACACGGCGACAATCTGGTTTCTGTCCCAAAGAGATATAAAATTTACAGCAAGCAACAACATGGTTTCTGTTCGCAACACTTTGGAAAGACGCACAACACTGAACATTCACTTGAACACTGCACTAAAAAAAAATTCACAAATGTTATTGAACACTGATTTATTTTCAAAGATAATTCTTAAGAATATATTTTAATCACTAGCGATTCATCAAGACCATTAACACATTTTATCACACTATGTAAGCATGGAAGTAGTTGCCAGGGAGTAACTGATGAAATCGTAACCCAATTCCTTTTAACAAATGGGAATTTTATTCACTTTAATAGTGCTTGAAACCATTTTTTAAAGAAACAAATTTAAAATTGTAATCAGAAAGCAACCTCTTATTATCAAAGCTACAATTTTTCAGAGGCAGAAAGAAACAAGTTTTGACTGTTTGAGCTTTCGGACAGACAACCCTTCCGCTCCCTTTTGACACGGCCGTAGTTACGATAGCTCACAACAGCCTCTGAAAGACTACACTGGTGCAATACTGCAACACACTGGATAACTTTAAACTATGAGTTTTAACAACTTACACAAGCACACAAACTATGCTCCCCTAGTAGGATGGATGGAAATGGTACAAAGCACTAACAACCAAAATATTAACCTTTACACCGAAGGTGCAACTCGATTTTAACTTCTAAGAAAAGTTTTACTGTGAAAGGGTGGCAACTTTACATAATAAAATGATCATTTACATAAAAGCTAGTGAAATGCAATCTTATATAAAATTCTACCAGGGTGGCGGGTGGGCAAACGAAAAAGAATGGTGGGACGACCCCAAAGAAAAACAATTACAATCTAACAAGAGTAAATCAAACAGCGTATCACCAATCACTTAACTTCTAATACACTGCGATTTCTCGAGAACAGTGGCGCAGCACCCCCAAATCGCTCTCCCGAACCGTCCGCTGCCAGCCGCTTCAACGGGCGCAGGAAGGCGAGCCGATCTCCTGTCTCACGGCGTCGCAGCTCCCACCGGCCAAACTGATGTCGTGGGTTAACTCCTGTTGCTCTCATGCCGACCCCAAGTTATACGCCGCGGCCCACTGTGACGATCTCACATGCGCCGACGCTCAAGACGGACAAGTCATCTTGGGTCTCAGTGCGCGACCAAACGATCGATCCAACCACCAATGACCATTGCCTGAGCAAACTCGAGCAGACTGGTGGCGTAACGCACAGACTCAGATGCAGGATCTAAGCCCCAACCTGGCGACCACTCGTTGAGTTCTCTTTCTGGCGGAGTTTGAAAACTTTCATTTTGCCGGCTTTAAAGGTTGATCCGAACGACAGACATACTAACACTCCGAATGACGGACAGACACTAATGCCTAACAAATGCGAATGAGAGACCTACTGGCAAGCTGGGAACGAGAGACTGATCCTGACTGATCGACTGGCGAGCTCATAGGGCCCCTTAAATGAACGTGAACGGGCAACCTATCCCGTTTCCCTCCAGAGGAAGACACCAAAGCTGCGATTGTCACAGCGGCGCCACCGCTAGAAACGGAGGGCGACTGCTTCACACTACGCGCTGCGGCTGGTTCCACAAAACAGCAATTTTTACCACGGCTCAACGATATACCACAACCGAGGGCAGATAGAAAGGGGGGGGGGGGCTTGAGAGATGACGGGAATGGAAAGGGGTGAAGGAGAGGAAAAAACGAAGTGGGGAAGGGGGGGAAGTTCAAACGTACCTACGTTTTGTATTAGGATTTAAAATACCTACCTGTTAACAACTGTTCTTCTAAAATTGTGAGCCATATGTTTGGGGCTATTACAGCAGCATCTATCACAAAGCGAAAAATGTGATCCAACTAAATCATTTATGTGTCTTTATGTACTACACGAATATGTGATAAACAATGGGTGTCCCTATTTTTAAAAAAAACGCAGTGGACATCCGTTTGACAAATGGCAGCGCCATCTAACGGGCCAACCATTGCGCCATCTTGTTTCCCCCTTCAAGCTAGACAAGTTTCGTTCGTTGTACTTTACTCGTTTGACGCTTATTTCGTGAGATATTTGGCCCGGTCACGATCTATGGACCACCCTATATATATATATATATATATATATATATATATATATATATATATATGGCCCCGTCACGATCTATGGACCATATATATATATATATATATATATATATATATATATATATATATATATATATACTTAAGTTAAAATAAAACATGAAAAACAGTTTGTAATTGTAATAGAAAAATACAATATGCAAAGTTGTATTATAAGAAAATTATTACAGTTTAATAAGGGATATCAATTAGGTACAACTTACGGAACATAATTAATTGATACAAGGAATCATAAATTATAATATGGAGGAATACTTTCTGACGAGAAAAAGGATTCAATATGAACTTTGCTTATAGTATAAATCACAATTTTCTCTTGTACGCTGCAATGCATGAAATTTCGAAATATATACTACAGCTATAATCGTCAAAACAGTTTCTGTTCCTTCAGATATGCAAGTACGACTGAAGGAAGCTGTAAAGTAAAATACAGACGCTGTAGAAACACATAGATTGCAGTAATTATATTAACCCTTCGTTACTGTGGTTAGATAATTTAAAATTATTAGTTTGGTGGGGTCTAAGAAGCCCCAAAATAAATTTATTATTTATAAATACTAAAAATAGTCATTGTGCCTAATAGTGGTGAAAACATGTTTAAATGGGATTAAAACACATACAAAACACACAATAGCTTTGGTTTATCTGTAAGAGCATTATTACCATCTTCTTCACTGTTGATATAACTTTCACACCCTGGGACAATGCGTTCAAGCACAACATTTCACTGCATGTACGGCACCATTGTTTAGTTTCCCTGTCTTTCAGTCTACGACAAGCCATGCATATTCTGTATGATGATGTTTTCTTAGAGATAGTTTCATTGAAATTTGTGTTATACACTGAAGAGCCGAAGAAACTTGTACATCTGCCTAATATCTTGTAGGGCCTCTGCGAGCACGCTGAGGTGCCGCAACACGACGTGGCATGTATTCGACTAACGTCTGAAGCAGTGCTGGAGGGAAATGACACCCTGAATTTTGCTTGGGTGTCCATAAATCCGTAAGAGTACGATGAAGTGGAGATCTCTTCTGAACAGCACGCTACAAAGCATCCCAGATATGCTCAAAAATATTCATGTCTGGGGAGTTTGGTGGCCAGCGGGAGAGTATTAACACACAAGAGTGTTCCTCGAGCCACTCTGTAGCATTTATGGATGTGTGGGAGTGTCGTATTGTCCTCCTCGAATTGCCCAAGTCCGTCGGAATGCACACTGGACGTGAATGGATGCAGGCGATCAGACAGGATACTTAATGTACGTGTCACCCATCACAGTCGTATCTACACGTATCAGGGGTCCAATATCACTAAAACTGCACACGCCCCACATCATTACCGAGCCTCCACCAGCTTGTAAACTGCTGACATGCATGGTCCGTGGATTCATGATGCTGTCTCCATACAATTTTAAACGAGACTTGTCCAACCAGGCAACATGGTTCCAGTCATCATCAACCCAATGTCAGTGTTGACGGGCCCAACGAGGTGTAAAGCTTTGTGTCGTGCAGTCATCAACGGTACACGAGTGGACCGTCGGGTCCAAAAGCGCATGTCGATGATGTTTCGTTGAATAGTTCGCACACTCACACTTGCTGATGGCGCGGCATTGAAATCTGCAGATATTTGCAAAATGGTTGCGCTCCTGTCGCGTCAAATGATTCTCTTCAGTCTTAGTTCGTCCGTTCTTGCAGCATCTTTTTTCGACCGCAACGATGTCGGAGAGTAAATGTTCAAAAGGATTCCTGATATTCACGGTACACTCTTGAAAGGGTCGTATGGGAAATCTCCGCTTCCTCGTTACCTCGGAGATGCTGAGTTCCATCGCTCGTGTGCCGTCTATGACACCACGTTCGAACTCACTTAAATCTTGACAACCTTCCACTGTAGCAGCAGTAACCAATCTATAAACTGCGCCAGACACTTGTTATCTTATATAGGCGTGCCGACCACAATGCAATATTCTGCCTATTTACATACATCTGCATTTGAATACACGCGCTTCTACCAGTTTCTTTGACCCTTCAGTGTAATTACTTTTCAGCCTCTGTTCCATATTTCTCTGCAATCCATTTAAGAACCCTGCTTTACGTCTGATGTAATTTTGCACCGTTTGAAGTCCACGATTCTATATCAAATCTGTCTTCCTCACGTTAGAACAAGTGTTTGAAAGCAGTACTGCCGGCCGGAGTGGCCGAGAGGTTCTAGGCGCTTCAGTCTGGAACCGAGCGACGGCTATGGTCGCAGGTTCGAATCCTGCATCGGGAATGGATGTGTGTGATGTCCTTAGGTTAGTTAGGTTTCAGTAGTTCTTAGTTCCAGGGGACTGATGACCTCATGTGTTAAGTCCCATAGTGCTCAGAGCCATTTGAACCATTTTGAACCAAAACACTACTACCTGTGCAATAATTGCAACAACATTTATTGTTGAAAAGAAGATTGTTAAAGGCCAGCGCTTTGAATACCGGGAAACATGGTGGTCTGAACACACTTTGTCAACCATCTCGACTCCTCCTTTAGTCAAGTTATACAAACTTATGAGTTTTGGTTGTTTTGCATCTTCCGTTTCTTCTTCTATATTTTTGTCATGATGCCCTGTTAATAACAGGAGGAGGTGGGAAACTAATGTGGTTTAGTCTTTGAATCCGAATATGCACGTCGTGGGATACTCTTCTTTTTCGCACCCCTTCCTACTGCCATCCCTCGGTTGCTATGTACACTATGTGATCAAACGTTTCCGCACCCCTGTCTGAACATGACTTACTAATTCGTGGACCCCTCCATCGGCAATGCTGTAATTCAATATTAGCCTTGATCACGGCTTCCACTCTCGCAGGCATACGTTCAATCAGGTGCTGTAAGGTTTCTTGGGGAATGACAGCCCATTCTTCACGGAATGTTGCACTGAGGAGACGTATCGATGTCGGTCGATGAGGCCTGGCACGGCGTTCCAAAACATCTCAAAGGTGTTCAGTAGGATTCAGGTTAGCACTCTGTGCAGGCCATTCCATTACAGGGAAGTTATTGTCGTGTAACCACTCTGCCACAGGCTGTGCATTATGAACAGGTGCTCGATCGTGTTGAAAGATGCAATCGCCATCCCCGAATTGCTCTTCAACCATGGGAAGCAAGAGGGTGCTTAAAACAGCAATGTAGGCGTGTGCTGTGATAGCGCCAAGCAAAACCTCCATGGAAAACACGACCACATCGTGACACCACAGCCTCCGAATTTTACTGTTGGCACTACACACCCTGGCAGATGACATTTACCTGGTATTCGCCATATACACACCCTGCCATCCGATCGCCACAGTGTATACCGAGTTTCGTCACCCCACACAACTTTTTTTCACTGGTCAATAGTCCAATGTATACGCTCCTTACACTAAGCGAGAGGTCGTTTGGCATTTACCGGCGTGATGTGTGACTTATAAGCAACCCCACAATGAAATCCAAGTTTCCTCACCTCTCCCCTAACTCTCATAGTACTTGCAATGGATCCTGATGTAGTTCTGAATTCCTGTGTGATGGTCTGGACAGATGTCTGCCTATTACACGTTACGACCCTCTTCAGCCATCAGCGGTCTCTGTCAGTCAACAGACGGGGCCGGCCTGTACGCTTTTGTGCTGCACGTTCCCACTTCACTATTATATCGTAAACAGGGGACCTAGGGATATTTAGGAGTGTGTAAATCTCACGTACAGACGTATGACGCAAGTGACACCCAATCACCTGACCACAATCGAAGTCCGTGAGTCACTCGGAGCGCTCCATTCTGCCCTCTCACAATGTATAATGACTACTGAGGTCTCTTATATGGAGTAACTGGCAGTAGGTGGCAGCACGATGCACCCAATATGAAAAACGTGTGTTTTTGTGGGTGACTGGATACTTTCGATCACATAGTATAGGTAGTTTTTACCCCACTGTGCTTCTTTCGAGCCAGTAAGTGATATGTGTACCAAATTTGGTTTAAGTATGTCCAGTGGTTTTGGAGGAGATGTGGAACATATACACCTCCAGTTGTTTTTATAATATGTATGGCTGTCTACTCATACTATGCTCAGAACCATGTAACCACGACTGTGAACAGACAAGCAATAAGATAAATTTGGGGAATGATGTAGACTCATCAACCACCTGAATATCAGCCAGCAATGCTTTTAATACATCGTGCTTTGAAATAAAAGCAACTTTTCGAGAAAGACGGTGGTTTTCTCTTTTATTTAGTCCAGCCAAGGATGAAACACTGAGAGCAATGGGTAAACTTAAACTAATCTGTCTCTCTGTAGTGAAACCGCAGCGTGACAAAACCGAAAAAGTTAACCTTGCCAAAACTGAAACTTGGATCCTTACGTTGCGCATTTCATAACTACTAACGCACTAAGATCGCAATCCGAGAAGTAGCACATCTGTCACACACCGTAAACCCAACTGTCTTACAATTTGAAATGACATATAAACTATATGACTGAAAGGAGTGCTCTGATTTGCAGTTCATAGCTGCGAGCTACTGTCATAGGAATCGTATCTTTTACCATTATCTAGAAAAGCCACTAGCCAAATGTGACACTATACACAATATTCATTACTAAATTTATAAGTATAATTGGGAGTATAGGTAAGATACAGATAGCTTCTGACTGTATCATTTAGTCTTCACTTAGGAGACATGGCAGGAACAAGTTACTGGATCTACATGCGGTGCTTTGGTTTTTGGAATGTAGATTCATTACTGGAAAATTCTGAGAACGTGTATACAGAAGGTATCTAGTTTGAGTGGGTGAGTGCATCAAAGGATAGGAGAATACCTGGAAAGCACGCAGAGAAATTATGGAGCAGCGACACGGAAACGAGAACGTTCAGAAGCGTGTTCGTTTAATCACAGATATTTGAGAGCAGCTGGGTATTGCCTGGAGGGCATGTTAACCGTTTACTGTGATGAAGTCTCGTTCAGTTTTAGTGTGTTACAACATAGTTTACAATACTGCAGAGACGGTCGTCACATAAACAGGTCTTCGTTGAATTTGTTATGGACACTTAAAGAGATGGGGCAGCATACATTCTCACGAGACACTTAGCCGCAACCACTCCTTTCTTTGATGCAAACGGAGTGAGCCACCGCCTCGATGTTGGCCCGCATCGTAAAACCAGCCCTCACCGTGGCGCCCCAGTGTATAGGGCTTAACTAGTTTACAGCCGTGGCGCTGCTTTAGCTGCTGCTGCTTCTGCTTCAGCCACTGAGGCAGCCACAACCTGAAATGCCGTAACAAGCGGTGACGTCATCATGCAGCTACCCGTCTGCGGCGGAAGCTGACGGAGGCCACAATGGATAGAAAAAAGAGAAGCACACTCCACCGACCGTAGGAAAAGGCTACAGGCAAAGACAGTGGCACCAATACACAAAACAAGAAAGCACCACATTGTTTTGGAAGTTCGGCTCCAATGCTCTCACTTCCTTGAGAAATATTTTATAGTAATGAAAGGACAGAGAAGAAATCTAAGAAATCCATACAAAATTTTAGATAACTTCCTTCTAACCTACGGCCCCTTGATCCGTCCATTCCTTTCCGTTGAGAGTATAGACTGTGTATCCGATCCACGAAGTACCGTTACACTCTCCAAGTCCTTGGAGTCCAGACAATTCGCCTTTCTGTCTTTCATTGCTATACGATACCATACATCAACCCTTCATCATCTCGTCACATTCCTGTATCTTCTCACGAACATTCAACTCCCACAAATATCCTTTCCATTCTCAAAGTGGCCTCAAGCAGGCCCATTCACAATTTTTAAATGCTAAAGAGCCTGTACTAACCTTCCAATCATGTCCCACGGTTTCCTGGTCTCCGTCGTAGACACACTCGTCCCCAATCCCATGTTCTCATACCATCTGTCCTTACGCACAACTTCTTCTTTCCTCTTTCGCTTGTGCCTTTTCCCGCAGTGAGGCAGGGTCGGCATGGTTAAACGGGTATGGCTTTGTTAGTGGAAGGGCTGGCCGGATGCCCTTCCTGCCGCCACCCCGCACCCCCCGGGACGGAATTAGTGTACCCCAACTGTCTGCGACTAGTGTAATCCATGGAATAGTACGAAAGTGTTCTAATGTCTGCGAGCCATGTAACTGAGGCGGCATGCGCGGACGAGTCCCGTATTCACCTAGGGGGATGTGGAAAACCGCCTAAAAACCACATCCAGGCTGGACGGCACACCGGCCGTCGTCGTTAATCAGATGGGCGGATTCGATGCGGGGCTGGCGCACCTACCCGAGTCCAGGAAGCAGCGCATTAGCGCTCTCGGCTTACCTGGCGGGTCTTGTCCTTACACACATCAACCCCTAAATAGCAATCACGTCTTCATCCTAATTGCCCCAAATCCTATAGTTCTCTATCTACATAACCCAGAATTAGTATAGTTTCAGAAGTTAGTTAAGATACTGTTGTGCAAATTCAGTTTTAAAAATTAGTGAAAAACAAATACATATTGAAATCGTTCTGTTGATGGTTACAAGCTATGTGATTGCTATCCGAACACTATTTCCACTGCTTCGCCAATTTCATTGCCTACTTCTCATGAAAGTTTTCATGTCAACCCATATTACAAAATGACTGCAATTTTAAAATGCTTACCCAGCTCCAGTTACAAGTTTAGTATCTAATAGCTTCGATGGGCGATAAAAATGGTAGTTTCACTATTTCATACAGTTATCGACCAAATTTTTAAAATGTAAAATGTTATCATAACTGCTTATTAGTAAGTGTGATCATACATTAAAAGTTTCACACGATAATTGAAGTACTGAAGTTGGAAACTGTGTATACGTCTTCAGGCAGAGTAATCCACGGTGTGCCAATTACCCAGACTGCATCGAGTATGTGATTATGAGTGTACTTTAAGATTTGCAGCAAACGTTATACATAATTCGAAACCGTATCGAAACCGTATCGAAACCGTATCGAAACACACGATAATTGAAGTACTGAAGTTGGAAACTGTGTATACGTCTTCAGGCAGAGTAATCCACGGTGTGCCAATTACCCAGAATGCATCGAGTATGTGAGTATGAGTGTACTTTAAGATTTGCAGCAAACGTTACACATAATTCGAAACCGTATCGAAACTTCTTCTCCGAAGCACAAAATAATGGAAGTAAGAAATTTTCTCGCTAAGCACATCTTGGCTTATCATGCGGTAAAGCTACAGAACTCTACATGAAGTTTCCATCACTTCCTCATTACTATCACCAGTCGCAGCTCATTTAGAGGGCAGTACCCATTTCTAGCACTGAGTGTACCTGCAAAACTGCACCGTTGTGCGGCACATAGTTCAACAGATACGACGTCATAAACGTTGAAGTGTGTCAAAAACTACAATATCTTCAACTATTAAGCGTTTTACATATTTGTCGTCAAGTTTTCTACACACTAACTGATTTGTAAAGGAATCAGACAGACTCTTGGAGCTGTTTTAGATTCGGGATTTAGATTCTTTGTGGATTGCTTTATAGGGTTGTTCATAATGCAACTGAGTAATAACAGAATTTTCGTGCATTGGGCTTGTAACATGGGTTTCTGCCACTAGCGTGCGTAACGAGAAAAACAGGAATGCACACGAATGAGGAACGTGGCGTTACAGACAGAGATACTTATCTTCACCATTGGATTTTGTTTTCATTTACACCTTTTGTTGCTATTAATTAGGGGAAAGCTGGGTAAAGTCTCCACCCTAAGGATAATTTAATTGTCCTTTGACGTCATGCCATAAGTAAGCACATTAAATATATCTACATAAACTGCAAACCTTCTGTAATTCTAAAACGATTTTTTTTAATTAAAATTCTACTTTTGTGGCAGAAAAGTGAGTTTAACTAAAAGTCTCCTAAATAGTCATTTTGCTCGCAATTTAGGACAAAGTGTCAAGAGACAGAAGAAAGAAAAAATGAAAAAAATAAGACTTAAGTGGAATCTGGTTTTCAAAGACTGAGTTTGATTTTCTCTTGCTAAACTTTGTCACCCAATCCTTGCTTACCATCTATTTGTCTTTCTTCAGTGGGTCTAGTAGCTATTACCCTGAGCAATCTTAGATGCCAAGTGGCTTAAATCATTGACTGACGTGTCATAATATTTTATTTTCATGTCAAAAACATGTTTATGGAGTTTTACTGTTGCTCTTGGCTGGGTGCAAAACGAAGTTCCAGGGAAACCTCTTGCCTTCAGTGGCATCACCTTTTTAAGAAATCGTAAGTTCTTCCTTGAGACTTGGAATTGTTTGGCTGCTGTGGCAAACAATATATTTTCTTTTCTTACAGCTACCAATGCCTGTTGGATAGCATAATATTCCCATGATTGTTCTAGTGATTTTCTTAAACAAATTGACAGTATGTTAACATATAACTGTAGTAATAGAATGTAGCTATTCAACTAGTTCTTAATACTAAATGTCTTAGTAAATACTACGAAATAATCTTGTGTTATCATCAATTATGTTGTGTGGTATCAATGTAAATACAGTCCAAACTATATGCTTAGGCAAAGCCACTATGCCCGACAGGACACCATTGTGCTAAATGCTGTGTGAATTTGAAATTAAATTACCCATCCAATTCATAAACATTTCGTTTGGAAGGGTAAATTAGAGTTTCATCAGCACTATAGCAATTAACTACAGCAATATATATATATATATATATATTCCCTCAAACTGATGCCACTGTTTGGTGCTAATATAATTCCTTTCGCCAGGAATTCCCTCTTTGCATCTACTAGCTTGCTTTACGCCCCCCTTGTTTCGTTCGTCACGTATTATTATGCTCCCAAGGCAGCAGAGTACCTTCATATATATTTCAAAAGTCTTGCATCATTTTATATTGCAGAACGTTTCCAAGCGACCGGCTACGAATACAACAGTGCATTCATACCCTCGGGGGTCGCACATAATACTGACGTTTAAGATAGAAGTAGTATGACTACCAGCTATTTACATCACTGGCCATTAAAATTGCTACACCACGAAGATGGCGTGCTTCAGACACGAAATTTAACCGACAGGAAGAAGATGCCGTGATATGCATAAGATGCGCTTTTCAGAGCATTCACGCAAGGTTGGCGCCGGTGGCGACATCTACAACGTGCTGACACGAGGAAAGTTTCCAACCGATTTCTCATACACAAACAGCTGTTGAACGGCGTTGCCTGGTGAAACGTTGTTGTGATGCCTCGTGTAAGGAGGAGAAATGAGTACCATCACGTTTCCCAGTTTGATAAAGGTCGGATTATAGCCTATCGCAATGGCGGTTTATCGCATCGTGACATGGCTGCTCGCGTTGCTCGAGATCCAATGACTGTTAACAGAATATGGAATCTGTGGATTCAGGAGGGTAATATGGAACGCCGTGCTGGATCCCAAAGGCCTCGTATCACTAGCAATCGAGATAACAGGCATCTTATCCGCGTGGCTGTAACGGATCGTGCAGCCACGTCTCGATCCCTGAGTCAACAGATGGGGACGTTTGCAAGACAACAACCATCTGAACGAACAGTTCGACGTTTGCAGCAGCATGGGCTATCAGCTCGGAGACTATGGCTGCGGTTACCCTTGACGCTGCTTCACAGACAGGAGCGCCGGCGATGGTGTGCTCAATGACGAACCTGGGTGCACGAATGGCAAAGCGTCATTTTTTCGGATGAATACAGGTTCTGTTTACAGCATCATGATGGTCGGCTCCTTGTTTGGCGACATCGCGGTGAATGCACATTGCAAACGTGCATTCGTCATCGCCATACTGGCGTATTACCGGGCGTAATGGTATGGAGTGCCAGTGGTTACACGTCTCGGTCACCTCTTGTTCACATTTACGGCACTTTGAACAGTGGACGTTACATTTCAGATATGTTACGACCCGTGGCTCTACCCTTCATTCGATCCCTGCGAAAGCCTACATTTCAGCAGGATAATGCAAGACCGCATGTTGCAGGTCCTGTACGGGCCTTTCTGGGTACAGACAATGCTCGACTGCTGCCCTGGACAGCACATTCTCCAGATCTCTCACCAATTGAAAATGTCTGGTCAATGGTGGCCGAGCAACTGGCTCGTTACAATACACCAGTCACTACTCTTGATGAACTATGATATCGGGTTGAAGCTGCATGGGTTACCTGTACCTGCACACGCCTTCCAAGCTCTGTTTGACTCAATGGACAGGCGTATCAAGGCCGTTATTACGACCAGAGGTGGTTGTTCTGGGTACTGGTTTGTCAGGATCTATGCACCCAAATTGCGTGAAAATGTAATCACATGTCAGTTCTAGTATAATATATTTGTCCAATGAATACCCGTTTATCATATGCATTTCATCTTGGTGTAGCAATTGTAATGGCCAGTAATGTAGATTACTTTGTTTACATTTGTTACCCAAGCAAATTACCTTGGCGTACATTGTGACCTACTTGCTTGCTTCATGTGACCAAGAACACTGACTTCACCTTTGTGATATGATGGTGCCCCACCCCACTTCTATCTCACTTCCCCACACCTTCCTCTCCCTTTGCCTTCTCTCCAGCCATTCACAGTGTAGTAATAAAATACTCATCAAAAATCCAAGTTGGCGGAACTCGCCACTCTCTGTCCTAGCATGAATATTAAATGAAAAACATACCAGATCCCTTTCCGCCTCCTCCAGGCCAAGCAATCAATGTATTTGCCATACACACACACACACACACACACAAACACACACACACACACACAGTTATATATGAAATCGGTGTACAGCAAAACCATAAATGGTAAACTGTGGACGTTAGTAGTGAACTGTGAATGGAGACCAGCCAAAGGTGAGAGGTTAACGGAGAATGGTGAATGGTGAATGGCAAAGTGGTGAAGCAGTTGGCGTTTATCGTTTACAAACGTTATACATACAAGTCAGAAAACGTACTTCTAATTAAATATATATCATATTTCTTATCACTGGTATCAAGAGCTGACAATATCGTGAATATTATTACACTGTACCACATTTTACGTCAGGTCTAAATCCTTTTTCATCTAGTAGACAACAGTGACTAATTGGCAGCCACAGTCTGATAAAGGTTTTAAAGAAATTAACACAGACTTCGGAAATATATGAGGACGGATTCTACCGATTTGCTAGATACTGTACGCGACATGTGGTGTTTCTCCCACAATTTTGAGCTATAATGTGCTCTAGGGAAGTAAATTTGTATTAGGTGTTATGTGTTATGCATTAAGTTGGCGTTAGGTGTTACACGTTGGCCGGCTGGAGTGGCCGAGCAGCTCTAGGTGCTACAGTCTGGAACCGCGAGACCGGAACGGTCGCAAGTTCGAATCCTGCCTCGGGCATGGACGTGTGTGATGTCCTTAGGTTAGTTAGGTTTAAGTAGTTCTAAGTTCTAGGGGACTGATGACCTCAGAAGTTAAGTCCCATAGTGCTCAGAGCCATTTGTTACACGTTGTGCATTGTGCGTTAGGCGTTATGCATTAGACTCAGGCATTCAGGATTTGGCGTTAAGTGTTAGATGCTAGCAATTAGTATGTCTTAAATAGAGTTCTGTCACCGGAAGCTGACAACGCGTATGTGCAGCTGGTGTTTGTACGGAATTTTTTAAATTGTCAACAATCCACCATCTTTAATTTTTAAAATTCTTCATTATGACATTCAAGATTAATGGTGACATCATATGTGTATGTGCCAAGGTTATAGATGATGTTATACATTTGACGTCGGTCACCTCAGAGTGTGTGACTTGTGACGTGGCAAATATAAACAAATTAAAACATTTTTACAGGATATGCCAAATAGTTGATAGCTCTACTTCTGATGGACATCTTTTCGGAATGGAATGACAGTTTATTCGCTTGACTCCCATAAGTGATGAACATTTTCATAAAGTTTAATTAATAATGCTTCGTAGTTTTACACTTTCCACACCAGGAAATGTATAGCAAATGGGGTATATGAGTAAATGTGTGAACTCTTGTTTCCTTACTTATTAAACTCTAGAGTGAGTGCACTTTTGTGCCGTTAAAGGACAACTACATCACAAAAACGTCAGTACTGATGATCGAAACAACAACCATTCTCGGGTTCCACTGCTGAAATTGTGAATTTGTCTCGGGGGAAACAAGAAGTTCTGAAGCACAAAGGCTCCCAGATATAGCGTTAATGAAAGACTGCCGTGTGGCGGCAGTTGGAGGTGGTCATCGCCGCTGTGTGTCAGTGGGTCGGTATTCTTTGTTCTGCAGCGCTGGGCGTCGCTTCCGGTCCCTCTGTCCGGCTGACAGCGCCTCGGAGCCACAAAAGGGCCCACCACACTGCGCTCGCACGTCAGCCCTTATCGAATAATCGCGCCGGCTCGTTTCCCCTGGCCTTTTGTGGAGCGCCGTATGCATTGATAAGCTCGTACTGGCGCAGAGCTTGTTTTGTTCACTCTTCAGAAACGAGGGCGCCGGAGGATCCACCCTGCTGCCCGCTTTCCTTCCGACTCTCGTTAGTCCTTCTCGGCCTGCATTCGCTGTCTTATCCATATCCAGCTTCATATGACGCTACGACTCCTCGACATTCGTGTCCCAAATAAATTTGAGCATGAAGGAAATGAAATTCGTGGCTGGTGGAGAATTGAATGGTACGAAAAATGCGGAATATCTCAGACTGAAGGATGTAGGGAGGCAATGGCCACTTCTGCTACAAATTCAGCTCTAGGTTGAATACCTGTGACCACATTACTTAATCCTACATTTTTCAGCCTTCATCCTTCCTTTTCCTAAGGAATACTCTCTCAACTTCAACCCCTCGACCTCTGCTTTTCCCCTTTCTCTCCTCCAACTACTTCTCCTAAGGCACATACCATTTACTATGGCCACACAGGCAATGAAAACGTGACGATACGATTGGCATGTAACAAGTGACCTTCCTGCCTGTCCTAGAGAGGTAGAGAAGACGCAGGTGTGAAAAAAAGAAACGTAGGTCGATGAAACCTGCACCATACATATAAAGAAATATTAGAGATGTCTGACAATGATTAATGTGCCCTTGTATGGCGAGAGGAGGTAACACATGATGCACTCAACAACATTTGTCAAATATGATCATTCTGGTGGTACAGGTGTTGTGGAGTGTGGGCCCACGACATTGAATAAACGTTTATTAAAAAAAAAAAAAAGCCAGCCACGGTGGCCGAGCGGTTCTCGGCGCTTCAGTCCGGAACCGCGTGAGTGCTACGGTCCCAAGTTTGAATCCTGACTCGGGCATGGATGTGTCTGATGTCCTTTGGTTAGTTGGGTTTAAGTAGTTCTAAGTTCTAGGACACTGATGACCTCAGATGTTAAGTTCCATAGTGCTGAGAGCCATTTGGACCATTTTTTGAATTTAAAAAAAAAGAAATGTTGAATAAGTGTACTGGCCTCCAGATGTTTGTACACTGAACTCCTTCTGCATACGCATCTTTTTATGGGTGAATTCGGCCCCAACGTAATTTTTATGGATGAGAATACACAACGATATCGGTCAGCACATGTGGAGGAGCTCTCGGAACCAGAGGACATTCGGTGAAACGCCTGGCCTGTCCGTTCTCATGACTTACATCGCATCGAGTCCACGTGGGACGCATTGGCAAGGTGTACTGCAGCACGTGCACATTCAAGAGTGCAGCTGCACCGGGAGTGTGGAGTGAAAGCGGCGAAAGGCTTGAGGGTCCACTGCAAAAACTGCCGACAGTAAAGAATGTTCTATTCAATCTTGGTACATACTTTGTCGTGACTCGGCGAGGCGAAACACAACTCACTTGGTTGACCCTGGCCAGCGCTGTTTTACAGGTTGGGGGGCTTCTGTCGTCGTGAGAGGCTGCTACATAGACGCCTTGCAGTAGTTGTGATGTCAGTGGCTTCCGACTGCTACTTAGACGATTGACGTCCTTAGAAATATTGGATTTCTGATATATCGATACTAAACGAAATACCATTTTAGGGTCTCATATATCGAGAAACATCGATGTAATGAAGGAAAACATCTCGATAGCCCGAGCAATAAAAGTAGTGAATACCCATTCTATATACACTGCCGGTTTTAGAGCTGTATATTTAAGTTTTGATTTATTGTTACATATTCTGTACATCAACAAACTAGCATTTTTGGACGACATAGTTTGGAGAGATGCAGCGATGAGTATGAGTAGTCGTTATGTAGACAGGAGTGACACCACCAGCAGTCGATCAATGGTGTAAACGCCCAGAAGATGACCCCTACGTCGGGTTGAAACCGGTTGGCGGTATAATAATAATAATAAATGCGATTAAGTCTGTTTTTGAATTATTGACATTAACAAACTAGCAGGCTATCTATCGCACTTAGTACAAGAGCTGAAAGGAAAACGATGCACGTTCACGCTTTCCGATAACCACTTTTCTAAGAATGGTAACTGCATGCAAGTGGCACGATGAGTCCGTCGTTCGGTTTCCTCAAATATCTGATTTTTCCGGAAGACTTCATGTCCTATTTTTTTTTTTTTCAGTTCTGCTTACGCAAGCGACCTAACAGTTACGGTGTCAAAACTGCTTGGTGGAGCTAAACGTTGCAGTTGTTTCTGTTGGTAACGCCAAGAAACGACTACATCAGCATTAGCCGACCGCTGTGACCGAGCGGCTATAGGCGCTTCAGCCTGGAACCAGGCGACCGATGCCGTCGCAGGTTCGAATGCTGCCTCGGGCATGCATGTATGTGATGTCCTTAGGTTAGTTAAATTTAAGTAGTTCTAAGTTTTAGGGGACTGATGACCTCAGATGTTAAGTCACTTACTGGTCAGAGCCATTTGAACCACTTGAACATCAGCATTTTCCCTCACGCGTCACCGCAAACCCAATCTTGTCATTTAGATTTTTGTTCATAATTTTCAAGAACTGTTTTCGAAGAATGCCGGTGGCAAGAAGTAGCACGCTGCTTGTGTTAAAAACTGCTTTTTTTTTTAACGCAGCTGGCGTGCTATTTTTTCACACTATATATCTTGTTATTCCATTCACACCGCCAGACACCGGTGCAATCGGACTTCTTTGTGTCGCATATACTTGTTCCACACAGTCAAAGAAAAAGACTATGCGTGGTGAAAGCTCAAAAGGTACTAAACCTCTTTCACACCATGAAAGTAAAATTAAGTTCCACTATAACTCCAAAAAACAACTTCAATAATGTATCGAAAATTGTGCAAAAAGTGACATAAAATAAAAATATCGGTACGCGATGTTGCCATTTCGTACTGATGTACCGGTGGAGGAAGTAATGGCGATACATATCGATACCTTTTTGGATAAAAATCGATACTTTAACAACAGCCCTAACTGCTAAATCGACGACGCTGCCTGGGACAACGCTTCGGCTCCGCACACGGTCACCGAGGCAGTGTCGGTGGACCGCTGTGTGTGGGATGCGACCCGCCGGTCCCTGGGAAGAGTCGGCCAGCGACTGGCGCTGTGGTGGCAGTCGCTCCCGGGAGGGAATTCAGTGCTGGTGGCAGCAGGCACAGGCAGCAGGTTGATGCAGCTGTGCAGCTGTGGCGCCAGGTCCCAGGAAGAACTTAGAGCTGGCAGTGGCAGTCTGGCCCAGTCTCGTACCAAGTGGCAGCTGCTGACGAGGCGCAGTCATCTCGCCGTCCGGTGTGAAACTGTCATGATGGTGTTGCTGCTGGACTATGTTGGCAGGGTGCCTCTGGCTAAAAATTCTGACTAATCTACATCGCTCCGAGGCGCCTCTGTTTCGTTGAAATCTGACGCCCAGTCACGTCACCAGCAACAAGAGGCTTGTCCTGGTGTGATGTAGTCCTGCCGGCTCCAGTCATTGTCGCTGCGTTGCGCAGTGAGCCTCTCCTCGCAGTGGGTTTCTCTTTCTGATCCACACCTAGCCACAACGCGGTTACCGCCCTGCGGCTCCTCATGCCATACTTCGCAGTGGCGTTCTCATTAATTGTAATTGTTTTCGTCAAACGAGTTATTATATTTGCTAAAAGACGGGGAAGCAACACTCCACTATCCATCAATGACAATCCAGCAGTTGTCAGTTGTACTGTCGGTGGAAGGAACGCCCTACCAAAATGGTTCAAACGGCTCTGAGACTATATTACTTGGCATCTGAGGTCATCAGCCCCTAGAACTTAGTACTCAAACCTAACTAACCTAAGAACATCACACACATCCATGCCCGAGGTAGGATTCGAACCTGCAACCGTAGCAGTCGCTCGCTTCCAGGAACAGAACTCCTAAGCAACCTTGTGGGCAGTGTGGGAGAACATGGGAGAGCATGAATTTCCATCTGTGGTCATCATAGCCGTATTGAGAGGTACATCTTCCATTTCGCAAAATCCAAAGGATCATCATGAACCCCAATGATTTCAGTGTAGTTATTGTCTTTGAATGGCAGTGTCATTTCAGTTCGTCGCATTGCGTATTTCCTTAATTTAACTTCTGTATTACATTGAACTTGTTCTTTCTATGTAGAGCGTGCGGTGTTTAAATTCGAATAAATGAAACTATTTTTTAAAGGCAAATTTTTTTAAGACTGAATACAAATGAAAATAAAAGTCCTTCTACGTGTAAGTAGTGGCACCTATCAAAAGTAACATTAATCTATACAGCCGCCTTCACCCACAATGACCGCCTCCAGTCTTGCGCTGAAGGGATCGCACGCACTCTTTAAAACAGCGCTGCCCCTATTCGTGAATACTGCTTCAGTAGCGGTGCCTAGAGATGCGACATTTGCGTCCCTCGTCTTATTCGTAAGTCTGTCGATATGCTCCAAGCATAGAAATCGAGGGGTTCAAATCCAGGATAATCGGAGGCCAGAATTCCTTCGACCAGTACACACTTGACCTCTTAGCCACAAACAATCCAGAGCTAATAGAGAGCATCATGACAGATTTTTTTTTTTTCATCAGTCTACTGACTGGTTTGATGCGGCCCGCCACGAATTCCATTCATGTGCTAACCTCTTCACCTCAGAGTAGCACTTGCATCCTACGTCCTCAATTATTTGCTGGACGTATTCCAATCTCTGTCTTCCTCTACAGTTTTTGCCCTCTACAGCTCCCTCTAGTACCATGGAAGTCATTCCCTCATGTCTTAGCAGACGTCCTATCATCCTGTCCCTTCTGCTTATCAGTGTTTTCCACATATTCCTCTCCTCTCCGATTCTGCGTAGAACCTCCTCGTTCCTTACCTTATCAGTCCACCAAATTTTCAACATTCGTCTATAGCACCACATTTCAAATGCTTCGATTCTCTTCTGTTCCGGTTTTCCCATAGTCCATGTTTCACTACCATACAATGCTGTACTCCAGGCGTACATCCTCAGAAATTTCTTCCTCAAATTAAGGCCGGTATTTGATATTAGTAGACTTCTCTTGGCCAGAAATGCCTTTTTTGCCGTAGCGAGTTTGCTTTTGATGTCTTCCTTGCTCCGTCCGTCATTGGTTGTTTTACTGCCTAGGTAGCAGAATTCCTTAACTTCATTGACTTCGTGACCATCAATCCTGATGTTAAGTTTCTCGCTGCTCTCATTTCTACTACTTATCATTACCTTCGTCTTTCTCCGATTTACTCTCAAACCATACTGTGTACTCATTAGACTGTTCATTCCGTTCAGCAGATCATTTAATTCTTCTTCACTTTCACTCAGGATAGCAATGTCATCAGCGAATCGTATCATTGATATCATTTCACCTTGTATATTAATTCCACTCCTGAACCTTTCTATTATTTCCATCATTGCTTCCTCGATGTACAGATTGAAGAGTAGGGCGAAAGGCTACAGCCTTGTCTTAATCCCTTCTTAACACGAGCACTTTGTTCTTGATCGTCCACTCTTATTATTCCCTCTTGGTTGTTGTACAAATTGTATATGACCCGTCTCTCCCTATAGCTTACCCCTACTTTTTTCAGAATCTCGAACAACTTGCGCCATTTTATATTGTCGAACGCTTTTTCCAGGTCGAGAAATCCTATGAACGTGTCTTGATTTTTCTTTAGCCTTGCTTCCATTATTAGCCGTAACGTCAGAATTGCTTCTCTCGTGTCTTTTCTTTTCAATTCTTCTGTATATTATTCTTGTAAGCAGCTTCGATGCATGAGCTGTTAAGCTGATTGTGCGATAACTCTCGCACTTGTCAGCTCTTGCCGTCTTCGGAATTGTGTCGATGATGCTTTTCCGAAAGTCAGATGGTATGTCGCCAGACTCATATATTCTACACACCAACGTAAATAGTCGTTTTGTTGCCACTTCCCCTAATGATTTTAGAAATTCGGATGGAATGTTATCTATCCCTTCTGCCTTATTTAACCGTAAATCCTCCAAAGCTCTTTTAAATTCCGATTCTAATACTGGATCCCCTATCTCTTCTAAATCTACTCCTGTTTCTTCTTCTATCACATCAGACAAATCTTCACCCTCATAGAGACTTTCAATGTATTCTTTCCACCTATCTGCTCTCTCCTCTGCATTTAACAGTGGAATTCCCGTTGCACTCTTAATGTTACCACCGTTGCTTTTAATGTCGCCAAAGGTTGTTTTGACTTTCCTGTATGCTGAGTCTGTCCTTCCGACAATCATATCTTTTTCGATGTCTTCACATTTTTCGTGCAGCCATTTCGTCTTAGCTTCCCTGCACTTCCTATTTATTTCATTCCTCAGCGATTTGTATTTCTGTATTCCTGATTTTCCCGGAACATGTTTGTACTTCCTCCTTTCATCAATGATCTGAAGTATTTCTTCTATTACCCATGGTTTCTTCGCACCTACCTTCTTTGTACCTATTTTTTCCTTCACAACTTCTGTGATAGCCCTTTTTAGAGATGTCCATTCCTCTTCAATTGTGTTGCCTACTGCGCTATTCCTTATTGCTGTATCTATAGCGTTAGAGAACTTCAAACGTATCTCCTCATTCCTTAGAACTTCCGTATCCCACTTCTTAGCGTATTGATTCTTCCTGACTAATGTCTTGAACTTCAGCCTACTCTTCGTCACTACTATATTGTGATCTGAGTCTATATCTGCTCCTGGGTACGCCTTACAATCCAGTATCTGATTTCGGAATCTCTGTCTGACCATGATGTAATCTAATTGAAATTTTCCCGTATCTCCCGGCCTTTTCCAAGTATACCTCCTCCTCTTGTGATTCTTGAACAGGGTATTCGCTATTACTAGCTGAAACTTGTTACAGAATTCAATTAGTCTTTCTCCTCTTTCATTCCTTGTCCCAAGCCCATATTCTCCTGTAACCTTTTCTTCTGCTCCTTCCCCTGCAACTGCATTCCAGTCGCCCATGACTATTAGATTTTCGTCCCCCTTTACATACTGCATTACCCTTTCAATGTCCTCATACACTTTCTCTATCTGTTCATCTTCAGCTTGCGACGTCGGCATGTATACCTGAACTATCGTTGTCGGTGTTGGTCTGCTGTCGATTCTGATTAGAACAACCCGGTCACTGAACTGTTCACAGTAACACACCCTCTGCCCTACCTTCCTATTCATAACGAATCCTACACCTGTTATACCATTTTCTGCTGCTGTTGATATTACCCGATACTCATCTGACCAGAAATCCTTGTCTTCCTTCCACTTCACTTCACTGACCCCTACTATATCTAGATTGAGCTTTTGCATTTCCCTTTTCAGATTTTCTAGTTTCCCTATCACGTTCAAGCTTCTGACATTCCACGCCCCGACTCGTAGAACATTATCCTTTCTTTGATTATTCACTCTTTTTCTCATGGTAACCTCCCCCTTGGCAGTCCCCTCCCGGAGATCCGAATGGGGGACTATTCCGGAATCTTTTGCCAATGGAGAGATTATCATGACATTTCTTCAACTACAGGCCACATGTCCTGTGGATACAAATTACGTGTCTTTAATGCAGTTGTTTCCATTGCCTTCTGCATCCTCATGTCGTTGATCATTGCTGATTCTTCCGCCTTTAGGGGCAATTTCCCACCCCCTAGGACAAGAGAGTGTCCTGACCTTCTATCCGCTCCTCCGCCCTCTTTGACAAGGCCGTTGGCAGAATGAGGCTGACTTCTTATGCCGGAAGTCTTCGGTCGCCAATGATGATTATTTATTAAAATTTAGGCAGTGGCGGGGATCGAATCGGGACCAAAGACGTCTTTGATTATGAATCAAAGTCGCTACCCCTTGACCACGGGAGCTTCATGACCGATACAGGGATTAGTGATCAGAAGGTCGTTGTAGCTTGGCTCAATACCGTTTCTTCCAAATCCACCAGAAACAAACGCAAAATAATTTTATTTAAAAAAGCGGATAAAGTGTCACTAGGAGCCTTCCTTCCGAACTGCCTATGCAAATGTAGACGAGATGTGGCTCAAATTCAAAGATATAGAAGCAACAGCAATTGAGAGATTCATACCTCCTAAATTGGTAATAAATGGAACTGATCCCCCATGGTACACAAAACAGGTCCGAACGCTGTTGCAGAGGCAACGGAAAAAGCATGCGAAGTTCAGAAGAACGCAAAATCCCGAAGATTGGCCAAAATGTACAGACGCGCGAAATTAGGTACGGACTTCAATGCGAGATGCCTTTAATAGGATCCACAACGAAACATTGTCTCGAAATTTGGTAGAAAATCCGAAGAAATTCTGATCGTATGTAAAGTACACAAGCGGTAAGACGCAGCCAATACCTTCACTGCGTAGTGCCGATGGTACTGTTACCGACGACTGTGCCGCTACAGCGGAGTTATTGAACGCAGTTTTCCGAAATTCATTCACCAAGGAAGACGAATGGAATATTCCAAAATTTTAAGCACGAACAGCTGCTAGAATGGGTTTCTTAGAAGTAGATACCTTAGGGGTTGCGAAGCAACTCAAATCGCTTGATACGGGCAAGTCTTCAGGTCCAGATTGCATACCGATTAGGTTCCTTTCAGATTACGCTGATACAATAGCTCCCTACTTAGCACTCATATACAACCGCTCGCTCACCGATAGATCCGTACCTACAGATTGGAAAATTGCGCAGGTCGCACCAGTGTTTAAGAAGGGTAGTAGGAGTAATCCATCGAACTACAGACCTATTACATTGACATCGGTTTGCAGTAGGGTTTTGAAGCATATACTGTATTTGAACATAATGAATCACCTCGAAGGGAACGATCTACCGATATGCAATCAGCATGATGTCAGAAAACATCGTTTTTGTGCAACGCAACTAGCTCTTTATTCGCACGAAGTAATGGCCACTATCGACAGGGGATCTCAAGGTGATTCCGTATTTCTAGATTTGCGGAAAGCTTTTGACACCGTTCCTCATAAGAGACTGCTAATCAAGCTGCGGTTTAAATGGTTCAAATGGCTCTGAGCAGTATGGAACTTAACATCTATGGTTATCAGTCCCCTAGAACTTAGAACTACTTAGACCTAACTGACC
Source organism: Schistocerca gregaria (assembly GCF_023897955.1). Classification (NCBI taxonomy): domain Eukaryota; kingdom Metazoa; phylum Arthropoda; class Insecta; order Orthoptera; family Acrididae; genus Schistocerca; species Schistocerca gregaria. The sequence goes on from NC_064922.1 coordinate 130,935,552, forward strand.
TAAGGACATCACAAAATACCGAGTCATCGCGAGGCAGAGAAAATCCCTGACCCCGCCGGGCATCGAACCCGGGAACCCGGGCGTGAGAGCGGGGACGCTACCGCACGACCACGAGCTGCGGACTCAGGCTGCGGGCCTATGAGGTATCGTCTCAGTTGTGCGACTGGATTCGTGATTTCCTGTCAGGAAGGTCGCAGTTCGTAGTAATAGACGGCAAATCATCGAGTAAAACTGAAATGATATTAGGTGTTCCCCAGGGAAGCGTCCTGGGACCTCTGCTGTTCCTGATCTATATAAATGACCTGGGTGACAATCTGAGCAGTTCTCTTAGGTTGTTCGCAGATGATGCTGTAATTTGCCGTCTAGTAAGGTCATCCGAAGACCAGTATCAGTTGCAAAGCGATTTAGAAAAGATTGCGGTATGGTGTGGTATGTGGCAGTTGTCGCTAAGTAACGAAAAGTGTGAGGTGATCCTCATGAGTTCCAAAATAAGTCTGTTGGAATTCGATTACTCGATAAATAGTAGAATTCTCAATGGTGTCAATTCAACAAAGTACCTGGGTGTTAAAATTACGAACAACTTCAGTTGGAAAGACCACGTAGATAATATTGTGGGGAAGGCGAGCGAAAGGTTGCGTTTCATTGGCAGGACACTCAGAAGATGCAACAAGTCCACTGAAGAGACAGCTTACACTACACTCCTTCGTCCTCTGTTAGAATGTTTCTGCGCAGTGTGGGATCCTTACCAGGTGGGATTGACGGAGGACATCGAAAGTGTGCAAAAAAGGGCAGCTCGTTTTGTATTATGACGTAATAGGGGAGAGAGTGTGGCAGATATGATACGCGAGTTGGGATGGAAGTCTTTAAAGCAAAGACGTTTTTCGTCGACATCTATTTACAAAATTTCAGTCACCAACTTTCGCTTCCGAATGCGAAAATATTTTGTTGAGCCCAACCTAGGTAGGAATGACCATCAAAATAAAATAAGAGATAGAGCTCGAACAGAAAGGTTTAGGTGTTCGCTTTTCCCGCGCTCTGTTCGGGAGTGGAATGGTAGAGAGATAGTATGATTGTGGTTCGATGAACCTCCTGTCAAGCATTTAAATGTGAATTGCAGAGTAATGATGTAGATGTAGATGTTCATGTCAACCTTGTGCGATAGCCAGTTTTGGTCTAAATGGCTCGTATGAGGTCCTCCTCTGTCAACCAATGCATTGTTCTCTCGCTGACGTTCAATACTGCTGCCAATATACTCAGCGATAATCTCCGGTCCTCCGAAATCAGTGGCTCAGACTTTTCTATGTCTGCTTAAGTTTGTGACACGCGTTAATTCGAATGAGATTTCCTCGCCAGGTTAGCGGAACCAGCCCCAGACTTCCCCGAAGCCCTAATTTTGGCCACAATGTCGTAAACAGTTGATCTCGGGTACCCGAAGAATCGAAATATTTCAATAATCGAACGGCCAGTACGAAGCCTTTCGATAACCGAGGTTCGTCGGTTGCACTCCGCTCTTGTCCGTAACACCTCGGCCCTTTTGAGGTTCTGACTGTTCACCAGAAGCCCTTGGCTTTCAAGAACGCTAATCGTGACCTCCAGCGGAACTGCGAAATGGTGGGAAAATAGAATTGAAATTTGTCCGGATTTAACCACGCCGAACCCTGTATGGTGGAAGTTTCATTGAGCTAAGTTACTTGGTACTGACACGTCGTGCGGGAGTTTCTTTCACCCTTATGTTTTGCAAGGCCAATTTATTTAATTCACATTAAAACAGGTCACATACCTTACATCATATGCCCATGATGTGAAAGACTCTTATTTTAATGCATGACTTCCTTCCTGGGCCAGTTTTATTTCGCCAACTGTGGAATTACAGCTCAATATTAAGTAATGAGATACTGCCCAATGACAGCTGTTTCAGTCATTTGGCCGTCACCCCTACTTCTTCCCACTTCTTTCCTCTCCTCCTTTGTAGTAATTCGGACACGATCTTGATGTGCCAGGAGGCGTTTATCCGGAATGTGAAGTAATGTAAAGGGACGCACCTAAGCTTCAGAGAGCCAGCTGATGAATCTTCTGTAATATCAACTCCGGAACAAAAGCAAACTAGCTCTTTTCATCTAATGTAATGTTGTTCTACTTCAGCCACGGCAAATGGCACCACAGAGACGGACATTGTCACGGTTTAGATACATCAGTTTCCTTTATTCCCCCAGAAAGTATTAATTCAGAACGCGAAACTAGGGCAACGTATACAAATACTTCCTGAGTAATGGGGGAAGGATTTACGTGGGAACAAAATCCTTTATTAATCTATGTATATTGGCAGATAAGGATATTCAGCCGCCAAATATTTTTTTAAAATTCATGGTGAAACCGTAATTTGTCGCTTGCTTTGCACAAGCTTATCTGGCATACACGGCGGGAAAGTTATACCACAGTTGACCGAATGTAGTAGCGAACTATGCAAAATAAAGGGTAGCTGAAGATTTCACCATGAATTAAATCACTATGTGAAAAACTGTTAGTAATCCCTGCCCACTAAGACTTTCCAAGTCGGCAATCAGTTTCGAGGTCCAGGGAAAAAATTGTCTAGATGATGGCTGTGATAGAAATGGAGGCACCCAACAAAGGGGAACAGCACGGGAACTTTAATTCGCTGATGTTGGAGACAGAAAATCATGAAGAATATTACCAAATCTATCCGTTAGACTTTTATTTGTATTCATTTCCAGGTCACACATTTTTATTTCCGCCAGGCTACGATAACTGCCGCTAATATGATGAATTTCCTTTCAAAAACAGTTACGTGAATATGCAGTTATTATATTTTTCTATCCTAAAAATATATATTTTTCGTATTAATTTTTTTTATTTTTGTGTTGAACAGTTCTTCGTTTTGCCTACAAACCAAAGGATGCTAAAGTGAGATTATTTTACACACAAACAGGCGTTGTTTGCATTTTTTATTATCAACTGCTGTGTGAAACTGATATTCCTTCAGTCTTGGTTCTCCGATGGGGTACTCTTTGCTTTTCTGGGTGGCTAAATGTTAATTGTCTTCGTGTGTGAACATTTCAATACACAATTTGTTGATATATTAGGACCTAAATCATAGGTATTGTGCTGTAGTTCTATTGTTTTCTGGATATATGTATGTTATGCTAGTAATAGTGCTCGCCCACCACAGACAAACTTTCAAATTTTTATATTGTCTCGCCAACTGAAGAATGAAGTACCTCTAACTTAACTCAGTCTTTCATTCATAAAATAGACGTTCCGCCACACTACTAGCATATAACTGACGTGGAAGCGGTCTAACACAGTGAAGTGACAAAAGACATGGGATACCTCCCCATATCGCTTCGAACCAAATTTTTCCCTGGGTAGTGCAGAAACTCGCCGTGGAATGGTCTCAACAAGTCGATGGAACTCCCCAGCACAAATATTGAACCAAGCTGTCTCCATAGGCGTCCGTAATTGAGGAAGTGTTGGCACTGCAGGATTGTGTGTACGAACTGACCTCTCGATTATGAAACATAAATGTCGGGAGATGCCGGTGGCCAAATCATTCGCTCGAATTATCCAGAATGATCTTCAAACCAATCTTGAAAAATTGTCATTCATAAGAAGCCAATGAATATCTGCAAACGGTGTCCAAGTAGCCTAAAATAAGCAATTCCTGCCCAACTGTTAGCAAAGGCGCTCGTGTGGATCGTCTGCTACCATAGGCTGTTAACGCAAAATTTCGCCGCACTGTTCTATCTCGTACGATACATCCCACATTGATTTCTCTGATTATGTGACGCAATGTGGCTTGTCTGTTCGCACTGACAACTCTATGCAAACGGCGCTGCTCTTTCTCGTTAAGTGAAGGCTGTACGACACTGTCCGTGGTGAGAGGTAATTCCTTCAGTTTGGTATTCTGTGCGATGTAACTAAGAACCTGCCTTTTTTGCTCCCGCCAGGTGGCGTGCACGATCTTCACCGTGCCTGCTACACGTCTTTGTGCATGACCTGAGTCTCAGTCATTTCCCGCCGATAACTGTAGGCTGGCCATCCAGGGACAAGTTTCGTCTGTCGTGTGGCTCTCGGATTCTGCGAGCATTTGTTGTAATTGAATACGACTTGCAGCGTGTGTGTGAGTCTTCATTCTACCAACTTAATGCCTGGCACGCATGTCACTCGGAGTCGATGGAAGACGACCTTGCAACATTTTCTGGTATTTGTGTGTATAATTTCACGATCACAGAAGGGCTGGTAGCCCGAAGTTGTCGGTGCTTGTTGGACTTTCGTGATAAGAGCCCAAGTGTGTAGTCAGTACGAACAATAAATCGGAGTTGATCACTGTGTGCTTTTGACATTCATAACCTCCCTGATCCTATCATTTCTAATATGGTCAAGTCTGGAGTATCCACAACTCCGCCTCCAGAAATCCCTCTCCACAGCCAGCAGGCGATCTTTCTGCCTCTGAGTTAGTTCCCACAACTTTGCACCATATGTTGTGATACTTTCGATATTTTGGTGGTAGATGGTATGTTTTGTTCTGCACGTTATGTTTTTGTTCCAGAGAATACCATTTAGTTGTTTTATGGCTCGCTTGCCTTGGCCTGTTTTATTGCTTACATCATCCATACTTCTACCATTGCACGACAGTGTCACTCCCAAGTACTTAAAATTATGACACCGTTTAACAGCATCAGAACCGAGCTGTAAATCGTTAACAGTATTTCCTCCCACTTTGAGATATTCTGTTTTATGTACGTTTTTTTCTCATCTTTAGCTACTAACACTTGGTCGTCAGCAAAAAATAGAGTGAATAAAATCTTGTCGCCTATAGGGACACCCATTCCTCCGCATTTCCTTTTCCATGATTTTAGTGCCTCCTCTAGGTGGATCTTAAAGGGTGTAGGGACAAGTGTGCATCTCTGGCGTAGTCCCTTTGTCACCTCAAAATCTTGAGATAGTTGATTTCTTACTTTAACCATTGTCGTACAACCTTGGTAGAGGAGTCTGACAGCTTTCATATAGCTCGGTGACACACCATTATCAATTAGACTTGTCCATAGCTTGTTCCGTGGAACTGTGTCATAAGCTTTCTGGAGGTCTACAAAGACAAGGTGGGTTGTAAGATCCATAAACTAAGTTTTATATTGTTTCAGGTTTGCATTAACTCCGATTTTATTTAAAGAGTTCGTGTTTTCAACTTGGTTAATTTACATTGCTAAAATTGTTTATGCTCTTGTTATTTGCGGCATGTTGTCTAGTTCCTGGCCACCGGATATGAGTCCTGTTCGTAATCTCTGAACATTTTATGTGCTGGTTATGAGCAGTTTGTTCGGTTCTCAGAATTTATGTCTTTTTAATGATAGTACCTGCTGCTTTACTTGAACTGGTGTGTACGATATATTTTAGGTTTCATTTATACAGCCTACTATACAAATAGCCTGAGGTATCAAAATTTAAAACCAAGTTACATTTGCTCATTGTCTGTCGTGATCTGTTCTGTTTAAAAATTTTAACCTATGCGTTAGGAAGGTGTTTATTCATGCTTCTTCTATTATTTTGAAACGTTTAGTAACTGAATATTTTTTCTGTCTTCTAGCAGACCCTGCATTCACACGGTGCTTTATTGAATTTGTTTTAAGACAGAACCGTCTTAGTAACGTGAAGCTCTGCGCGAGGTCACAATTTGAAATCTTAAAGCAACAATCTTCAGATCTGAAACGCTAAAGATTCATTCCAGATTTTTTTGGTTTGTTATAAATAATTGCATTTACCTGAGATTGTAAAATTTCACACTGTAAAAAAAATATAACGACAGTTTGATAATTTGTCATTAAAATTATTTTTTCTTTTCTGTGGCAACGTGCCTTTTACCATTCTCAGCTTCCCGCTTGATAGCGTCTGTAATAGAAGTATTTTTTTTGGAGTGTAACCTTGTATGGAAGTGAAAGGCGGACGATGAACATTAGACAAGAAGAAAATAGAAGCTTTGGAAATCTGGTGGTACGAAAAAGTACCATGAGTAGATAGAGTAACGAGTGCAGAGGAACCGAATTGAATCATGGAGAAAATAGCTATTTGGGACTGCGAGACAGAAAGGAAGGGCTTGATAGGGCACATCTGAGTCATCAATGAATTCATGACTTGGTAATGGAAACAAGAATGCGGGATAAAATTTGTAAAAGGGCATGAAGAGTAATTAATAGTAAGCATGATCAAATGGATGTACAATGAGGTGACGGAAGTCATGGTATAGCGGTATATCCATGTGCAGATGGAAGCAGTATTGGCTATAAAAGGGCAATGGAGCTGTCATGTGTACTCAGGTGACTCAAGTGAAAAGGTTTCCGACGTGACTATGCAGTAACGACAGAAATTAAAAGACTCTGGACGTGAAATGGTAATTCTAAAAAGACGCATGCGACGTTCCAGTTCGGAAATCATTAGAGAATTCAGTGTTCCGCGAACCAAAGTGTCAAGAGTGCGTCAGGAGTACCAAACTTCATGCCTTGCCTCTCACCGAAGACAACGCAGTGGCCGACTCTCTTCACTTAATGATCGAGAGCAGCAGCGTTTGTGTAGATTTGCCACTGCCAACAGACAAACGCTGCGAGAAATAGCTGCAGAAATGAATGTGGGACGTACTAGGAACATATCCGTTAGTACAGCTCGGCAAAATTTGGCGTTACTGGCCTATGGAGGCAGACGACTCATCGGAGCGCCTTTGCTAACACCACGTCTTCGCCTGCAACGCTTCTCCTGGGCTCTTGCCTATATCGATTGGACCGTGGACTAGTGCAAACCCGTGGTCTGGTCAGATGAATTCCGATTTCAGTTGTTAAAAACTGATTGTAGGTTTTGAGAGTGGTGCAGATCCCATGAAGCCAAGGACATGGGCCGTGTTTACATGGAATGGACTATGTCCTCTGGCCCATCTAAATCCATCATTGACTGGGAATGGTTATGTTCAGCGGTTCATAATCTTCACGTTTTCAAGCAACAGTGAAATTTTTATATATGACAATGTGCCATGTCATCGGGGCACAACTGTTCGTTATTGGTATGAAGAACATTCTGGACAATTTGAGCGAATGATTTGGCCACTCGAATCACCCAATACAACTCCCATCGAACATGTATGGGACATAATATAGAGGTGATTTCGTGCACGAAGTACTGCACCGGCAACACTGTCGCAATTATGGCTCAGTATTTCTGCACGGAACTTCAAGCGATTTATTGAGGCTTTGCCGCATCGAGTTGCTGCAGTACGCCTTGAAAAAGATATCCGACACGAAATTGGGAGATATCCATGAGTTTTGTCACTTCAGTGTATGTTGCACTAGTTGGGGAAATATAAAAAATTAGCTCAAGTCGAGCAAGGAAAGCTGCATCAAAAGAATCTTCTTACTGATGAGATGATGAGCGGTTTGTTTTTTTTACACTTACTGCGTAAACTACGATGTAGTAATATTATTCGCTCGTTTGCATTGTTCAGTGGTTAAATTCAATAATTTACGGCACTTACTTCACGAATATTCGTAGGGCATAGATAATATAGGAGGAAGCGATATGGAACATGCAAAGGCGTAGATGATCAAAGGAGGCTAGGAAGAAACCCAATGACTTCTCTATTGCAATTGATTATACAATAATTTTAGAATAAGAGGAGACTGCAAGTTGAGAGGCTGAAAGATAACGTATTCTGACGAATATTGCAAAGTTTGTCTATAGGATGGGTATTTAACACACGAGAGAGAAAGTTAAATCTTATCTGGAAGCGGGTAAAATTCTCTGGAGTCAGTTCACGTCGCAGCAAAGATTTAACATTCGGCCTGTGAACCTGAATAATGTATCATCATTCTTATATCTCCATATTTCTACATTGTTATGCGAAAGAAACTTACACTAGTCCTGAAGTTGAATCGTAAAGTCTTTCGACACTGAAATCCACTACGACTCTACGTCCCAACTACCTACTTCTCGTGAATCCCTTAAATCCTCAAATCTGCTCTGTAAAGACAGTGACGTTAGCCTCTGGCGCAGCATCAATCATTCAGGATCCGTGCCTGCGAAGGCACTGCTTTAACCTCCATGAATAAGTCAGAACACCCGTCCCCCCATGTTCAGTTTCAGTATTAACGAGACAGCTTGCAAAGTGGATTCAGACGACTATCACGTTAATGTATTGGAGGCTGATTACACGTTGACGTCTGTTCGACAACTCTTAGGTAGGGAGCTAAACCACCTGCTCCTTCAAGTTCCGTATCAAAGTCTAACTTCATTTCTTTCCCCCTTGGTACCCTTGAGTCTGGACACATTTCTCGTAGTAGATCATGCCAAGTCCTCTTCGTTTCCTGTTGTCATATACAAGGCCCATACCAGTTTCCTATCTAATATAACAAGTTACAACTCTCTCTTTTTTGTGGTCCCCATGGCAGCGCTTGAAAATTTCGCAGCTGTGAACCTATCTTCTGGTCTCATATTTAGATTAGATGACTTGCTTTATCCATCATTTGATGTTTCAAGATCTGTCAGTAGTAGTATTTGCCGACAAACATTACTGGATTCTAGGTCTGCCTATTATGTGAACAAGTGTTGCTTATAAATGACCAATCACATTTGTGCACCTTGGTGCCAATATTAATGCATACTTTGTTCAGTTCTGTAGAAAGTAAATATAGTTTAGGTAACAGTTGTTCCAATGATGTTAGGTCTAAATATACTCGTAGTTTTTGTCTGTTGTGGGTATTATCAATTTTGTTGTAGTCTGTGAAACTTCCTTTACGTCACTACATACTGGTGATACATACTGAATGATGTCACTGTGAAACTGGTGGGCGAGTTAGAGAATCACTTTATCTACGAAATGTAATTCTATTGCGCGAAAATAATACGCCATTTAGTTTTGTGGTTTGTTACAGCTAGCTACGAAGTGTGCGCTCCCATCTGTATTCTCATCTGTTGTGGAAATGCAGCTAGAAACACAATAGAAGTTTTAGGGGCTCTCCACTTGCAAGTTAGAGATTTTCGCTTCACTTAACACAGTGTAAATGTTGCTGCTGCGTGTCAAGTCCCTGTAGAAGTTCAAATGTTTTCGTACACGTTTGATGCCAAAATTGAATTTTGTTTAAAATGTCTATTTAAAGACGACTGCAAATGGGCTATGGTAGTTGTCACTTTTTATAGCTATGTTCTGAATGTCTTGCTTTTTACGTTCCTGCTTGTTTGCCTTACGTATACTGACCAGAAAGAGCTGCGTGTAAGTTCGCATATGAGTGATCTGTTGAATTTATCTGTTGGTCTTTCCTGTGTTCAGAGTTTTTCTCTTATTTAGTGTGCTGATCGTGTGCGGATTCTTGGTTCAAAATGGTTCAAATGGCTCTGAGAACTATGGAACTTAACTAGTGAGGTCATCAGTGCCCTAGAACGTAGAACTACTTAAACCTAACTAACCTAAGGACATCACACACATCCATGCCCGAGACGGGCTTCAAACCTGCGAATGTAGCGGTCTCCAGACTGAAGTGCCTAGAACCGCTCGGCCACACCGGCCGGCGCGGATTCTTGCTCTGTAGTGTCCCGTGTGTGGTCTTAGCCTGTGTGTTGAGTTCTTTTGTGTTGTTGTACTACGTCGTGTGTGCATGTGGCTTGTTCTCTGTCCGTTAACGTATTTTCTGTGTAAGTGTCTCTGTGGTACCGGTATCATAAGCATTCAACACTGCTATTTGTTTTGTTGTGTTTAACTTATCTATATAGTTTCGCAAACTTATCAATGTTCTGTTTAATGTATGGAGCATGAATCTGAAGCTTGCTTGTTCGTGTGCTAGTTGGTAGTTCGATTATAAATGGTGCTGCTTGTGGTTGTGAAGTTCCTGTGTATTGTGAAATCATTTGTGTTGTTTGACCTCTGTATTGTAGGTCGACTCACCAAATGCTACTGGATTCAATATGCAGTAATTCTGCGTATGCTGGTGGCAGTATGTGTCATGCGGACTGCAATATCGCGAAGGAATGTTAGCACAGAATTTATCAAATTATTGCAATGTTGAGTATTTAGTATGTTAGCACTAGATATAACGAAATTAAGTAGCATGGCCATTTCTTTTACCGAATTTTAAAACCTGAACATATTTGTATTTCTTGAATGTTCTTCATGATTGCTTAATAGAAGAACGTATTGGTTTCTTACATGTGAAGTACACAATTTCTGGACTGCCTTTTTTATTTCGGTTCCTCATTTACAGTCATTAATATTGCTGAGTTAGGTAGGGTTACCCCGTAAGCGTAGCAGAGACGAATGGCGAATCATTATAACGATGATACAAGCCACAAAAGGGAGAGTCCACCGATAAAAGCAAATCTGACGAAGAACGGATTGGTATAGTCCGATGCATTGGAACGAGCATCTCGGAAATAGCAAAGCCAGTAGACTGGTCACGTGCTGGAGTTGTGATCACCTATGAAAGGTAGTTGGAGGATAATGAAACAAAGCCTGTGTACCAACGGAAAAGACGTCGCCAGGTCGGATGAATCACGTATCACGTTACTGCATCAGGTCCATGGTCGTGTCTGGACGTAACTTCACTCAGGCGAAGAGAGAAGCGATTTCACTCGAAGCTTACAGCGACTTGACGTGTGTTCCATAAAACTCGATGAGACCACGAAACTCAACAGTGGTCGACAGATGGCCAACTTTAGAACCGCAATATTTGAATTCGTTGTTTTTACTTCGTCCTATGAAAGTATACTGTCACAAATTCGGTATGATTTGAAAAATCTCGTATTACCTCCTTGAGCTGCTATTCAAATACTTTATTTAAACAGCCAGTTACAATTGTCAGACGATCGGAATCATGTTAGGCGAAATATAACATTCTTATCGTTATGTGATAAAACGATTTATTATACACTATTACGGTGATATGAATTACGTTGTTAATGTATAAAAATTGTGCTAGATGGTGTACTTATTTGTATTAATTCACTTTCACATTCATTTCATAGTTTTAACATAAACGAGTACACTACCACAAAAGTCTTTATAGCCTGACAACATAATTTATATTACGATACAACAGTGGTGGTTTTATCACCTGACGATAATTCTTACATTTCGCTTAACAGGTTGAAATTGATGAAATGTATGATGAGGTAAAATAAATTATTCAGATGGTGAACGGAGACGAAAATTCAGTATTCATGGGTGACTGAAATTCGATACAAGGAAAAGGAAGATAAGGAAACGTAGTTGGAGAATATGGATTGTGGGTATGTAAGAGGAAGCCGCCTGGTAGAATTTTGCACAGAGCATAGCTTAATCGTAGCTAACACATGGTTCAAGAATCATGAAAGAAAGTTCTATACATGGAAGAAGCCTGGAGATACCAGAAGGTATCAGATAGATTATATAATGGCGAGACAGAGATTTAAGATCCAGGTTTTAAATTGTAAGATATTTCCAGTGGCAGATGTGGACTCTGACCACAATCTACTGGTTATGAACTGTAGATTAAAACTGAAGAAACTGCAAAAAGTTGGGAATTTAAGGAGATGGGACCTGGATAAACTGACCAAGTCAGAGGTTGTAGAGAATTTCTGAGAGAGCATAAGGGAACAACTGACAGGAATGGGGGAAAGAAATACAGTAGAAGAAGAATGGGATGATGTAGTGAAGGCAGCAGAGGATCAAGTAGGTAAAAAAACGAGGGCTAGTAGAAATCCTTGGGTAACAGAAGAAATATTGAATTTAATTGATGAAAGGAGAAAATAAGAAATGGAGTAAATGAAGCAGGCAAAAAGGAATACAAACTTCTGAATAATGAGATCGACAGGAAGTGCAAAACGGCTAAGCAGGGATGGCTAGAGGACAAATGTAAGGATTTAGAGGCTTATCTGACTAGGGGTCAAATCGATACTGCCTACAGGAAAATTAAAGAGACCTTTGGAGAAAAGAGGGCCACTTGTATGAATATCAAGAGCTCATATGGAAACCAAGTTCTAAGCAAAGAAGGGAAAGCAGAAAGGTGGAAGGAGTATATAGAGGCTCTATACAAGGGCGATGTACTTGAGGACAATATTTTGGAAATAGAAGAGGATGTAGGTGAAGACGAAATGGGAGTTATGATACTGCGTGATGAATTTGACAGAGCACTGAAAGACTTAAGTCGAAATAAGGCCCCGGCAGTAGACAACATTCCATTAGAATTACTGAGAGCCTTGGGAGAGACAGTCCTGACGAAACTCTACCAACTGGTGAGCAAGATGTATGAGACAGGCGAAATTCCCTCAGACCTCAAGAAGAATATAATAGTTATAATCCCAAAGAAATTGGGTGTTGACACACGTGAAAATTACTGAATTATTAGTTTAATAAGTCACAGCTGCAAAATACTATCGCGAATTCTTTACATACGAATGGTTAAACTGCTAGAAGCCTACCTTGGGAAGATGAGTTTGGATTCCGTAGATATATTGGAACACGTGAGGCAATACTAACCCAACGACTTATCTTAGAAAATAGATTAAAGAAAGCCAAAACTAGGTTTCTAGCATTTGTAGACTTAGAGAAAGCCTTAGACAATGTTGACTGGAATACTCTCTTTCAATTTCTGAAGGTGGCAGGGGTAAAATACAGCGAGCGAAAGGCTATTTACAATTAGTACAGAAACCAGATGACGGTTGTAAGAGTCGAGGGTCATGAAAGGGAAGCAGTGGTTGGGAAGGGAGTGAGACAGGGTTGTAGCCTCCCCCCGATGTTATTCAATCTGTATATTAAGCAAGCAGTAAAGGAAACAAAAGAAAAATTCGGAGTAAATATTAAAATCCATGGAGATGAAATAAAAACATTGAGGTTCGCCCGATGACACTTTAATTCTGTCAGAGACAGCAAAGGACTTCCAAGAGCAGTTGAACGGAATGGGCAGTGTCTTGAGAGGAGGATATAAGTTGACCATCAACAAAAGCCAAACGAGGATAATGGATTGTTGTCGAATTAAGTCGGGTGATGCTGAGGGAATTAGTTTAGGAATTGAGTCACTTAAAGTAGTAAAGGAGTTTTGCTATTTGGGGAGCAAAATAACTGATGATGGTCGAAGTAGAGAGGATATAAAATGTAGACTGGCAATGGAAAGGAAAGCGTTTCTGAAGAAGAGAAATTTGTTAATATCGAGTATAGATTTAAGTGTCAGGAAGTTGTTTCTGAAAGTATTTGTAAGGAGTGTAGCAATGTATGGCAGTGAAACATGGACTACGAGAACAGAAATTTTCGAAATGTGGTGCCACAGAAGAATGTTAAAGATTAGATGGGTACATCACTTAACTAATGAGGAGGTATTCAATAGAATTGGGAAGAAGCGGAGTTTGAGGCACAACTTGACTAGAAGAAGGGTTCGGTTGGTAAGACATGTTCTGAGGCATCAAGCGATCACCAATTTAGTATTGGAGGGCAGCGTGGAGGGTAAAAATCGTAGAGGGAGACCAATAGATGAATACACTAAGCAGATTCAGAAGTATGTAGGTTGCAGTAGGTACTGGGAGATGAAGAAGCTATCGCAGGATAGAGTAGCATGGAGAGCTGCATCAAACCTGTCTCGTGACTGAAGACCACAACAACAACAACAACAACAACAACAACAGGTTGCTGTGACTTTTTTTTATGAGCCATATAATCCTGATGATGAGCAGACGACTGGAACTGGTTTTGTAACTAGAATCTCAGGGCGATAATATTGACATTTTCCTAATATTCAGCGTGTTTTCGTAAGAGCATGAGGATGCTCCACTGAACAATTTGAATGAGGGAACCTGGTGTCGAAGAAGCCAGCTTAAGAAGATAATAGGTATAAAATTACATTAGTTACAGTTAACTGCAAATACCGTCATTAACACAATGAACGTATCATTTGCACTGTGTCTTACAAAGTGTACCGAAACTGTCGCCGTCAGTGCATGCACGACATCAGTGAAAAATATTGTGATGCACAAAGACAAATGTCCATGGTGTCATTCGATTCACGTGGCAGCTACAATTCTGGCAACTAATTCCTTCTCCGTATCCACTGGAGTCTCATACACAAGTGACTTTATAGATATTCCCTTAGGAAATAATCAGGATCATTTATGGCACGTGACCTCGCAGGCCATAGGATAGGAGCTTTCTTTCCAATCCAGCTACCAGGAAATACTGTAGTGCTACGGCTCCATCGTATTGTAGTGTATGTCTGTGGACAGCACTGAGTAATGAATGGGTCTCTCGTTGATTCATAACAAATTGTGTCATGAAACAACGTAAATATGATCAACAAAGCCGCCATATAGATAAGGAAAGTAAACAAAACGTGCGTCATGACTTCCTAGTAATCAGCCTCGTCCTCTTTGTTTTCTTCCAGTAAATAAAGAATGTACACGTGAACAAGGAGTGAAGTACGTGTAAACTTGTATCAATGTTAGTTGCAAATAAGCTGGAAAACACTAATGCTAGACAAAACGATACACAAGTTTACTCCCATATCTCCTTAAGCTGGCTTCTCCGACCCCAGGTACCCTACCACTAATTGTTCAGCGAACCATTCTCTACGTCCTGTTACATTTTTACACGCTCTTAAGAAAACTTCCTGTATAAGGCCATTGGGCACAAACTCCTGAAAATATATTGCAATGATTTGTTACACTTAATTTTCAGTTAATGACATAACGGTGGTAAAAGCATTAAAGAGATTCTAAGATGAAAGTCTAGAATGGAATCCTAGCATAAAATTCAGAAGCTGTTTCAATTCACCACAGCTATGTAAATGGAGATGTGACATTACGAAGTTGGAATGAGTATGTTCGCATCCTGCAATATTCAGTTATCTTTTTATAAGCCTTCACATTTGTAAACATTTGTGGGCGTTTCTTGTTACTTTACTAAAACTGTGTTCTGTAGTATTTTACGTTATTATTCATACAAGAGCGCACTTCCTCCCGAGTGTGTTTTTTTCGACTTTGTGAACATGCCAGGTAATAATGACGAACAGACGTACACATTAACAGCGAAAAGTTGCTGAGATAACGTGATAATGTAGTAGATTTGTGTGACATCTTTGTAAGAAATTGTCTTGTTTCTTTTACTGCCAAACCAATTACATTCATTTTTGGATTTCACATGCATTGTTTCTGGAACATGTGCACGGATAGTGCATTCCATTACTCATGTATGGAGGTTGCGTAGCGTACTGTAAATATAACTGGAATATATATTTTGCATGGATATAGCAACACGAATGAATCAACAGACATAGTATAATTAATCGAATAAGACGGCAGAAGTCTTTATGGTTTATTCCTATATGGACTACACTCTGTTCTTTCTCAAATGACACAACATCCGACTTTCATCTTAGCATTTCATCTCAGTCTTTCATCTTAGGATCCCCTCTACGTTTTACTTCCGATACGTCTTTGACTGCAAGCTTCAAGTTTAAGTAGTTTCTCCCTTATAAAAACGTTCCTTAGGTCCTGGTTTTGTATAAGCAGAATCCAGTGCCTATATCGCTAGAGGGCAGACCTCGTCACTACAGAGTCAGCATCGAATCAAACACCCTATCCTCAACATATCTTACTTCTTCCTCAATACACCGTACTTTCGAAAAACTTAACTCGATAGCGGTCAACAGTTGTGCTGGATGAGAAAACGTCATTCTGACGTCACTTCCCAGTAAGCTTCGAGTGAAACTAGCTGCTCCCCTACGCCAACGGCTGCTCGAAACACAAATCGCGTCATGGACGTGGTCCGGTGGTGGTATTCTTAACCTATATGGGACACTCATCCGGACCTCTGTGGCACTGTGGTAATTATAGAACGTGCCGTAACACCTATGGACTATGTGAACATTACTGCAGACCACCTGCATCCTTCGTGCTATATGTCCTCCGAATATGATTTTGGAACGTATAGGGGAGAGAGCTATACCTGGGTGTTAGTGTACGTAGAAACACAGGACGTTTCTTCCTCGATATTTCAGTCTAGTGACTGATTTTAGAATCAGATGAAAGAATGTGCTCTGCAGAACGCCATAAGCAGTTCCCTCCATTTTCCACAGTTGGTGTTGTTGTTAAACGTGAAGCTGTGTTATGTAAATATTTCGCGTTGCCGCGCGGTGAAGGGCGACTTGTAACGGCCCGCGCGACTCACCCCGTCGGAGGTTCGAGTCCTCCCTCGGGCATCGGTGTGTGTGTGTCGTCCTTAGCGTAAGTTACTTTAAGTTAGTTTCATTAGAGTGTAAGCCTATGGACCGATCACCTCAGCAGTTTGGCCACATAGAACCTTACCACAAATTTCAAATTATTTCGTGTTCTGCGCACTTCGATGCTGTATAACATCTTAATGCCTTGTGGAATACATTGTTAAATATTCATGTACTTAATTTTATAGTGAGTAAAACGCCATATATTAATAGAACTATTTGTGTTTCATATATACAGTTAAGCCTTATTTCTTCGGTCATACGCTATCTCGTACCTTGGAACAGAGAAGGACCTTTTACCATGAAATGTGTAATATATGTAAATGACTGAGTTTCCGTCATGCTGCATTTGTCTTGAAAATGGAAATTATTGCTTGTTCCCAATAGCTTCTCTTTGAAAGTATAGTTAATTTGTTCTGCGTTTTTGGTAAAACTTCTGCTTAATTTGATTACAACTAATGTTATTTGTATGAAGTACAGTAGTAATGTAACTGATAGACTACTAAACAGAGTAGTGACAAGATTTTCTCGACTGCAGTGCTTCCGAATTTCAGTTGAATGTTTGCTCCTTCGCACATGACCATATTGTACACTGGCTCATGTTTTCACATTTCAGAGATCCTTAATTTTCCAGAGTAATTTTTGTAGTTTCAGAAACAGACGGCAGCGTGTAAGATGTGAATGTCATAACTTAAAAATAGAGTAAAATTATGTGAAACTCC
Source organism: Schistocerca gregaria (assembly GCF_023897955.1). NCBI lineage: Eukaryota > Metazoa > Arthropoda > Insecta > Orthoptera > Acrididae > Schistocerca > Schistocerca gregaria. The sequence continues at coordinate 130,952,503 of NC_064922.1, forward strand.
TATTACAAGCCAAGCGGTTCTAGGCGCTACAGTCTGCAACTGCGTGACCGCTACGTTCGCTGGTTCGAGTCCTGCCTCGGGCATGGATGTGTGTGATATCCTTATGTTGGTTAGGTTTAAGGAATTCTAAGTTCTAGGGGACTGATGACCACAGCAGTTAAATCCTATAGTGCTCAGAGCCATTTGAACCATCCTATAACGAGGCTAGTCAGAGGTGAAAGTCTGAAAGTTGTACAGAGTACGATACTAGCCCCTACTGTGTTCGAAAATAGTGAATCACCTGGTAGAAAACGATGTATTGGCACAGAGTTACTATGTATCATACACTCCTGGAAATTGAAATAAGAACACCGTGAATTCATTGTCCCAGGGAGGGGAAACTTTATTGACACATTCCTGGGGTCAGATACATCACATGATCACACTGACAGAACCACAGGCACAATGACACAGGCAACAGAGCATGCACAATGTCGGCACTAGTACAGTGTTTATCCACCTTTCGCAGCAATGCAGGCTGCTATTCTCCCATGGAGACGACCGTAGAGATGCTGGATGTAGTCCTGTGGAACGGCTTCCCATGCCATTTCCACCTGGCGCCTCAGTTGAACCAGCGTTCGTGCTGGACATGCAGACCGCGTGAGGCAACGCTTCATCCAGTCCCAAACATGCTCAATGGGGGACAGATCCGACATCTTGCTGTCCAGGGTAGTTGACTTACACCTACTAGAGCACGTTGGGTGGCACGGGATACATGCGGACGTACATTGTCCTGTTGGAACAGCAAGTTCCCTTGCCGGTCTAGGAATGGTAGAACGATGGGTTCGATGACGGTTTGGATGTACCGTGCACTATTCAGTGTCCTCTCGACGATCACCAGAGGTGTACGGCCAGTGTAGGAGATCGCTCCCCACACCATGATGCCGGGTGTTGGCCCTGTGTGCCTCGGTCGTATGCAGACCTGATTGTGGCGCTCACCTGCACGGCGCCAAACACACATACGACCATCATTGGCACCAAGGCAGAAGCGACTCTCATCGCTGAAGACGACACGTCTCCATTCGTCCCTCCATTCACGCCTGTCGCGGCACTACTGGAGGCTGGCTGCACGATGCTGGGGCGTGAGCGGAAGACGGCCTAACGGTGTGCGGGACCGTAGCCCAGCTTCATGGAGACGGTTGCGAATGGTCCTCGCCGATACCCCAGGAGCAACAGTGTCCCTAAATTGCTGGGAAGTGGCGTAGGATCCTACGGTCTTGGCGTGCACCCGTGCGTCGCCGCGGTCCGGTCCCAGGTCGAAGGGCACGTGAACCTTCCGCCGACCACTGGCGACAACATCGATGTACTGTGGAGACCTCACGCCCCACGTGTTGAGCAATTCGGCGGTACGTCCACCCGGCCTCCCGCATGCCCACTATACGCCCTTGCTCAAAGTCCGTCAACTGCACATACGGTTCACGTCCACGCTGTTGCGGCATGCTACCAGTGTTAAAGACTGCGATGGAGCTCCGTATGCCGCGGCAAACTGGCTGACACTGACGGCGGCGGTGCACAAATGCTGCGCAGCTAGCGCCATTCGACGGCCAACACCGCGGTTCCTGGTGTGTCCGCTGTGCCGTGCGTGTGATCATTGCTTGTACAGCCCTCTCTCAGTGTCCGGAGCAAGTATGGCGGGTCTGACACACCGGTCTCAGTGTGTTCTTTTTTCCATTTCCAGGAGTGTAAAATATAGCTCTTGTGATATACAACTCGCTCTTTATTCACACCACGGGAGAAGTGCTGTCGACAAGGGCTCCCAAGCTGATTCCATATCTATATGTTTACGTAAGAATTTGGTACTGTTTCTCAGAGTAGCTTCTAAATTGACTACGGATTATCGTGTCAGTACTGTGACTTGTCGCGATGATAGAAGTTCGTAGTAACTGACGGGTAGTCATCGCGTAAAGCAGGAGTCATATCTGCGGGTCTCCAAATAAGAATTACACTAGACAACAAAATTTTACTTTTTTCTTTAACTGGCATGATAACAGTAATTTTTCATGTTTCCCGGTGTACTGATAACGTAAATATTAATGAAAATGCAAGATTAGTTCTCGTTTTGAAGTCATAATATCTTTACGTTATGGCCTATGTAATCATAGCTTTGTATTTACCTTTGTGTTATTTCTCGGAGGAACGTCACTGAAGACGCAACCGCTTCGCCTGGCGTCTGTAGTTTTCTGCTGGCGATTCCCTGATTACTGTCGAGCAGTAGTCGGCTAATATTAGTGCACTTCACTTTCCCTAGTATCTCATTTCCCTGTCCGAAATTGGCTGGTGGAAGCATTCTCTGTGCAGGTCGGCAGCATCACCACAGTTGTCAGGAAGGAAGTCCAGGTGGGTTCTAGGTAGTGTAACTTTGGGCACAAGTTGCACCCCAGTGTCTTGTAGCAGTGCAGAAGATTTTGCATAAGTCCGTTATAGCTTACTGCCTTCTTACTTCCTAGAAAGTTTGTTGACATTGGAACCAAGGAATCATAATCAAACTTTTCATCGTTCCTTAAAAACACGGGACAACTGCCGTATATCAGTAACATCCTGCCACGATATTTTGGCGCAGAGTCTTCCGGCCATCTTCAGGTGAGTGCCACTGTAGTAGTACTGGTGAGTACGCCCTGGGCTCCACTATTTAAAGCCTTCTGAGGTGACACTGCGCATGCGCTGCTCAGCGTGCACGTTCATAACGGCTCCGTGCGCTGCGCCTCACGCCCTCCACTGTGAAAGCCTGCCATATCGGTGTCAGGTCGATTTCCATCTTTATGCAAACAACTACGTCGACTACGAAGTTTCTCTATAACAGGAGTCCAAGCGGAGTTTATCTGATACCGCTATCTCGATTGATGAGTGTCGTTGTCAGGCAATCTTATTTCCACAGATTCATTGATAATCGAGCTCCAAAAGTTTGATGTGTGGGCCAAAATTTTTGTGTCTTTGTAATTCATGGAATGGTCTGTGACAATACAATGTTCGGCGATTGAGGACTTGGTGGGTTGGAGAAGCCGAGTATGCCGTTGGTGTTCCACAATGCGCTCCTGCACAGTTCGTGTTGTTTGCCCTATATATGATTTGCCGCAGTCACACGGAATTTTGTAAACACCTGATTTACGCAGGCCCAGGTCGCCTTTAACGGATCCCACTAGTGATGTAATTTTGGAAGGAGGGCGAAAGATGACTCTCACTTGATACTTTCTCAATACTATCTGTGAAGAAATATTCCCAATAAATGGTAGATAAACAGTCGATTTGAAGGCCTCTTGCTCTTCATTGATCCGTCGTTTGTAAGTCTTCATCACTCTGTTCACTTGCCTAGGTGAAAATCCATTCTTCAAAAATACTTTCTGCAGGTGTCCCAAGTCCGCTTGAAGACTGTCGGCGTCAGAGATAGTATAGGCACGGTGGATCACGGTTTTGAGAACGCCCATTGTTTGTGCTAGATGGTGGCAACTAGTAGATACAGGTAGGTATGAGTGGGCTTTCTGTACACCGAGTGACCAAGTGTACCCTCACTTTTCTGTCGCACCAAGACGTCTAAAAATGGCAGACAACCGTCTTTCTCTATCTCCATGGTAAACTTTATGTTTTCATGTGTGGAATTCATGCGACGTAAAAATTCTTTGAGACGGTCCAGTGTGGCCTCATGGTCTGGACGTTACTGATATCCGGCAGTTCTCCCGTGTTTTTATGGAACAATCAGTACGCCGGGAAAGCTTTAACATCACAAAACTTTTCATCATTTTTCAGAATGGTCAGAAGGATGTTGAAATTCTCATTCTTATTCAGTTTGTGCGTCTAATATGTGAAATTTCTCGCGTAAGTGGGGAAATGCTTAGCCAGTTTTGTCTCTGGCCTTAATAAAGTTTTCCATTAGGCCCAATGTTATATGAACAGCATGGAGAATTATGTTCTTGGATTCGACAAGTTTTTCGTGCAATAACATAGTGAGATTCTGGTTCAGGTCAGTCATGCTTAGGCCATTATTTCTTTTTATAATGAAGTGTTCTGGCGCGGATTTCCGAGAGGCACAGGAAGCAGCAGAATTTTCTGTGCCCGTGTGGCAGCCCAAGTAATATGCCTATGACGTTTAGATCCCCGGAAATCGGCCATTTAAACTTGTCATAGTACAATAGCAATAACAATTGTTTAATGTTATCATATGTTTCTTTCATATAAGGTACGTACCCGTTCGGAGTCGATGGTAACACTTTTTCATCATACACTAGGAAATACTTCTTCAGACTTGCTGTGGAGGAGTCGACGAACAACCTTCCGTGATAACTTTTATAATCAATGGCCACAGCTGCCAATAGTCCCATCACCATAAAATACCAAGTTCTTTTCACTTGCAAAAAAAAAAAAAAATGATTGCGGAACGCAGTCACCTTTAACCATCTTATCAAGACAATTCCACTTTTGTAGTCTTGACGCCTACAATTAAGCTGTACCTGTAGGCAATTCCAGATCTCTCACTAGGCCATTAAGTTCACAGGTCTTTACATGATAAATCAGGATGCGGGGTTGCGGAGGTGATGGTGCAGCATTAGTTTCACTAGCGCTCTCTTCACCATCGCAATCAGGCGGGACAGGAACAGGCAATCCGTTTTGATGAAACACTAATCGCATGGTGGACGAAATGTTTGTGTATGTCAAGGAAGACTTTTTCTTCTGGTAAATACCAATCATTCAGATGCTTCGATGGTTCTCACCAGATCATGGGTATAGCAAAGCACGTGAAAGAACCTTCACGATTCAATCACGAATGAAGGCTCGCTGCACAAGATATGCAACATACATGAGGAGCCCAGGACTTTTACTGGTCTCCAGTATCACAGTCAAAGTACTGTCTGTATGCCTTCCTAATATAAGGCGTTGTTGGCCCCCTTTGTGATTTCATTGTACCCTGTCCTCAAACGTAGCAAACATCGTCAGCAGCCTTTAGGAATTTGGGTAGCGTATTGAATTATCGTACACATTATTTCATCACTAGTGTACTTTTGTCTGTTCACGTATGACTGTACCAAGAATTTCAGTCTGACTTCTTTGCTTCATGTTATTTTAAACTGGCATGTATGTGAGAAGATATTGGTGAAGTTATGAAGCGAAACATTCGTCCTGTGGATTTCACTGCTTCATCCTCTGCCGTCGCTTGTCTATCAGAAGCAGTGGAAAGACACCTGCCTGGCGTTGTTCTGTCCTCTGGTGCTACGCTCCCACAACCAGCTGCTGTGATGTGTGTTGATACGGTAGCAGACGGCGCTCCGTATGTTAGCCGGTATTAAAGGGCGAAGTTATACCTCGTGTTTCTAGCGCACCGTGTGTCGCACCCCTGTTGACATTAGGTAACATCAAAGTGAGCTGGCGCACTGATTTCCGTAAAGTTGCCTCATTTCTGTGATTACAGACTCTGACGTCCTGGGCGATAAATTTCCTGTGTACTGCTTACGTCGCGATGTGTAAAAGTAAGACAGGAGTTAAGCGGAAACTGCACTCTGTTGTAGGAATATATAAAAAAACGTGACTTCACGTCAAATAAAGTACGAAACGCCTGTAAGAGTATAAAATAGAAAAAAAGTATCACCAAAAATTTTAAACATTTCTTCAAGGGATATGCACACACGGAAAGAAGTCCCAACACCAAGAAGTAATGTTGAGTATAAAAAATTCCATGTACACATTTGTCTAGGTAACATATTTAAGTGAGCGACTTGCACAGTCAAAGGTTAATGTAAGCGCGAGAATAGCCATTGCATATGTGAAATTCTGGTACGTTAATAACCGGTCTAACTGCCAGATTGTTGAATTCAAGCATGAAGACCTACATGCATTATCTGGTACAGGTGCCAGATGTCAGTTAATGGGGTGGATTCCATGCCTGTTGCACTTGACCAGTCAGTACGGGGATGGTTAAAGCTGTTTGTGGATGACTCTGGAGTTGTCGTCTGATCATGTCCCGTATCTACACGATTAGAGACATATCTAGTGATCGAGCAGGCCAACACTCTGTAGAACGTGTTGGGTTACAACAGAGGTATGTGTGCAATCGTTATCGAGTTGGAAAACCCTCCCTGGAATGCTGTTCATGAATGGCTGCAGAACAGATCGAATCACCGGGGTGACGTACGGATTTGCAGTCAGGGTGCTTGGTATGACGACGAGAGTGCTGATGATCTCATACGAAATCGCACACCAGACCATAACTCCAGATGTTGATCCAGTGTGTCGAGTCGCAGACAGGTTGGTTGTAGGGGCTCACCTGGCCTTATTCTAACCAACACATGGCCATCACTGCCACTGAGGCAGAACCGGTATTCATCAGAAAACACAACTCACCATCCATTAAGCCTTCACTTGACACCGCTGAAGGCAAAAACAGCGGTGGATTGGGGTCAGTGGAATGTACATTACACGGCGTCTGGCTCGGAGCTATTTTCGAAGTAACCAATTGTAATAGTTCGTGTTGTCACAGTGGTGCCAACTGCTCGTCAAACAGCAGTTGCAGACGCAGCATACTGCACCACATCCATACGCCAAACGCGATGGCCTTATCTCTCAGTAGTGGCCATCTGGAGTCCACTCTTCTTGTGTCCGTACTTTCCCATCACCCCCACTGCCAGCAGTCATGTGCAGTAGCTACATACCTGCCAGGTGTTTCTTGAATATCGCCGAAGGAACATCCAGCTTCTTGTAGCCGTATTACATGACTTTGTTGAAACTCAGTGAAGTTTTGATAATGACATCTTCGCCGTCTTAAAGGCATTCTTGGTTAATGTCAAATCACTACGTCCAGTCTCAAATGTACCTAACGATCCTTGCAGCACGTAATGAAAGCAAGCCACATTCTCATGGTGGCGCCACTAGTGCTACACGTATGCAAACGGCGCGAAATTTGAACGTACGTCATCGCTGTAGAAACACGCCTACCAACTTCCATGTATCCCGCACAACGCCTTCTTGGTGTTGAGGTTTTTATCATCAGTGTGTATCCACAGATCCACAACCGAAAGTCTGTAATTTTTCCAGAGTGAAACAGTAGCTTGAAAATTTATTATACGTTCTATGACACTGCAATATCATTTCTTACGTCCCACATTAGTTACATTTCCTAAACAATCAGCACTAAGCCTGATTGTAGCTGAATCTGGGGAGCCTGTCTGGATAATTAGCAAAGCTCTCTGAAACGATAGACGACCGATGACGTAACGCAATAATGATGGTTGCTCAGAGCATAACGTCTACCCCTCTGAATCGGATTTCAATCTTAGGCCACCTATCTGGGTAGAAAGGGTTCAGTAATAAAGCAATACCTTAAAATCCTGTACAATCCTGAACTGACAATCGATCAGGACATGCCGCCCACTGGCGTGAAATCGGCTACGATCTCGAAACTCACCATGGCTTCTTAGTCAATTTCTCGCAGATGACAGCTCCAATCTCTCTAGCAAATTGTTGGCATTTTGGTGTTACAAAGCCCACTGCTGTCTTCGTGACGTTGTAGATCGTCGAAAATGACCAGTGGTTTCGAACAGAAGTCGTGCAGAAAATCTGTACAAGATGGGAAAACTCCCAAAGCCAAACTGCGACTCCAGAGCTCCAAGACAATCCATTCGTCGCATCATGAAGAATGTGAGCAGAGATGGTCCAATGAAGTTCTCCGTTCCAACGCTCATGTGCCTTTGTAATACGCTAAATAAGTAAATACATTAACTGAGACCAAGAGGCAACTGTCTAACGTCTTCAAATTTCAATAATGTTTTTCTACTATCGTTCTCCCAAGGGCTGAGAGACGTAAGTACCACCACCGCTGAATTTTGCAACATTGTTGTAAGACTGGAGATTTCAGAGCTATTTTTCAGATGTGGGAATTGTTTTCCAGGCAGGGTGGTGTTGCTGTGACAGACGAGTTGTCTATCGGCCAACCGTAATTGGGCGACGTGGAAGTAGGCCTACTGTATAATTTTTAATTTTCTTATCAACATTCTGAATGACTTAGAGTAGTACTACATTCGTTCGTTTATTTAATGACAACCGTTATTGTAAATATAAACCAGGTATTTTGAATATTTCGTAGTCTCTCGTACTCTGGTTTCTGCCTCAAAATTAGTGTTTTGCAGCTGGTGACTGGTATTATTACATCTGGAAATTCTAAGGAATAACAGGATATGTAGGTGTCTTTTAAAAGCAGTTGCGCCGATTCACTGTTTATAAATGGTCGATTTCTGCACGTCTTTGCCTGTCAGCATTTCTGCATTCAAGTAACATGCGATCCACAGTTTGCTTAACTCTTATGTGTGGACACAAGAGTCGTTAGTTATTCTCAATCGATAGTCGTAAGGCTTCAGGTTTCGTGTTCCGTTAACATCGCAGTAAATAAGGACGGAACGGCTATCCGACCGTCTGTCTTATATGCACTGGTAGAAAATATTCTTTTGCAATGATTTCTTTTGAGGTCTGATACCATTCTTCCTCCCTCTTTTCAACGGTTGCGTTTCGTGACATCTGTTTTAAGACCGTTTCGGGACATTTGATGCCACTTGTGACCTGGATTCCACTTTGTCCAGCAAGGTTACTACTTCATTACAGTTTATTCCTATGAGAGCTTTTAATTCACGGAAAGTCTATCACCCGATTCTTATCTGTAACGCTCTAATCTTACATGAAATGTATTTGCAATTAGGAATATGGACAGACACCGGTTACGTCATGGAATGACGACAGTAAAAACTTGTGATGAACTGGAAGTCGAAACCGAATTTCCCGCGTATCGCCAACGGTGGCCTTACCATTACGCAGTCCGACCACATGCCACGGCCACACCCAAACTTCCACATGGCGTCAACCACGTGTCTACAATCTGCACTCCTACAATCACCACATGTACTAGTGGTAATCGGGAAGTACGTTCCCATCGCTTACGGAATGGAAACCACCTTGAAAATCCGATGAAGATTTGTAGCTTTGCACACGTGTGTTGGACAGTGTCTGTAGTACTCACGCCTACGACGTGACGTCGCTCATTTCAGTTCTGATAGCACGGTGAACACGTAAAGGCGCCTAGAACAACAGTGTCTCCCACCGAGTATTGGGACTTCGTGACAGATATCGCCTGATGTCATGCAGCCCGCATAACATAACTGTCAGAGTGTTGCTTCTTGTTGATAGTTCTCGGCCGCACTCTGCCGGGACAATGAGGATGTTCTTCCAGCGTTTTCGATGGGAAGAGTTTGATCACACACAATACAGCCCGTAACTGGTTCCCACTTTTATCTCTGCTCACATGAACCGCTGGCTATGAAGACAACGTTTTAGCTCAGACAACGAGCTGTAAATCTTCGTTGAGAATTGGTGGAAAGCACAGTTGACTGCCTTCTATTGGAGATTTTGAAAAATGCTACGACAGATGTCTAAATGAGAGCGGTGACTATGTAGAAAAGTGACTGGAAGGTCTAACTGACTGTTGCAAATAAATTATTTTTGATTTTCACGATAGTTTCAATTTCGCGACCGAATAGCCTTTGTATATAATTGTGCAGGGGAGACATTTCCATTCAGAATAACTTGCCTGGGTCGGCGAATAAATCTGGTAGTACAGTGCCTGTGGTGCTCAGGAGCACAATACCATATTCTTTCGAACATACTTCTCGCCGGCCGTTAATTTTCGGCAGTTTCGCCCTGCGCGTAGAGCGAGCAGGTTGTTCCTACTTCCACCTGTCTAAGCAGCGCCTCATGTAGCTTACTTTCGTCTCCTCAGTCTGGTGTGTGTACCGGCCGGCGTCACATTGCTCTTGCTTGGCGGAGTTCGTTGCTGTTTGTTCTCTGGCGGTGGCGCTCTCTGCCCGCGCCGTGATGTCTGTCAGCATGCATGCATGTCCAAAGAAACTTCGTATCGTAATTTAGAAGAACACTGGCACTGCAAAATTGTACAATCTCGTGAGTCCACACGACCAGCACAGAACTCATTGCTAAAAAAAAAAGCCTCCATACAAAAAACGAAGAGCCAGGAAGCTTTGCCTGGGACCACAGCTGTGGCAAGTAAACAAAAAAGGAAAGAAACAGAGGAGACTGATTCTGATTCGGTATATCTGTGGAGAGTGACGCTAGCGTGGATTATGTCTAACCTTTTGAAGAACTCACACCAGTTCGTGTAGTAATGATTGAATTAGAGCATGTATAAGTAATAGATTATTTCTTGGAAAGATTTCGTGGAGAAATTAGGAATTTATTTAGTTACAGATACGTCTGCATTGTACAAAACGTACTGGAACATGACATAAACGTTACGTCTCTGGAGTCTTTTGATGAGAACAAAATATTTTGAATTTAATGACAACACTTTTGTAGGTGTAATAAGAGTGATGTGACAGGCAAACTTCCAGTTCGTTGTGTTGCTGCTGAGGTGTAAAACATTAAACGATTAAACTGCTTTGTGTTTACCGGTCCTGTTGTTGGTCATAAAAAAACAAGACAGTGATTGTGTCTAGCTTACAATGGTAACTTTAAAAAATTAAATACAGTCTCAATTAAAAGCAGGAAACATTTACATTTTTTTCTGATAATTACTCTTTTCCTTTCAAAAACACACACGACTTTTTATTTTTTTATTTGATGCAGTTCAACTTACCCTATATGTTTACCGTTATCAATGAACAGCTTTCGAAAATACGAGTAGTAATCAAAGAAAATGCATACTCCATCTCAAAATCCTTGAAAATTAGCTTCACTCACACTCTTTGGATTGTTCACATCATGTAAAGGATGTGGCAGTTGGTACCTGTGGTAAAGCTTTTGTAGTACTGTGGAATCAACATAGCTGGAAGATAGAAATTTGCAGTGTGACATGTGCACCACGGCTGTAAATAACTCTAAGTAGCTCCTTCAGGTCGATCAAATGATGTAAAGATTTCCTCTTATCTTTCAAATCTCACCACATTCAATACCTGATTTCATCATTTTCTTCTGTCTTACCACTGCTACACAAAGAATATAACAGTGCTACAAGGAAACATTAAATATACCATCTGATGACGTGGTGTTAGGCCAGTGAAATCGGTCATCCAGGCACACCATAAAAATAAATGTACGTGTGTGTGTGTGTGTGTATGTTTGTGTTTACAGCTCCCTCGACATCACTGGACAACTAACAACTAACCGGGGCACACATACCCCTTACTTCAGGCAACAATGGCTGTTGGGATAAGAACCACCAAACTGTGAGACTTCGGGACATATAACATCATAAAGAATAAGACGCATAACAAAACTGTTGCTTTACCCATCACGTTTACATTTATTCATTCTTAACTACTAACCCAATTAGCAACACATTTTGCAGAGAGTATCCACTTACGCCACCAAATGTGCCTCCACAAATACACGTACATCAAAAAAAGATTTGCATCACTCTAGGTCACAGAACTCCTGAAGATAGATTTTGTCTGTGGTTATTGTATCACACACACAGTCTCTTTGACTGTTCAGAGATGCCACTAAACCCGCCCACCGAGCGAGGTGGCGCAGTGGTTAGCACACTGGACACGCAATCGGGAGGACGACGGTTCAATCCCGCGTCCGGCCATCGTGATTTAAGTTTTCCGTGATTTCCCTAAATTTCGCCAGGCAAATGGCGGGATGGTTCCTTTGAAAGGGCACGGCCGACTTCCTTCCCTAGCCTTCCCTAATCCGATGAGACCGATGACTCCGCTGTATGGTCTCTTTCCCCAAAACAACCCAAACCAACGCAAACCCGCCCAAAGATGTAAACAATCATGCATGAGCAGCACCCATTAGACGGAGGGCGTCCGACAGCCGATCAGATCCAATCATTCCACCAGGAAGAAGGTACCGGTATATGGCTCGTATTGCCTGTAGTTCATCCACGCCTAGTCGGTCAATACCGCGGTTCGATCGTGTTCGCTTTGTTAGTTTGTGCTAGGGCGTGCTCACAGCAAGTGGCGTATCCAGGTGTCTCTGAGTGAAGCAAAGCCCTGTTGTTCAGACATGGAGGAGATGCACAGAGACAGGAACTGTCGATAACTTGCCTCAATCAGGCCGCCCGAGGGCTACTACTGCAGTGGATAATCGCTACCTACCGATTATAGCTCTAAGGAATCTTGACAGCAAACACCACCATTTTAAATTATGCTCTTCGGGCAGCCACAGGACGTCATGTTACGACTCAAACTGTGCGCATTAGGCGTCATGATGCGCAATTTCAGTCCCGACGTCCATAGTGTGGTGCATCTTTGCAACCACGACAGCAAGGAGCGCGGTATAGGTGGGCTCAACAACATGCCGAATGGACCGCTTAGGTTTGGCAACACGTTCTCTTCCCTGATGAGTGTCACATACGCCTTGAATCACATACTCGTCGGAAACGTGTTTGGAGGCAATCTGGTCAGGCTGAACGCCTTAGACACACTGTCCAGGGAGTGCAGCAAGACGAAGTTTCCCAGCTGTTTTGGGCTGCGTTATGTGTGGCCGACGTACGCCGTTGGTGGTAATGGAAGGCGCAGTAAGGGTTGTACGATACGTGAATGCAAACATATCGGCAGCATGTTGGAGCGGCATTCGTCTTCATTTACGACAATTCGCGCCCCCATCGTGCACATCTTCTGAATGACTTTCTTCAGGATAGCGAAAACGCTCGACTAGAGTGGCCAGCATGTTCTTCAAACTTGAACCCCATCGAAAATGCCTAGGATGGATTGAAAAGGGCTGTTCGTGGACGACGCGACCCACAACCAACGACTCTGAGGGATCTACGTCGAACCGTCATCGAGGAGTGGGACAATCTGGACCGACAGTGGCTTGATGAACTTGTGGATGGTATGTCACGACGAATACAGGCATGCGTCACCCCAAGAGGACGTGATACTGGGTATTAGAGGTACCGGTGTGTAGAGCAATCTGGACCACCACCTCTGAAGGCCTCTCTGTATGGTGGTACAATATGCAATGTGAGGGTTTCATGAGCAATAAAATGGGCGGAAATGATGTTCATGTTGATTGCTATTCCAATTTTTTGCACAGGTTCCGGAACTCTCGGAACCGAGACAGACAAGAGATATGACACCACAAACACTGAGACGCTTTGAAAAATGCCGGGTCATGCATGAGGTTTTGATACATTTATTTTATACTGCTAAGACTGTCCTGAAGTTCAGTCAACTTCAGGAAATTCCTGACACCTGGCAATGCTTTTGACAACTGTCAAATGTGAAGCGGAAACGGATATACGTGACAATACGTGTCTATAGACCGATGAGAAGAGACATTTACAAAAGCTTGTTCCAGACAGGCGAATTACTGCGTCCAGCGTTACAGAAGTATTATGTCTCTTAATTTGCATACTGTACTTATACATGTGTACCTTATGCATATTTCTTTGTACAACTGTTTCATAATTTCAAAGGTGTTTTAAGGAATTTCACTTTTTTGTGAAACACGGCAGAATAAATACGAGAGCAATGCTGAGTGTCTCACCTACTTTTATAATAAAATGGAATCCCGAAAACCGACGACTAGCTGTAATTATTACTGAAAATCTGTTTTCGTTTTCTCTGTAGGCAGCGTCTCTCCTTCCCACAGGTATGCCCGCTAACATCAAAGCTTTGCACTTCTCCTGAAGCCATTTATGCCTTACAGTTTTGCAGTTTCTTGCCAATTTAACTTTTCGGGGGATTCTATTGCATTCTACCACTATGACTGTAGCAGTAAACAAACCAGTCTGTGTTCCCTCACGGTTTTGCGCTAACTGCGCCTGGAGGCCGGGCACTCGTTGCGTCGCATCACGGAGGAGGGACGGAGCGGTGCTGGCGACAGCCTCAGAACACTGGAGCCTCCAGTAATTGCGTCTCCGCCGAGCTGGAACTCGCGGCAGCCTGGACGCCCCAAATTGTCCTCATTACGGCGGGCGGACGCCTGTCGAGCTCACGGCGAGCCGAGATGACGCGTCCAGGCGTGACGGATGGCTGGACTGCTGGACGGCTGGATGGCTGGATGGGTGGGTGCCTGCGTGCCTCCCCACGAACCTGACGAGTCGCGCCGAATTCGGCCGCTAGCGCCAGCCGACCGCCGGACACGCTACACACCCAGCGTTGCCTCCAGAGAAAGCAACTGGAAAAATGAGACCTGAGTTATAGGCTAGAATTACAGGTCTGAAATTTTCCTTTAAATACTTGCCGGTTTGGAAGCTCTGTATTAATTGTATACCATGCGTCTTTAGGCAGTTTGTAGTTTTAGTGTGTTCCGAGGAATGCATGGTTATCAGCGCCGAAACATGGGTTTCTATTTGGAATCGAGGCGGATTCTTTATAATCATTAAATTATTCACGACTGCTGACGCACTGCAATGTTAAATGTTCTCAAATACTTCTCATCTTATTTGAGCTTTCTTACTGGCTTGGTTGTAGCATTGCTGTTGCTAGATTTGTGTGACTTTGTGGCTTCCAGTTGCGAGAAAAACCAGGTATATCTGCCTGCCAGGATGCAACATCAATTTGGCCTTGCTTTATAATCTTTCTAAAAATGTGCAAACCTATTACATACTGAATTTTAAGATTCATTTGTTTAATTAAACCAAGTTGCCCCTGTGTATTAATGATCTGCCTAATAATGGTTCAAATGACTCTGAGCACTATGGGACTTAACCTCTGAGATCATCAGTCCCCTAGAACTTAGAACTACTTAAACCTAACTAACCTAAGGACATCACACACATTCATGTCCGAGGCAGGATTCGAACCTGCGACAGTAGCGGTCGCGGGCTTCCAGACTGAAGCGCGTAGAACAGCTCGGCCACCCCGGCCGGCTCTGCCTAATAATATTGTACATGAAATGACCCCTGTGCGTTGATAATTTTCGTAGCAAAGTGATGCTGAAATGAAAATATTTTACCTTGTAATGTCATTGCCTCGAAACGGAGTGCTTTCTGCTCTCTGTGCGCCAGCTGCAAATTGCTAATTACAGGTAGCTGAGAGCTTAGTGCAGTGCTCCAGACAACAAGCAAACTATTTCATACATGTCAATGAGACACTCCTTTCAATAAAAGTGACCAGGATCGAGGATGTGGACAATGTTCTTAGATGAAATATTCCTTTAACAAACTGTTTTTGATCTATCTGATAAATTACTACTTGTATCCAATTCGTGTTACAACACTCATTAACATTGATCCCAAACACTTACTTTCACAAGGCAAAGCATTAACAAACATGAAAAATACCTTCCACTGAAAACTACACAACATTTAATGAAAAATATGAATTTCCCTGATGTGGCTATCTCATTCAACGATGATTATAACTACTCGCGACTGCAGTGTCCGTAAATAGAAACATTACCTTCATTACTCTTCACACTCTTTTCATTCTAAATCGCTAATCAAATCCTTCTCCTCTTTTTCACAATATTCAACCACAAATCATTTTACTTGAACACAAATGCTCCTAATTTTAAGTATACGTTTCCCGGATACCTCCGCTCGGCTTCTGTCTCACTAATATTCTAGCAATATAAATCCCGCGCTTCTTGCTGCCAAACGGTTTTGTTCCGAGCTGACCATCTCTCTCTCAGCCTTCCCACTCTCCTTTTTCAGATAGTATTATATTCCAATGCTTGTCGAGGGATTCTCTGAGGTTACATAAGAAATAAATTCTCTTTTCAGGCTTATTTTTATTGCTTTGCGTTTTCAGTTAATTTCTGTACTCCAGATCTTTCCTTTTTCTCTTTGTTTTTTATTTTGTCTTCTGTTGTGCCGCCTTTCACAGATCTAAGAAACTTCATTTCTCATGTATCGTCTTTCGACCTTAATGTCTAACAACCTGCTCCATATGGGACTGTGGATAGTACAATGTCTCATTAAAGTTTCATCTGGTTTTCTCCCTTCGTATTACTCTTCAGTGTTCTTATCGTGTCAGATATATGCCGATAGGTGTTATTTTTGTTATTTATGTCTTTCTCTTCTTCAAAACCTAGATCACATCCTACATATCTGAAATTGGACAGCTGTTCTATTATTATGTTACTGACGATACTCTATATAAGAACAAAGACTATCGCCAGTAACATAAAAGAACCGTTTTTTTTTTGTTGATATCCCTAGGTTGTTATCTAGCCTTATATTGTTTAACGTATATATCGCTATTTGTGATTGGTCCTCAATGTGCTGTATCATGGTTATCGTCCAAAAACATGGTATCTGAAAATTTATCTGTCCAAATTCTAATATATTGAGGTATTCTGTCCTTGATCTATTCGCTGACAAGGTTGTCGATGTTGGGACTGAACAGTGTTGGTGACATTCTAGAGCCTTGTGTTAGTCCCTAGTTTATCTCTACTTCTGGTATTAGCACTTCGCCATTATCTATTCTTATTTTGGTACTGGTATAAAAATGGTGGCATTCCTTTATCACGTTCCACGGAAAGCCTCTTCTCTACATTACTGACGACAGCCATTTCTTGTGCATCCCGTCAAATGCTTTTACATGCTTGAGCACGATAAACAGTAAGTGTCTTTTCAAATTAAGCTGTAATTTTCCTTTGTATAATAATTTGTTTCAGGGTGAAAGTATCGTCGGCACAAGCTCTGCAGAAGACAGGTTTGCAGATCTAATAAAATTGAATCAGAGATGTTTTATTAACCACTTTGCTGTAGCTTTTATAACAACTATTCAGAAGGGTGATTTTCTGTAATTATCTTCGTTTTAATTACATTAGTTTTTTAACGTACAGAATAACTTCAGCGCATCCCCATCCTTCTGTGATAAGTCTGTGCCCCAACAAATGTATACGATTCTTCTTGTCTCCAGATGTTGTAGCAAACTCGATGTTCTCGATAGTTTTGTACACTGTCTGTTTAGAACGGCCACGGTATCTTCTGTACGGCATCTTGGCAGCGTTCAATGAAGTTGCCTGTGCAGCAGCACCAGCGCGACTGAGCCGCTACGCGGCGCTCGCTCGCTTATATAGAAGTCTGATAACGCGTGACCTTGAGTCGGACTATTTCACACTGCCAGTGGTGCGTTATCCCGGACGGGAGCACTAGCCGTACTAGGTGCTCCCGTCCGCTGTGCGCTAAGTCCACCGATGGCGCGCTGTCAAGATTGTGTAAGATGCTCGGCGGGTATACCTTCTGAATTAGTTCCCATTTCTTCAGATTAAAATGCTTTTCAGGCAAACGCATATGGTATTTCTTTGTACAACATTTCACTTGTTGTTCAAAGATGCTGGTTTAATGTCTCAGGTAAGCAAAATGGAAATTCCGATACACATAATGGAAACCAGCTTAAGGAGTGATCCTGGCCTATTTTGCCATCGTTATGTTATGTACACTCACTATAAATCAATAGAAATAGTACTAAATTTTATTAGTCCTTTCTGGCACTACAAATACAATTTTTTGTTGATTTTACGACAATTCCTTAAAAATCTTTGTCCATTATCTTGAAAACTTAAGGAAATATAATATTTTACCTTAAACGTAACATAATTTTTGTAATACTACAAACTGAGCTAGGGGTTGTATTGCATTGACGTATGATATCAGTTGAAACTATAACACAGAAAATAAGTTCACAGAAATTTATTTTTTCTAGATTTTTCTTTACTTTCGTTACAACAACTTAATGCCTTAAAAGTCATAATACCGAAATGATTGCTAAATTTGCCTTCGTTATATGAATATTGACGAAAGAATGAGAGAGTGTGTGGAGTACATACGTAAAGTGTGGATGTTTCACTTTATTGAAAACTATGTAAACTCATCGGTGGGAAATTTCTTCTGCAATCGTGTGTCTTGTTACGCATGACCAGTGTGTGTGCTTTTTTACAAAAGTAGCCTCATGAAATGTTAGGTGTTATGTCCATTACTATGTATTTTATGGAGGTAATTATTCGTACTTGGTTTTATTTAAATAAAATTTGGTTTCGTGAATACTTTTTTTCATAATTTGCTTTCTGTAATTGTATTAGGTGAGTTTGCCATTATCATGGGTGCGTGCTGGGTGGAACTTTTCTGATTGGCTGTCCATACAATTAGGCGATAGGAATACGTGAGCGGAAATTCTGTGTCAAAAAGAGTTTCTCGTGAACCATTTTACTGTGCAGACCATGGTGAACCGCGGCACACAGATTTAGGCTAAGGGGAAGAAAATCGTTCATTCTTTCTGTTCCCTTTCCCAATTGCGAGGCAACTTAAGGTTTAAATGCTGTAGCGATAGTTTGGAAATTTTAAGTGGATTTATTTGCAAGGAATTTACGTGTGAACTTACGTTTCGTACAATACCTCCGCAAACATTCTGAGGATATCATGGTGTTTTCTTCTTTTTAAGAACACCACTGAACGACATTTTGTTTAGTAACTGGCGAATCACGGTGGGCTGGTGACTGTGTAAAACATGAACGTTACTCTGGTCGGAGCAGGTGAATTCTGGTTGCTTTTAAGTGTGAAGACTTGTAGTAAAACAGTAACCAGATTGTGATAATAATAGTTTTGCCAGAAAATACGAACTTGAGGTAAATTTACAACTTGATTTAGAGACAATAAACACTAAGTAATTGAACTTTAAATCTTTTCATGCAAGTTACCAGAATTACAAAAGCCCGATACTGATGCTGCCTGCCTCCAGCCTTGAGTTATGCGACCTGTGTTTGATGGGTGTCGCTATTTCTTCAACGCTGCTTTTCACCAGCTGATTCAGTGCCTATTAACACAGAGTAAGGGTAGGGATATCAAGAAGTATATCGCGGTAGGATGTGTAAAATTTCGCCTCAGAAACAGATGTGGAAGATTTTAGGAGGTACGAACCAGCCCCGTCGCAAGTGTTGTCAGCTTCATGGGGGTCAAGGCATAGCCTAAAAGTATTTTAGCACAAGAGTTTGCATTTTTATACATATTGATCAGAAAATTCCACAACAAACGTTCCGTGCATTGAGTAGGCCTACCACAAAAGCTGAGCGTCTCGAAAACGGCAAGTAGTTCCAAAATTCACACGCTGCCTTTAAGGTAAGATACTTCTCAGTTATTTGAGTGAGGAACCACTTACGTCTGTGAGTTAGCAGCCCGGTCGATGTCGTTCCAGCCAGTCGAAGATGGACAGTCACAGGTTGACCGTCCCTGCTCTCAATGTCAAATCCGACAAGGATGACGAAGCCACAAGTAGGACAAGCAAAAAACTAGGTAGTTAACTATGGGAACAGAGACAGGGAAATATCGGTCCACGCCCTCTCACTTAAGCAAAGAAAGAAGAAAATGGAATTCCTATTATTTACACACTCGTGAAAACGCAGTATGCAGACCAGTGTCCTCACTCATTTCCACAGCTTTTGAAATAATTCTTACTCGGAAATCCAAAACAACATTTCTCTTTAATTTAGAATTACAGGGTGATTTTTCCACCAGGCAAAAACTTTAGGGATTGATCAATGAGAGGATACGGAACAAAAAAGGTCTGATGAACTTATGTCCGGAAATGCATGCTTTCCATGCTAGGGACCATTTATTCAGCCACACTCTGTTACACAGACTGCAGTCTAATACGCGCTCCCTGTACCGTGCAACCACAATTACAGAGGCCGCTCTATTTGCGGCGCCATTTCACGGATTGCGAGGCCCCTCCCCTTGGAGATTCGAGGTCTCCCAGGGATATGGGCGTGTGTGTTGTCCTTTGTGTTGTCACCGCCAGACACCACACGTGCTAGGTGGTAGCCTTTAAATCGGCCACGGTCCGTTAGTATACGTCGGACCCGCGTGTCGCCACTATCAGTGATTGCAGACCGAGCGCCGCCACACGGCAGGTCTAGAGAGACTTCCTAGCACTCGCCCCAGTTGTACAACCGACTTTACTAGCGATGGTTCACTGACAAAACACGCTCTCATTTGCAGAGACGATAGTTTAGCATAGCCTTCAGCTACGTAATTTGCTATGACATATCAAGGCACCATATTCAGTTACTATTGATATTGTGAATCATCATTAATGGATTAAACTTAAGTATTCCACCACCTACGTCCGTTTTCCGAAATTCTAATTTCCTTTTCCTGTTCCAGACCTCACGCCAACCTGCGTGAGCTAAAACGCGTGCCTTTCGGCCTCCTCTAGTAACACGGTGTTGGCTATCCTACCAACCACAACATCCTTAGGGTAAGTTAGTTGAAGTAAAGTAGTGTGTAAGTCTAGGGGCTGATGACCTCAGCAGTTTGGTCCCTTAGGAATTCATACACATTTGAACACACACAGTTGCAGTATGCCGATCGGTGAGGCCGAGCGGTTCTAGGCGCTTCAGTCTGGAGCTGTACGACTTCTAAGGTCACAGGTTAGAATCCTGCCTCGGGCATGGATATGTGTGAAAGGTTAGTAAGGGTTAAGTAGTTCTACGTTCTAGGGGACTGATGACCTCAGATGTTAAGTCCAATAGTGCTCAGAGCCATTTGCACCATTTGAACAGTTGCAGTATGCTTGCTTTACTCCTAGAGATTGGTAATGTGTCTCGTACGTCATGCCTTAAACCTCTCTCCTGACACAGTAACTGGTAACGTTATGTCTGGATATCTTCTCTTGTTAAGTAACCTTGTAGTGGATGTGATACATCGGTCTACACAATGGTTCCGTATTCGAATCGAGAATTTGCGGACATGTTGTTTACTTACGGAAAGGCAAATGGCAACGGGCGGCGGGCAGCAAGGTTGCATAAGACACCTGTCCCCACAGACGACAACCACAGCATTGTGCATTTCAACAGTGTTTCGACATTCGCCTGAGACAGGGTCGTTTCAGGAACAAAGAAATCGTAAAGGACGTCCCTGAAATGTTCGGACATCAGACTTGGAGGAAAATGTGAATAAAACTGTGGAAGGCGATTACAATGTTAGTACCAGGTATATGGCCCACCAGTACAGGGTAAGCGAGACGACCATCTGGAACATTCTCCATGACAACTGTAACTACCCCATCACTTACAGCGTTTGCAGGGCTTACTAGCGACAGACTTTCCACATCTGGAGCAGATTTGACACTGGTTTCTGCATTAGGCAACCACGATTCCATGGTTTGTGGGATCCATCCATTCACATATGAGGCCACGTTAACGCTGAGTGGTATCTGTGGGATAGTATGCAGAACCCTCATCGTATGGTGACAGCGAAACTTCAGCATCGGTGCAGCATGAACGTGTCTGCTGGGATAACTGTCGGCCGTATTTCAGGACCAGCGTTCCTTCCACGTCACCTAACAGGCTGAAACTACAGGCGTTTCTTGGGGGTGACTTTGCCTCCGACACTGGAAGAAGTGCCAGTGACGATTCGAAGTGTTACGTGGCCGCTGCGTGATGGTGCTCAAGCCCACTTTGCCATCGACGTCCGGACGCATCTCAATCGTGTCTTCCCTGGTCGATGGATCGGACGAGAAGGGTCCACTTGCATGGCCTGCTCGTTGACCGGATTTCAATTCATGCGATTTCTGGTCTGCGGCCATCTCAAAAGTATCGTGTATGCGGAACCCATTCCATGTGTGGAGCCACTGGAGCAGCGTATTCATGCTGCATTTGACAATGTTTGGATGCGTGGCCGATGTGAAAGTGCGAGACAGAATATGCTACGAAGCGTACACGTGTGCGTTGAGGCACATGAAAACCAATTTCAACGCATGCTGTAACTGTGGCTGCATGGTACAGCGCGCAGTGTCTGTAACAGTGTGAGATTGAATAAATGGAGTCTAGAATTAAAAAATGCATCTCCGGGCGTAAGTTCATTAAACGTTTTTCTTCCGTGTCTTCTCATCGATCAATCCTAGAGTTTGTACACGGTGGAAAAAATCACCCTGTATTGTCATGAAGATGGACTGAATTGGCAATATCTCTAGCGTGTAACACCAGCGATTTCACACTTATTACTCTTGTAATAACTTGGCATGCTGTTCATACGTTCATCCAGCCACTGTTGGTCCAGATTGTCCCACTCCTCAACGGCGATTCGGCGTGGATCCCTCAGAGTGGTTGGTGGGTCACGTTGTCAATAGAGCCCTTTTCAGTCTATGCTAGGCATGTTCGATTGGGTTCATGTCTGCAGAACATGCTGACCACTATAGTCGAGCCATATCGTTATTCTGTAAGAAGCCGTTCATAAGATTTGCACGATAGGGGCTCGAATGCCTCGCCAATATGCAGCCGATATAGTTGCACTATCGGTCGGAGGATGGCATTCACGTATCGTACAGCCGTTACGGCGCCTTCCATGATGACCAGCGGCGTACGTCGGACCCACATAATGCCACCCCAAAACAGCAGGTAACTGTCACCTTGCTGAACTCTCTGGACAGTTTGTCTCAGGCATTGATCCTGACCAGGTTGTCACCAACCACGTCTCCGACGATTGTCTGTTCGGAGGCACATGCAACAATCATCGGTGAAGAGAACGTGATGCCAATCCTCAGCGGTCCATTCGACATGTTGTTGGGCACATCTGTATCGCTCTGCGTGGTGTCGTGGCTGCAAAGATGGACCTCGCCATGGACGTCATTAGTGAAACTGCGAAATCATTTAGCCTACTGTGCACTGTTTGAGTCGTAACACGACGTCCTGTGGCTGCTCGAAAAGCATTATTCAATTATTCAACTTGGTAGCGTTGCTTTCAGGGTTCCTCTGAGCCGTAATGCGTAGGCAGTGGTCAACTACTGCAGTAGCAGCCATTGGCCGGCCTGAGCGAGGCATGTCATCGACAGTTCCTGTCTCTCTGTATCGCCTCCATGTCCGAACAACATCGCTTTGGTTCACTCCGAGACGCCTGGACACTTCCCTCGTTGAGAGCCCTTCCTGGCACAAAGTAACAATGCGGACGCGAGTGACTCGTGGTATTGACTGTCTAGGCATGGCTGAACTACAGACAACACTAGCCGTGTACCTCATTCCTGGTGGAATGACTGGAACTGATAGCCGGCCGCGGTGCTCTCGCGGTTCTAGGCGCTCAGTCCGGAACTGCGCGACTGCTACGATCGCAGGTTCGAATCCTGCCTCGGGCATGGATGTGTGTGATGTCCTTAGGTTAGTTAGGTTTAATTAGTTCTAAGTTCTAGGCGACTGATGACCACAGATGTTAAGTCGCATAGTGCTCAGAGCAATTTTTGAACTGCAACTGATAGGCTGTCGGACCCCCTTCTTCTAATAGGAGCTGCTCATGCATGGCCGTTTACATCTTTGGGCTGCTTTGGTGATATCTCTGAAAAGTCAAAGGAACTGTGTCTGTCGTACAATATCGACAGCCAACGTCTATTTTCAGGAGTTCTTTGAGCCGGGGTGATGCAAAACATTTTTAAATGTTTGTATAATGTTACCAAAGTTGTGAATGACTACTGTTGTTATTGTTTAACTAACTGCGTAATATATACTCCTGGAAAATGAAATAAGAACACCGTGAATTCATTGTCCCAGGAAGGGGAAACTTTATTGACACTTTCCTTGGGTCAGATACATCACATGATCACACTGACAGAACCACAGGCACATAGACACAGGCAACAGAGCACGCACAATGTCGGCACTAGTACAGTGTATATCCACCTTTCGCAGCAATGCAGGCTGCTATTCTCCCATGGAGACGATCGTAGAGATGCTGGATGCAGTCCTTCGGAACGGCTTGCCATGCCATTTCCACCTGGCGCCTCAGTTGGACCAGCGTTCGTGCTGGACGTGCAGACCGCGTGAGACGACGCTTCATCCAGTCCCTAACATGCTCAATGGGGGACAGATCCGGAGATCTTTCTGGCCAGGGTAGTTGACTTACACCTTCTAGAGCACGTTGGGTGGCACGGGATACATGCGGACGTGCATTGTCCTGTTGGAAGAGCAAGTTACCTTGCCGGTCTAGGAATGGTAGAACGATGGGTTCGATGACGGTTTGGATCTACCGTGCACTATTCAGTGTCCCCTCGACGATCACCGGAGGTGTACGGCCAGTGAAGGAGATCGCTCCCCACACCATGATGCCGGGTGTTGGCCCTGTGTGCCTCGGTCGTATGCAGTCCTGATTGTGGCGCTCACCTGTACGGCGCCAAACACGCATACGACCATCATTGGCCACAAGGCAGAAGCGACTCTCATCGCTGAAGACGACACGTCTCCATTCGTCCCTCCATTCACGCATGTCGCGACACCACTGGAGCCGGGCTGCACAATGTTGGGGCGTGAACGGAAGACGGCCTAACGGTGTGCGGGACCGTAGCCCAGCTTCATGGAGACGGTTGCGAATGGTTCTCGCCGATACCCCAGGAGCAACAGTGTCCCTAATTTGCTGGGAAGTGGCGGTGCGGTCCCCTACGGCACTGTGTAGGATCCTACGGTCTTGGCGTGCATCCGTGCGTCGCTCCGGTCCGGTCCCAGGTCGACGGGTACGTGCATCTTCCGCCGACCACTGGCGACAACATCGATGTACTGTGCAGACCTCACGCCCCACGTGTTGAGCAATTCGGCGGTACGTCCACCCGGCCTCCCGCATGCCCACTATACGCCCTCGCTCAAAGTCCGTCAACTGCACATACGGTTCACGTCCATGCTGTCGCGGCATGCTACCAGTGTTAAAGACTGCGATGGAGCTCCGTATGCCACGGCAAACTGGCTGACACTGACGGCGGTGGCGCACAAATGCTGCGCAGCTAGCGCCATTCGACAGCCAACACCGCGGTTCCTGGTGTGTCCGCTGTGCCGTGCGTGTGATCATTGCTTGTACAGCTCTCTCGCAGTGTCCGGAGCAAGTATGGTGGGTCTGACACACCGGTGTCAATGTGTTCTTTTTTCCATTTCCAGGAGTGTATGTACGTGAGTGTTCAATAAAGAATGTTTTTTTTACAAGACACATTTACTAATCCTCATGAGTTTGATGGTCCTGTAAAGAAAATGTCCACAAGAAAATCTCAGCTCCAAGAAGGAATTGTGCGACATAAACGGAAGTTGGTTGGCGTGTTCCTACATCTGAAATATGACGTTTATTCAAAGAAGCGCCACTATGAGGATGCCATGAAGCTTTGCATTAAAGGCTGTAACGGTCGTGAGTGGTAGTTGCCTTTGAGATTAGATATGATGAGTTGCCAGTACAAAGGTAAGCAACCGTCAAGTGGTTTATAAACATTAGGCTTAAGCATTGGCCATATACGTTTTACCGTAATTTCGTAACTACAACTCGAATCATTATCTCTACGCTTCATACTGTCCTACTTGTGAATCGCATATGAACGGAAATACTCGCTCTGTCCTCTTTTATGGCTTCGTATTACCTTTTCATCTGTACAGAAAGGTAAACGTAAATTCTCACACTCAACCGCCCTAAATATACAGGTACGATAACGCAATTACAATAACGTGTAGTATTGAAGTGGGTGAAGTAAACCGTGTTTCAACTCACTAACAGCCACGGCGTATTTGTGTCGCTAACGCAAATTTTCCTAATGTAAAGTTATACATGTTTCACTTTCTAAGAAAAGAACCTATGGTTCTACTGAAACTCTGCAAAACACGAGTAGGCGACAAGAATTTGGACGACCACATTACATTACAGAGCATAGCAATTGGAGGCTTGTCTGCTCCTTAAACCAAGATAGACGGCGACCTGTGGCAGATCTGACGTCAGAGTACAGTGCTGGAGCAGCCACAAGTGTTTTGGAGAACACTGTTCAGCGCACGGTGTTGAACATGGTGTTCCGCAGCAGAGGATCCCCTACGTGCTCCCGTCTTCACCCAACAACATCGTCAATTATGATTACAGTGAGGAAGGGGTCATCGATATTGGACCACGGATCAATGGAATCGGGGCGCCTGGTCGAATGAATCCCGTTTATTGTTAAACCAGGTTGATGGCCGTCATCCGGGCGAACGGTTGCCCCCATAGGCACAGCGCCATGGACACAGACCGGACGGAGCAGTACTACGTTATGGGGGACACTCACCTGAACGCCCATGGGACCTGCTGTAGTAATCGAAGGCATCATGACTGCTGTGGACTACGTGAGCATTATTAGGGACCAACTGTAATCCCTTATGTTTGGTGTGTTCCTCAACAGCGATGTCATCTATCACCAGGACAACTGTCCACGTCGCAAGGTCAGAATCGTGCTGCAATGGTTTGAGGAATACTGGCAACTCACAATATCCAATCTGAAAGGCAGCCACAGCGTGAACTAAAAGCAAAGCAGGTTGCATACTCACAGTGTCACAGTGGCGCTACCAGCGCCGCTGCTTGCGACTGGCTCGAAATTTGAATACACGTCATATTTCAGATGTAGAAACACGCCTACCGAAAGCCGTTTATGTCGAACAGTACCTTCTTGGAGCTTTAATTTTTTTCGGACATTTTATTTTGAGGAGCATCAAAATTACGAGGATGAGTAAATGTGTCTTTCAAAAACGAAAATCATTTTCTTTATTGAACAGATCTCGTACATATAACACACAGTAGAACGACAATAATAGTCACTCAATACTTTGATAGCGTTATGGTTTAAACTGCAGGGTGGTTATAATTGAACATTCGCTACTTGTGAGGGCACACGTGTAAAACGAGTGGTCGTAGAACCATGGAACTGATTCTTTGCCCATCAAATTCCGATTATCTGAATCCGATAAAACACAACTGGGACGCTGTCGTGCGCCAGCTTCGCTCCCACAAACAAACAACCCGAAAATTACGGGAAGTGTGTGACCTGAAGTAGGCATTTGGTGCGAAAAACCTCTGTAAACCTATCAAATACTTATCGAATACATGGCACAGAATCACTGCTGAACTGCGTTCCAGAAGTGAGCCAACACGCTTTTAAGTAGGTCATCATAATATTTTGGTCCATCCTTGTAGTACCACAAACAAGAAAATTCCTAAATGTAGTTATGTCATAAAAGTAACTGCACAAAATCCAGAACGATTTAATACTTCTCATACAGTTAAACAAAGTTCTCCTATCTGTGTATACAGGGTGGTCCATTGATCGTGACAGGGCCAACTATCTCACGAAATAAGCGTCAAACGAAAAAACTACAAAGAATGTAATTCGTTTAGCTTCAAGGGGGAAACAAGATGGCGCTAAGATTGGCCCTCTAGATGGCACTGCCATAGGTCAAACAGATATAAACTGCGTTTTTTTTAAAATAGGAAACCCCATTTTTATTACATATACTTGTAGTCTGTAAAGAAATATGAATGTTTAAGTTGGACATATTTTTTCGATTTGTGGCAGGTGGCGCTGTGATAGTCACAAATATATGGCTCACCATTTTAAACGAACAATTGGTAACAGGTAGCTTTTCAAAATTAAAATACGGAACATAGGCACGTTTGAACATTTTATTTCGGTTGTTCCAATGTGATACATGGACCTTGGTGTACTTATTATTTCTGAGAATCCATGCTGTTACAGCGTGATTACCTGTAAATACCACATTAATGCAATAAATGCTCAAAATGATGTAAGTCAACCTCAATGAATTTGGCAATACGTGTAAGCAAATACCGTCCGGACTGGCGGAGTGTTACGTGATACCACGTACTTATACGTTTGTGACTTACAGCGCCATCTATCACAAAGCGAAAAAGTGATCCAACTAAAACATTCCCATTTCTTTACGTAGTACACGAATATGTAGTATAAATTGGGGGTTACTACATAAAAAAACGCAGTTGATAACCGTTTGACCTATGGAACCGCCATCTAGAGAGCCAACCATAGCGCCGTCTAGTTTCTCCCTTCAAGCTAGACGAGTTACCACACACACACACATGCACGAGTTTCGTTCTTAATAGTTTTTTCGTTTGATGCTTATTTTGTGAGATATTTGACCCAGTCTGTATCAATGTACCACCCTGTATAATAGTGTAATGTATCTGACACTGAGTAGTAACGTGACTTAAACGAGGTGTACTGAATCTTGGAATACCTAACACACTTTTTGCTATTAACTATATCGAAATCTTCTCTGCGATATCTTATTTACTACACATACATACGGACCTATTTTGGTCTGAAAGTAGCTTCTCCAAAGAGATGTCTTCTTCTCACCGGACACAGTAGCAAATGACAAGGATGGAAGACTATTGCTAATATTTGGCGTTCCAGATGTTTACATTGGACCAAGACGCTGACAACAGGACGATCGATCACTTCGTAACTGAATAAACTACAAAATTAGCTAAAACACTGTTAGTGATTCGAACTGGAGATCCAACACATATTATCAGTCGTCTAAAATTCATTTAAAATACTGTATACGGGCTATGAAAATGAGATTTCACTGAATTCTTTCACAAATACACACACCGATTTATCGTGGCAATTGATACCAACACAATAATTTATTTATGTGGCATGGCGTCAATTTATCGAATATTGTAACTTTCAAAATTAATCAATTCCTGTTCATTACAATAAATTACTTAGAAAATCGCGGCACAATTTCTTCTTGCGTACAACGAAAGATCGCTTAGTAATCGTTTTATATTTATAGAGTGCACTCCACCACTGCAGTTCACAAACTCTTCCCTCCTCTTAGACTAAATAAATAGCTGTTACCTTTTCCTCACACTACCTCCACTAATATACCGTATACTCTCACTTCTTCGATGAAAACTGGTACAGTTTTCGTTCATGTGATGTCTTGAATTCTTCATTGTTCACCGTCGGGAAAGACTGTATTGATATATCTTCCGCATCAGTAAGTATTTGTTCCGTCTTCTATTCTTTTACATAATTTGCCAGTTTTGCTAAACGTCCAAAAACCGCTTTCCACTCTCTCAGTGCTTCGATTCTTCTCTCCTCACATCACCATTCCAACATCATCGCATAAGTACAACTCTCCTTCCACAAAATACAGCGCATTTCTCTCCTAACATACTGCCGTGTCCTCTATGTCCATCTTTACACTTCCAGCTTCCATCGTCAACAGTGTCACTCTTCAAGAAAAGTTACAAAGGTAAATGTTTGTCCTATTTGGAGATAGTCTTCTCTACTACATTAACATTACATAGAATTTACACTTTAATTTACGTGAAACACAACAAAATGCATATTTACACATTACAGTGGATTCGTTTCCATTTATATATTTATTTTCTTTATATTTGTATCATTAAAGAGAAATCAGTAAGGGGCATACGAGGGGGGACCCAAAAGAAACCGGACTCCGAGGGCGCTGTCACTCGTAGACGTAGTGCAGGGTTCTCACGCTAGATGGTGTTAGTAGAGAGGTACATGAAACAGCTGTGCAGACGGCTTCAGTGTAGAGCTGAACGTGCAAATGTGGTATTGTGTTTCTCTGACTTTTGGCGGGTTACCTCTGCGAAGTCGTTATGGAAACTTTAAAAGAACAAACAGTGAGTGTGAAATTTTGTTTCGTGCTTAAAAAAAAAACTGCAACGGAGACACACCAAATGCTTCAGGAAGCTTTCCAGGAGGACGCTATGAGCCACACACAGGTTTTCGGGTGGTTTGGGCGCTTTAAACGTGGTGAGATGTGTGTTGAAGACCAAGATCGTTCTGGACACCTTTCAACATCGTGAAATGAGGAGAGCATTGAAAAGGTCCGCCAAAGATCGATGAGGATTGTCGCCAAACGATCGACCAAATTTCAGCAGAGACAGGAATCAGTTGGAGCTCGTGTCAGCGGATTTTGAGTGAGGTAGTTGCACATGAGACGTCTTGCTGCTAAATTTGTTCCGCGCCTTCTCACACAGGAGCAAAAAACCATCCGCATGAATGTGTGTCAGGACTTGAAAACAGGGATTGCACGTGATCCAAACTTCTTGAACAAAGTCATTACAGGGGATGAGAGTTGGTGTTAGGGGTAAGACCCAGAAACCAAGCAAGCGTCAAGCCAGTGTAGGACTCCCAACTCTCCCAGACCAAACAAGGCAAAGCAAGTGAGATCAAATGTGAAGACGATGATCATTGTCTTTTTTGATGTTCGTGGTATTGTGCAATCGGAATTCGTACCCCCTGGCCAGACTGTTAACGGGCACTTTCACTTGGATGTTTTAAGGCGTCTGCGAGAGGATGTGAAGAGGAAACGTCCGGAACTTTGGCGAACTGTTGACTGGTTTCTGCATCACGACAACGCTCCAGCACACACGACCTTACGAGTGACACACTATTTGGCATCTCAGAGGTGGTCTGTCGTTCGCCACGCTCCGTATTCGCAGGACCTAGCCCCGTGCGACTTTTTCCTATTTCCACGAATGAAAAAAACTCTAAAAGGGGAGCGTTATGACGATTTGGAGGCGGTAAAAACAAAGGGCACTGGACAATATCAAACCTGAAGAGTTCCAAACATGCTTCCAACAGTGGAAAAAAGAAACTTGACAAGTGCATCGCATGTAATGGAGAGTATTTTGAAGGTGACTGAAGTAATTTTGTAAAAAGGTTCATCAATAAATTTTTTTATGACAACAATCCGGTTTCTTTTGCGTCCCCCCTCGTATTATATTAAGTTAATGTTCGATTCATTATCTATGACCAAAAACATACTATACTAATTAGCAGTGGAGAACTACACTCCTGGAAATGGAAAAAAGAACACATTGACACCGGTGTGTCAGACCCACCATACTTGCTCCGGACACTGCGAGAGGGCTGTACAAGCAATGATCACACGCACGGCACAGCGGACACACCAGGAACCGCGGTGTTGGCCGTCGAATGGCGCTAGCTGCGCCACATTTGTGCACCGCCGCCGTCAGTGTCAGCCAGTTTGCCGTGGCATACGGAGCTCCATCGCAGTCTTTAACACTGGTAGCATGCCGCGACAGCGTGGACGTGAACCGTATGTGCAGTTGACAGACTTTGAGCGAGGGCGTATAGTGGGCATGCGGGAGGCCAGGTGGATGTACAGCCGAATTACTCATCACGTGGGGCGTGATGTCTCCACAGTACATCGATGTTGTCGCCAGTGGTCGGCGGAAGGTGCACGTGCCCGTCGACCTGGGACCGGACCGGAGCGACGCAAGGATGCACGCCAAGACCGTAGGATCCTACACAGTGCCGTAGGGGACCGCACCGCCACTTCCCAGCAAGTTAGGGACACTGTTGCTCCTGGGGTATCGGCGAGGACCATTCGCAACCGTCTCCATGAAGCTGGGCTACGGTCCCGCACACCATTAGGCCGTCTTCCGCTCACGCCCCAACATCGTGCAGCCCGCCTCCAGTGGTGTCGCGACAGGCGTGAATGGAGGGACGAATGGAGACGTGTCGTCTTCAGCGATGAGAGTCGCTTCTGCCTTGGTGCCAATCATGATCGTATGCACGTATGGCGCCGTGCAGGTGAGCGCCACAATCAGGACTGCATACGACCGAGGCACACAGGGCCAACACCCGGCATCATGGTGTGGGGAGCGATCTCCTACACAGGCCGTACACCTCTGGTGATCGTCGAGGGGACACTGAATAGTGCACGGTACATCCAAACCGTCATCGAACCCATCGTTCTACCATTCCTAGACAGACAAGGGAACTTGCTGTTCCAACAGGACAATGGACGTCCGCATGTATCCCGTGCCACACAACGTGCTCTAGAAGGTGTAAGTCAACTACCCTGGCCAGCAAGATCTCCGGATCTGTCCCCCATTGAGCATGTTTGGGACTGGATGAAGCGTCGTCTCACGCGGTCTGCACGTCCAGCACGAACGCTGGTCCAACTGAGGCGCCAGGTGGAAATGGCATGGCAAGTCGTTCCACAGGACTACATCCAGCATCTCTACGATCGTCTCCATGGGAGAATAGCAGCCTGCATTGCTGCGAAAGGTGGATACACACTGTACTAGTGGCGACATTGTGCATGCTCTGTTGCCTGTGTCTATGTGCCTGTGGTTCTGTCAGTGTGATCATGTGATGTATCTGACCCCAGGAATGTGTCAATAAAGTTTCCCGTTCCTGGGACAATGAATTCATGGTGTTGTTATTTGTAACTCCTGATTCATTGTTCTATAAAAAAGTATGATCAGTACCAATTGTCTCATTGACTCATTTGTTCGTTGTTTAGTGAAACATCTGTAAATACGAAATATCACATATCTTTCGTCGTTGTAAAAGTGGAAGTGTTCATACAAATTACGAGGGGCTTTCAAACGTAATGCAACACCTTTTTTTCGACCAGTTTCTACTCAAATAAGAGGAATTTGTTGAGGAACATCGTGGTATATTCCGAATTCAGCCCCTGTAGTAGCAGAAAGTTCCGACAGATGGTGGAGCTATGCTTGGCCTTCAAAGTGGGGTCCATAACAGAGGTGCTTTCCAGACAGAGAGCTGTCATTGAGTCTCTTTTGACAGTAAACAAGGACAGTGTAGAAATTCATAGGCGCTTGCAGAATATCTGCTGAGACATAGCAGTGAACAAAACCACGGCGTGTCTTTGGGCAAGGCATCTGTCATCATCGCAACAAGGTCGGATAAATTTGTCCGATCTCCCTCGTACCGGCCGGCCGCACACAGCTTACGCTCTTGAAATGTTGGAACGCGAGGACACTCCAGTTCTAGGTGACGGGCGGATCACAACGAAACACCTCGCTGCACACCTGGGCATCTCTGTTGGTAGTGCTGGTACAGTCGTATCCGAGCTGTGGTACTCAAAGGTTTGTACCGGCTGGTTTCCTCGCTGCGAAACAGAAGACCATAAAGAGCAACGAGGGACCGTTAGTGCGGAACTGCTTGCGCGTTACAAGTATGACCCTGACAATTTTTGTCGAACGTCATCACAGTCGATGAAGCATCAGTTCATCAGTTCGCACAGGAAAGAAAACAGCAATCCATGGAGTGGCACCACACCACCTTTCCATCGACGAAAAAATTCAAAATCCGCGCCCTCAGCTTGTAAATAATGGCGACCGTCTTCTGGCACTCTAAAGGGGTTATTCTACATGACATCCTGTCAAGTGTATGTGCTACCCTCAGAAAATTGAAGGACTTTTGCGTGTTTGTCGCCACAAAACTGTGCCTGAACTTCTCTTTCTTCAAAACAACGAAAAGACACACACGAGTATGCGCACTCAAGAGGAACTAGCAAAACTACATTGGACGATTTTTCCTCATCGACCCTACTGCTCTAATCTCGTCCCTTCCGACTTTGGTCGAGCGGAGGACGCACCCCGCGGAAAGCAGCACGTGGATGATATGGGTGTTATTAATGCAGCAAGAAGTTCTCTCCGATGTCGACCAGCGGAGTGGTACAATGCTGGAGTACTGGCCCCGCAGTAAGGTAGCGTAAAGCCGTCCCACTGAACGGAGATTAACTTTAAAAATTAGATTTTGTAGCCAAAACAGTGAAGAATAATGTCGTGTACTGGAATTCTGAATAAAACCAACCTTTTCCACCCCAGTGTGGCGTGGGTAGAAACTGTTACCGTAAGTTGCTCCTGTGAATACACCGAACCACAGGAAAACGAACTGACGTCCATATAATTTCGCAACAGACTGAATTCGCAAAGAGAACGAAGCACATAGAAGTCCGGTACTAAGCAAAGTCGACGTCGCAGTACGTCAGGTCCAGATCAGTAACCACTCGAGACCAGAACAGCCGGCACTCGCCGAGTTAGCACCTCTGACTTGTCCACCTCCGTGCTAGGGGGATACCGAATAACTTGCTTTCAGAAAAGAAAATGTTTCACTGCTTACTGAACGCCCGTTGTCTTTTTATTTTAAAGCTCAGATAGGCCCACATGCATTCTAAGAATGGTTTAAAATCACTGTCCCGCAGTTACTCAATAATGACACCTTCCCGTACATCACGGCATCATCGGTAAACAGTGGCAGATTGCTGCTCGCCGTGTCCATCAGATCATTAATGCAAACTCCATATGTATGCATACCTGCACACGAATGCCCTTTGTTCTGGAAACAGATGTCTTGGAACTCAACAGGCACAAACAAGTCTCAGGGGTGAATTTTGTGTCACCGACTTTTGGGTTGGAAGGAATTAAATTTTCAGTATTTATGAAAGTGTTTGTAAGGTTATTTGTGATCCTGTCTCACAAGGACAGCAGCAGTTTTGATGTTTTCCTCCGTACGAGCATTGAGCGCCATGTCCGCCTACCTTCGAAACTGATGTTCTTCTCTCTTTAAAAACTTAAAAGATGCTGTGCTCACCCTTGGCTTCCTGTAACATTATACAGACTTCAACTGAACATTTGTTGAGACGAAAACAGAATCTTAGAGCCTCATATTGTTCATCGCGCGTGACCTCCATTGTTGCATCTGGCGATACTGAACAAGCATGTCTCACCTTGGCCACGTCTTATAGACCAGGAGTGCAACAATGAAATTAGTAGGGCCTGTATGATGCTCATTAAGATAACAAAAAATGGTAAGATTAAATTGTAGGACGAGGTATTATGACAGTAAAAACTTACAATCATTCTCTATTGACCATTAACCCACCAGGTGTGTCCTCATAGACCGCGCGTGGATTTTCCCACGCGCTGTCCAAGATCAACCTACTGATAACAAACAAACCCGAAGTTTTTCACTCTGTAAGCGCAGAATAGTGAATCAGTAATCATAAGGCCGTTGTAGCATCCCTGAATATGGAAATTAATAGGATTATAAAAAAGGGAGACTACCTAACAGATCAAAACGAAAATTTCTGTTCCAAAATTGACAATGTTGAGTGTTTATGGAAAAACTTCAAAGCAATCGTAAAATGCGTTTTAGACAGGTACGTGCCGAGTAAAACTGTGAGGGGCTGGAAA
The DNA here is from genome assembly GCF_023897955.1 of Schistocerca gregaria. NCBI lineage: Eukaryota > Metazoa > Arthropoda > Insecta > Orthoptera > Acrididae > Schistocerca > Schistocerca gregaria. The sequence continues at coordinate 130,987,235 of NC_064922.1, forward strand.
AACCCACCGTGGTTCAACAAGCAAAGAGAGCTTCACTCCAAGTTTGAACGCAGCCAAAACCTCTCAGACAAACAGAAGCTGAACGATGTCAAAGTTAGCGTAGGAAGGGCTATGCGTGAAGCGCTCAGTGAATTTGAAAGTGAAATTCTATGTACCGACTTAACAGAAAATCCTATGAAGTTCTGGTCTTACGTTAAATCAGTAAGTGGCTCGAAACAGCATATCCAGACACTCCGGGATGATGATGGCATTGAAACAGAGGATGACACACGTAAAACTGAAATACTAAACACCTTTCTCCAAAGCTGTTTCACAGAGGAATACCGCACTGCAGTTCCTTCCCGGAATCTTCGCAGAAACGAAAAAATGGCTGACATCGAAATAAGTGTCCAAGGAATAGAAAAACAACTGGAATCATTCAACAGAGGAAAGTCCACTGGACCTGACGGGATACCAAATCGATTCTACACAGAGTACGCGAAAGTACTTGCCCCCCTTCTAAGAGCCGTGTACCGCAAGTCTCTAGAGGAACGGAAGGTTCCAAATGATTGGAAAAAAGCACAGGTTGTCCCAGTCTTCAAGAAGGGTCGCCGAGCAGATGCGCAAAACTATAGACCTATATCTCTGACGTCGATCTGTTGTAGAATTTTTAGGACATGTTTTTTGCTCGAGTAGCGTGTCGTTTTTGGAAACCCAGAATCTTCTCTGTAGGAATCAACATGGATCCCGGAAATAGCAATCGTGTGAGACCTAACTCGCTTTATTTGTTCATGAAACCCAGAAAATATTAGATAGAGGCTCCCAGGTAGATGATATTTTCCTTGATTTCCGGAAGGCGTTCAATACAGTTCCGCACTGTCGCCTGATAAACAAAGTAACAGCCTACGGAATATCAGACCAGCTGTGTGGTTGGATTGAAGAGTTTTTAGCAAACAGAACACAGCATGTTATTATCAATGGAGAGACGTCTACAGACGTTAAAGTAACTTCTGGCGTGCCACAGGGGAGTTATGGGACCATTGCTTTTCACAATATATATAAATGACCTAGTAGCTAGTGTCGGAAGTTCCATGCGGCTTTTCGCGGATGATGCTGTAGTATACAGAGAAGTTGCAGCATTAGAAAATTGTAGCGAAATGCAGGAAGATCTGCAGGGGATAGGCACTTGGTGCAGGGAGTGGCAACTGACCCTTAACATAGACAAATGTTATGTATTGCGAATACACAGAAAGAAGGATCGTTTATTGTATGATTATATGATAGCGGATCAAACACTGGTAGCAGCTACTTCTGTAAAATATCTGGGAGTATGCGTGCGGAACGATATGAAGTGGAATGAGCATATAAAATTAATTGTTGGTAAGGCGGGTGCCAGGTTGAGATTCATTGGGAGAGTCCTTAGAAAATGTAGTCCATCAACAAAGGAGGTGGCTTACAAAACACTCGTTCGACCTATACTTGTGGGATCCGTACCAGATCGGGTTGACGGAAGAGATAGAGAAGAACCACAGAAGAGCGGCGCGTTTCGTCACAGGGTTATTTGGTAAGCGTGATAGCGTTACGGAGATGTTCAGCAAACTCAAGTGGCAGACTCAGCAAGAGAGGCGCTCTGCGTCGCCGTGTAGCTTGCTGTCCAAGTTTCGAGAGGGTGCGTTTTTGGATGAGGAATCGAATATATTGCGTCCCCCTGCTTGTACCTCCAGAGGAGATTACGATACGAATGTAAAATTAGAGAGATTCGAGCGTGCACGGAGGCTTTCAGACAGTCGTTCTTCCCGCGAACCATACGTGACAGAGGCACATAAAGTGCCCTCCGCCACACACCGTTGGGTGGCTTGCGGAGTATAAATGTAGATGTAGATGTAGATCAAGTCTGACGGAATGATTCCATCTTCCCCTGCTACCGTTAAATCGCCAACCCTACAATGTATTGCTGTCGACTGCATTACCACCTTCTTTGTATGTTGCAGACATATTGCGCTCCGTGAATTACGTACCTGCTATCTTCCGTCCACAGCAAAATGTGTTCGCTGGAATGTGTATGTTTTAACGATCCTAACTTAGATGAAACTGTTAGTCGGGGCGCAGTGACATAGATAACTAAACTGACGAAAAAGGCAACTACTTTCCAGTAACCAATGATCACATTTCCGTAAGCGAATAAGATGGTAATTCAGAGGGGCACTTGACGACCATGGTGACTGGCGTTTTGCTGACTCTTCAACAAAGTATTTAGCGATTTAGTTAAAATAGAATGTGTTCTGAGTCGTGGTAAGAAGAAATTTAGATCACAGCACTGAATGTAAGTTCTGCAGACTTTGGTTTTATATCTATCGAGTGCAATTTTTATGTGCAAGTTTAAAACCTGGGAGTTAGTTATGTTTGAAAATGTAACTGTTGCACACTATAGTATGTATTCGAGTACAATGCGTTGGGAAGATACCACTGAATAATATTTCAAGAGACGCCCAACTCTGAAAGCCCGAGAGCTAAGGTTCCATCAGATGGGCACCGACGACGGTCGTCATGTGTCATCGCCAGAGGTCACCCGATTATATCGTTCCACATCTCGGCCATAACTACATCCCATCTTCTTCGTCAGTTTTTGATGAGCTGGAGAGCACAACGCTTCTGTGCTTATGGAGGAGTACTGCACCGCAGCTTTTGCTATAAGAACGAGACCGGAAGCATGTAAATGGGCTGCAGCCTACATGTATCGAGTAGAAGAAAGCGGATACCATACGCTCGTTACACTGCTACATACTCGAGGTGATTGGTGGTGACATTCAAAAACAATGCAACATCAGAAAATACAATCCAGCAAAAGACAGGTTAGTCGAACCATACATTAACTTCTTTTCATATATCGTCTTCAATACCTTGCCTAAGAAATTGGTCTTTACTGCTACTGACTGTAATTCTACTAGAATACTACTCATAGCGCATCTCACACTAGTCGTGTTCCAGTAATATAACCAGCAGGATAGAACTTTTAACTCAATTTGGTCGCAAATTGTCTGCGTTCCCAATTAAATTAATCAGTTAGTCATTATCGAATGATTTTAATGCACTTTTGGTTTACGTATAGTTCATAAATAATACCAAGGCGAGCTGAAAAGTAATGCCGCCGAATTTTTTAGATAAAACAAACTTTATTGTCATTTTGCATCTTTATTCTTCGTGTCTACATGATTTATTTCTTAACGTAAGTCACCCTGGCCGCGACGACGTTTCTCCCAACGACAGACCAGTTTGTTGATATTGTCGCAGCATAATGTTTAACTTTGTTCACGGAGCTACAAGCTCACATAAGTTTGCATCGATTCAGCACTGTCAAAGTGAAATCTTCGAAGGTTTTCTTATGTTTTGAAAACAGATGAAAATCAGATGGGGCCAAGTCAGAACTGCAAGGAAGTTGGTCGACGACAGAGTAGCAGAGGCATCCGATTGTAGCAGATGCCGCAACGCTTGTGTGTCTTCTGGCATTGGCATGCAGAAGGAGAGAGGGCTCTGTGTGTGGACGAACTCTTCAGCGGTTTCTCACGCACCGATGTCGTTACGTCACACACCGCCACTTTGCACGCTACAATTCGGAGCTCTCTAGGGAGATAAGATTGAAATTTGCGTCAGCTGAGCGGGAAGGCCGACCAAGCAATGTGCGTGACACGTAATACTTCAACCGAGGTTGAGAACAGAATAAAAAGTCGGGAAGCATTACTTTTCGGCACATCCTCGTAAAAAGTAATGTCGCAGGTTTGAAACGACAATGGAATAAAAGAAGTTTTATTCGAAAAATGATTTTACAAATGAATTCATTATGTAGAGGAAAGATATTCCTCTATCGGCCAAATTAAAGAAATGTGTTATACTGTGTGAACTAGAATTTTCAACTATGGTGCAAGTATGGTTTCCGAATTACTGCGAAACTCGCAGTCAGAAATATTGCTGTAGTCAAAGAATCAGACCACTGATTCAGAGACATATGCCTCTTATCCTCAGGATGCCGGAAACTACTCTTTTCTCTGTACTTACTCGTAAGTCTCTCACACTCGAATATTTTGCGTGTGTGAACGTCGCCCGATTCGAGCGAAGGGAACAAACTTATTTCAGTTCCACCGACCATCGTCCGAAACCCGGTCGTTCAAGTGTACTGTTCGTTTCCACTGAGATTGATCTAGTACAAATTTTTAGCTCTCGCAGTTGCATTGCTGCAATGGCCCTTACAAGTCAAAGTCATCGCTTACCTTTAGGTTCTTACTTAATGTTTCTAAGAGAGAAAATTTTTTTCCCAATAAAAGATGTGAACTTCATGAACAATTCTGCGAGTAGGAATGTTGTGATCGCTTGATAAATGTCCTAAATAATCCGTTTCGGCAGCTGCCATCAACGGATACCTGGAATCAAGGTTGAAAGAACGTAAAGAGCGACAGACGTTTGTAATCTAACATCAAGCTACAAACGTTTAAACTAGGTAACAGTTGTCAGTGGAGCGGATTCACATTCGGAGGAAGCGACTTCGATTCCCAGTACTGCCACAGGGTTTCCCTTTATAGGATTTCCGATACGGGACGTGTTCAGCCTCACGAGGATAACTGAGCAGCGACTCAACCGAGTAATAGCCGCTCCCAAGTCTACAAACATCGTTCGACTGGAAGAGCGATGTCGTAACGACAAACCGCTCTGCTGCATTCAATGACTCCTTTTGCAGAGGATGACACGGCGGTCGATCGAGCCCGATTGCCTATTATAGGACAAGAACGCCGAACTACCAAGAGCTGAAAATTAAAAGTTAAAAACGTTTATAAAACCTTACCTACCTCAAACTTAAACTTTGTAAAACGATGTTCAGGTTCAGCATCAAAACATGGCCAACGGAAGTTAACTACTATCAAAAATAGGCCTTATGAGGAAGGAATTTCTGAAAATGTAAGTTTGGTGCACAGCTCTCTATGTTATTTAAACATTGTCTGTAGGAAAACCGAAAAAGAAAACAATTGAAGCATTTGCGACGTGGTGTTACAGAAGAATGTTGTAATTTCGGTGGACTCATCAGGTAAGGAAAACACCTCCAACAAATAACTGAAAATACAGACGATTGTTAATTCTCAAATATACTCAGTCAAATAATAATAATAATAATAACACTCATAAGAGGAATGACAAAAATAACAGAAATAATTATAGACAAATATGTACAGAATTAGCCTTTTGTGATGCCGACATTTAATGCACATGCAGTTATACTAATTTGACTTTTTAGTGCATCTCAACTTCTTGCCGATGTATCATATCCACCATGTCGTCCTCAACTACTTTCTCTTCCCTTGCCTTTCTATAATATTGCCTTCAACTTCATCTTCCTTTCATAGCATACCTATACACTCATTCTACCTTTCAGCTTTCCCTTCTTTGCTTAGTACTGGTTTTCTATCAGAGCTCTTCACATTCATACAGCTGCTTCTGTTTTCTCCTAAGACCCGTTTAATTTTCCAAGAGGTGGCATCTATCTTTCTCCCCATCTTGACTGCCTCCTACGCGGTTGGTGCGGCATATTCCTGGCGGAGTGTTGTGTTGTTCTTATGTTCGTATCGGGATAACTGACATTACACTACTGAAATGTCTATATGGGCACGCCCTGAGAACCGACAAAAATAAAATACAATTCCCTGCTGATATGTTTTCCTTTGTCCTTCTATTTGTCCGCCAGCCATTCTGCTTGGCCATTTTTCACTTCGTTTTAGCCCGATTTTCTTAGACGCTTGTAATTCCTTTAGCCTGCTTTACTTGCTGCATTTTTATATTTTCTCTTTCCATCGGTTAAATTCAGTATCTCCTGTGATACCCAAGAATTGCTACTAAGCATTGTCTCTTTTTACCCGTTTGATCCTGTGCTGAATTAACTTTTTCATCTAACAAAGCTACCCTTTAGTCTTGTACTGCATTTTTGTCCCCTGCTTCAGTCAATCATTGCCTAATGTTGCTCCCGAAACTCTCAAAATCTCTGGTTCTTTCAGCTTATCCAGGTCCCTTCTCCTTAATTTCCTAACTTTTTGCAGTTTCCTCAATTGCAATCTATAATTCATAACAAATAACTAGCGATCAGAGTTTAAATCTGCCCCTGAAAATGTTTCACAGTTTAAAACCTGCTCACATAATTTCAGTCTTACCATTATATAATCAGTCTCAAATCTTATGCTGTCTCCAGTTCTCCTCCACGCATATACCCTTCTTTCACGATTCTTAAACTAAGTGTTAGCGAGGATGAAATTATGCTGTGTGCAAAATTCTGCCAGGTAGCTTCCATTCCTTTCCGCCAGTTCATACTCACTTGCAGTTTTCCCTTCTCTTCCTTTTCCTGCGGTCAAATTCCATTCTCATCACAATTTCATTTTCGTCTCCCTTAACTATCTAAATACTTTCTTTTATGTCATCATATACTTCTCCATTCTCTTCATCATCTCCGGAGCTAGTTGTGATATTCACTTGTACTACTATGGTTTCGTGCCTATCTTGGCTACGACAATGCGTTCACTATGCTGTGCAGAGCAGCTTACCTCCATTCCTGTTTTCTTATTCAATATTACACCTATTCTTGCATTACCCGTATATGATTTTGTATTTATAACCCTGCAATCACCTTACCAGAAGTACAGTTCCTCCTGGCATCCAACGTCGCTAATTCCCACTATATCTAACTTTGACCTATTCATTTCCCTTTTTAAATTTTCTAATACACCTGCCCGATCAAGGGATCTGTCATACCACGCTCAAACCAATATTAAGTCAGTTCTGTAATTGCTGGTGACGACATCCTCTTGAGTAGTCACCGTCCATAGTTGCGGATGTGGAACTAATTTACCTGCACAAGAATTTAACCAAGAGGACGCCATCATGTTTTAACGATACAGTAGAGCAGCATGTCCACGGGGGAAAAAGTCTTCGCTTTAGTTTCCCGTTGCTTTCAGCCGTTCCCCCCATGTTGGTTGATGTCACAAAGCTAGATCAGTCCAAGTGTTGCCCCTGCAACCACCGAAAAGACTGCTGCCCCTCTTAGGAACCACACGTTTGTCTGGTTGTCTGGCCTATCAAGAGATGCCCTTCAGCTGTAGTTACACCTAGGGTAGGGCTATCAGCATTGCTGAGGTAAACAAGCCACCCCACCAAGTTCTTGCAAATTGAGAGGAGAGGTATTACTGATGTTTCTGTATTTCATGCTTGTCCTTAAGTGGTGAAAGAATCCTACACTTGAAAATTCAAATTTAACTAGAGCCCTATAACCACATAGAGCATTTCTTTTTCTAGGTTTAGTATAAATGTTGAACCGAGGAATAATTATTTGATTCACGCTACTTAGGAACCTTCTAAGTGACTCAGTGTCGCCAGTCAGTAACGTTAACTTTTTTTTTAATTTGAATAAAACTAGTATTGATTTTGAATCTCTATATGAGTAATCCTGTCGAATGCTCTAGGTACCGACATATTTTTCTTAAATGTTGTTAATAAGTGTTTTGTAAATCTGTCGTCCAGTGGCTTTCCACTCAACTGTATCCATGTTACAGCGCTCTTAAAAGGGTCATTAGTTTCAAAGTAATTACATCTGCCATCACCAACAACCTCCACCCATTTTCTGTCACTCTCCATGTCACTAGTGGGCTGTCAAACCTCTTGATAGATTCTGTGAATATTTAATTTCTGAGTCCAGCTGATGTGTCCGTTGATTTAAAAACACCTTCAAATCACAGAGAAATAAGAATAGACCTCGACGAGGTGTGTATAATTTGCTCAAGAATTATTTCCGTTTTCCCACTTATCATCAGTCCCACGTCATTACATGCCTACATCAGCCGTTACTACACAAGTAAACCCATTTAACTGTACTTTCCAGGTGCCTTGCTTTAGTGGCTGCATAGGTAAATATTTTGATCACCTACAATTTTCATCTCTGCTAGGTATGTAGACGAGCAATGCTTACAGTGACCAAATGCATTACATTTCCCTAAATCACCTCTCGTCAAATGTAAAATTAATGCGTTTATAATTATAATAAGGAGCATATAGTGTTTTGTTTTCTTTTAAGTATATTAATACAGATGTGCTTGTTGTAAAAATCGCGCTAATATGTACATTGTGTGAATGATTCGTGAAATGAAGAATTTAAAATTCATTTTGTCAGATGCACATGGTACGGTTTCAGGGCCTGCAATCAATAAACCGAGAGTAACGCGATTGAAGACAACAAAGGACAGCTGACAGCTAACTTAGAATTAGATTATCATACGAGGATTCACGAACGACTCAGTATAAACTGTAGAGCAAACAGTCACCTAACAGTTCATTTACTTTACCAGGATCTATTACGTGTCATAAGAAAAAAACATCTATGTTACAGTGTTTACTGTATGTATAACAGATAACCAGACAGAACATCTTGGAAGCTCTGTACAGCAATTACGCTCCTATGCACAAAGAAGTCGTGACACCAGGAGTCGTATAAGAAAGCAATAACAGTTTCAGCGTATACAAACTTGTTGCACGTACTGACAGTACACTATCAGTGCAAACAAATACGACTTATTGCGCAAAAGGAGACAGAGGAGCTCATTATTATTCAAGTACGCAGTTGTTGATCAATAACTGGAAACAGACATAAACATAAACATCTATAAGCATGCGGCAAGAGCCACCTGAAGTGTAACTACCACACTGAAGTATTTGCAGGAAGAGTGTATTCCAGACTGAGATTCACTGGAAAAGTCCTACAGTCAAGCAATTGCCCACTATAGAGGTGACTTACTGTGCAGGCTGACTGGGTCGTGACCTGGATAGATAAAGATTTGAGCACGTAAAGGGAGGTTTGGTTGAATAAGTTATTGAAACTCACTTTCTTATAATATTGTAAATGGAATACATGCCCGAGTCAGAATGCAACGTCATTAACTATTCAAGACGTCCAGGGAATGATGTAGTTTTTGTGTTGGAACGAAGTCTGATCAATCAGGACAGAGAGAAGATGGTTGATATTGCAATCAGTTAAAATCCAGAGCAAGAGAGGGTGTCCTGTCTTGCATCAACAACCCAGAACAGCAATGAAGCAACATATGATTTCTCTCCTTCAGAACCTGTAGGCTGAACAAAGAGGCCCATAGAAACTTGTTGATCAACAGTAGCACAATTCACATGGGTCACAACGAACCGCACTCGAACAATACAAATGAAAGTTTAAGTGAGGGAATATTTAGAAATAAATAGCTATCCTTCCTAGATTGCATAGATGACCTGCATATTCCTTCCCCCTTTCGTTGGCTGACATACAACAGAGAGGTGACCCATGTCTGAAGCTTATAGATAGCAACATGGGCCTAATAAGTTCACCAGAAGGGCTTACAGAAATGGTTACAATTTTATATTTTACTTCTTAACTGGCCTGAACAATGGCCGGCAGACGCTCAGGTGACAGCTGATCAGGGCGTGTGAGGTGACGGTGACTGACTGCCATGGTAGCTGAACAGCACTAATAAGAGCTACAATATAACATGACATGAAGTGGCTCCTTAAAAAAGTAGGAAGCAGCTGACAATTTATGTTGTCATAACCCTATCATCAAATAGAGAATTCAGACCGCTGTGGTCAATTTCTAAACACCTATTATTATTAAAATCAATACTTAATGGAGAGTTACACAGTTAGCACAGTTATGATGGAGAAGTTTCCTGGGAATGATCTTACACTGTAAAATTTTAGCGCGGAAAAGCAAGCAGCAATTAAGCTGGTAAGTTGTAGGTAAAGTTCCAACTTGAAATCTTTTGTTAAGTTAACTAAACTTGAATAACAGAAGATAGGTAACTGAGCCCATTAACGGCTAGGGATTACAAATCAAGGGGACAAACTCTGGGGAACAAAAGTAATTTCCTTAATAAAAAAAACTCTAACGTAAATTAAACAAGTAGTATCTCTATGCTGAATATAGTCACCTCGCACCATAATCAGCAGGATAACTTCCCATTGATGTCTCATGTTGTATCGACGGAAGCAAATACCATTGTAACTGAGTGGTAAGAGCGACAGAATGTCAACCCTAAGGGCCCGGGTTCGATTCCAGGCTGGAGCAGAGATTTTCTCCGCTCAGGGACTGGATGTTGTCCTAATCATCATCATCATTTCATCCGCATCGACGCGCAAGTAGACGAAGGGGCGTCAAATCGAAATACTTGCATCCGGCGAACGGGCTACCCGACTGGAGGCCCCACCCATACGACATTAACATATTTTTTTTTAACGGAAGCAAATTCCCAAGACAAACTGGATTGTGTTTGGTGCACGGAGGCGAAATGTGAATTAACTGGCTGCTCCAGACGCCACACGAGTCCTCGACACTGTGCATTCTAGGATAGCGGACGCTGAGACGAGCACCTTTTATATCATTAGCCACCTGCGACGCCAGATGACCTGCCTCAATGCACACGGGGACGGGACGCGTCTGAAGACATCAGGCTGTAAGCTGCTCACTGCTGCAGGGAGCAGCAATGTGCCTCTCGCTAGACGTGTCAAAGCGCAAGCAGGTGTGGGCGGGCGTCTGTGAGCGCTCTGAACACAGCGGATGGCCCAATCCCCCAGCCCGCCAGGCGAATACACAGGGTGACATCGGGCAATCGACGTCTTATGCGAATCAGGTCTGCAAGGCTTATAACACTGATAAGACCACGGGATCACCGCCTTCTACGTCACGGATGTAAGCGATTCAATGCGCACATTCCGAAGCAAACATTCACAGTTATTGTGGTTGTGGTATAATTGCAGGTTTCCACATGAATGCCACCATTCCCATATTGAAATTGGCTAGATGACTGAGGAGTAATTTTCCTACAATACAGGGAAACGGTCTCTCAAGTCTTAATGTTAAACCAAGGGAATTGCGACCTAGTGGAAATTTTTACAGCACACCAATAAATTATGTAGAAAGATATTTATTTCCATAGACTAAGTTGCCAAATGACACAAGTGACTACTACTTTCCATCATTTAATGTTCACATCCAGATCTACTCTTATATATAAAAGGAATTAAAAATACTTTCAGTTATTTCAGGTTAGTCACCAGTTGCGCAGATTGACTTTTCACAGCTCGTAATTGATCAACTATAATTTCAGGAATTTCAAATTTTAAACATTTTCAGTGTACATTATTTACTTAAATACTATTAACACTTTATTTCTACATATAGACATGAAAGTGATTATTAAGTGATCAAGACTATATATATATAAGCATACGATTATGGCATTCTCTCGTGACAGTAGTATATACATACATGTTGTATTATCAATAAGTTTTTGGGGTTGCGCCACATTCTAATTAATGTCTCTGTTAAGTAAAAGCATATTTTGTTCATTTATTACCTAATCAGAACCACTTGGGAAATGTAAAAATCTCTGAAAACGTAGAGTTGGATGGGGAAAGTCAGAATGGCAGAATGACAGGACAGCACATCCCAGCTGCTTGTGACGACGATACCCTACACTAAAAGAACACTGTGTAGAGACAGGTGGAGTGTGTGAGGCAACACTGTCACTGTGGAAATTACGCCAAAGATTTTACACTTTGTGAAATTTAACTATTCGTGCTTGAAAAGCAAAACACAGACTAATGATGTTGTGGTGTTGTTTTCGGCGACGTATCCGTGATCAACCCATTGGCTACCATGACCCTGCTCCTGCACAGGAAGGACATATTAAATCTGCCAAGTAAAATACTACATTCACGTTAAGATAGTTCATACAACTTGTATTACCCACATCATCCACACCCAGGCAGGGGTAGCCCATGTTGCACTATTGTCGAATATTTTTCGTATAATTTTTTTTTTTAGTTGTGAAGTATTTTCATGACTAATTTTCCCAAAGCAGTTTATCAATATTGAACCGTTCAGAGTGTGAAAAAGCTACTCAGAATGTGATGAGTAGTAGATGACGTGCCCTCCCCTTAAATTCCTGAGTGTGTCATTATTACGGTGATAGGAATACGACTCTCACACGCGAGTCAAATTGGAATTCGAGCATTTGACACCACCCGTCGACACTCAACCATGATTATACAGTGTTGCTGTGTGTGACGTCATTCGATAAGGGCCTTACATTCTTCGTCACTCAGACATTAAACCTTACCTTTGGTTGTCATACTAACTAGCGAAAACAGTAATCACAATTTCATCGACATATTTTGCTTTCGAATACAAAATCTTTGTCCTGTGAGCTATTTGCTTTGCGATATCGTGGATCAGTTTGTATGATACAGTGATGGTAGCCTGGTAATGACGGTATTTCGATACCGTCTTTCCTTAGTTGTCGAAATTTTTCGCTACTTGTGTTGCTCTAGCTTTGCCTATTTGCACTGCTATAGGATTTTGACTTGCATAGATTGTTGTAGTTGTTGTTGTTGTGGTCTTCAGTCCTGAGACTGGTTTGATGCAGCTCTCCATGCTACTCTATCCTGTGCAAGCTTCTTCATCTCCCAGTATTTACTGCAACCTACATCCTTCTGAATCTGCTTAGTGTATTTCATCTCTTAGTCTCCCACTACGATTTTTACCCTCCACGCTGCCCTCCAATGCTAAATTTGTGACCCCTTGATGCCTCAGAACATGTTCTACCAATTAGTCCCTTCTTCTCGTCAAGTTGTGGCACAAACTCCTCTTCTTCCCAATTCTGTTCAATACCTCCTCATTAGTTATGTGATCTACCCATCTAACCTTCGGCATTCTTCTGTAGCACCACATTTCGAAAGTTCCTATTCTCTGCTGGTCCAAACTATTTATCGTCCACGTTTCACTTCCACACATGGCTACACTCCATACAAATACTTTCAAAAACGACTTCCTGACACTTAAATCTATTCTCGATTTAACACGTTTCTCTTCTTCAGAAACAATTTCCTTGCCATTGCCAGTCTACATTTTATATCCTCTCTGCTTCGACCATCATCAGTCATTTTGCTCCCCAAATAGCAAAACTCCTTTACTACTTTAAGTGTCTCATTTCCTAATCTAATTCCCTCAGCATCACTCGACTTAATTCGACTACATTCCATTATCGTCGTTTTGCTTTTGTTAATATTCATCTTATACCCTCCTTTCAAGAAACTGTCCATTCCGTTCAACAGCTCTTCCAAATCTTTTGCTGTCTTTGACAGAATTACAACGTTATCGGCAAACCTCAAACTTTTATATGTTATCCATGGATTTTAATTCCTACTCCGAATTTTTCTTTTGTTTGCTTTACTGCTTGCTCAATATACAGATTGAATAACATCGGGGAGAGGCTACAACACCACTGCTTCCCTCTCATGTCCCTTGACTCTTACAACTGGCATTTGGTTTCTATACAAATTGTAAGTAGACTTCGCTCCCTGTATTTTACCACTGTCACCTTTAGAATTTGAGTGAGAGTATTACAGTCTACATTGTCAACAGCTTTCTCTAAGTCTACAAATGCTAGAAACGTAGGTTTGCCTTTAATCAATCTATTTTCTAAGATAAGTCGTAGGGTCAGTGTTGCCTCACATGTTCCAACATTTCTATGAAATCCAAACTGATCTTCCCCGAGGTCGGCTTCTACCAGTTTTTCCATTCGTCTGTAAAGAATTCGCGTTAGTATTTTGCATCCGTGACTATTAAACTGGTAGTTTTGTAATTTTCACATGTGTCAACACCTGCTGTTTTTGGGATTGGAATTATTACATTCTTATTGAAGTATGAGGGTATTTCGCCTGTCTCACACATCTTGCTCACCAGATGGTGTAGTTTTGTCAGGACTGGCTCTCCCAAGGCCGTCAGTAGTTCCAATGGGATGTTATCTACTCCCGGGGCCTTGTTTCGACTCAGGTCTTTCAGTGCAGTGTCAAAATCTTCACGCAATATCGTATCACCCATTTCATTTTCATCTACATCCTCTTCCATTTCCATAATATCGTCCTCAAGTACAGCGCCCTTGTATAGACCCTCTATATAGTCCTTCCACCTTCCTCCTTTCCCTTCTTTGCATAGAACTGGTTTTCCATCTGTGCTCTTGATATTCATATACGTGGCTCTTTTTTCTCCAAAGGCCTCTTTAATCTCCTGTAGGCAGAATCTATCTTAACCCTAGTGAGATAAGCCTCTACATCCTTACATTTGTCCTCTAGCCATCCGTGCTTAGCCATTTTGCACTTCCTGTCGATCTAATTTTTGAGACGTTTGTATTCCTTTTTGCTTGCTTCATTTACTGCATTTTTATATTTCCTCCTTACCCAAGGATTTCTAGCAGCCCTCGTCTTTTTACCTACTTGATCCTCTACTGCCTTAACTACTTCATGCCTCAGAGCTACCCACTCCTCTTTTACTGTATTTCTTTCCCCCATTCCTGTCAATTGATCCTTTATGCTCTCCCTGAAACTCTGCACAACCTCTGGTTTAGTCAGTTTATCTGGGTCCTATCTCCTTAAATTCCCACATTTTTGCAGTTTCTTCAGTTTTAATCCACAGTTCATAACCAATAGATTGTGGTAGAGTCCATATCTGCCCCTGGAAATGTCTTACAATTTAAAACCTGGTTCCTAAATCTCTGTTCCATTATATTGGTATTGGTCTTTTAAGCTGAGATGTAGAAGTGAAACGAGGTTTTCGATACTGGTTGTTGCCGATTCACGCAAGAGTTGTTGTTGGTGCACGCAAATTTTCCAATTTTTCCATGTTTGAATCCTACCATTGTGTCGTGTTTCTGTGGTTGTTTCTTTCTGTATGTTTATTACCGTTATTTTCAGTCTGTTATTTTAACTTTTAGATTTCCTCAAGTTTCAATGTTGCGAAGAAGTTGTACGATTCTGTATTTGATTTTTATATCGTCGTGCTATGGGAGTAGATAATGTTACTGTTCGCCACTTTGAAATCAGATTTTTGCTCGTTTTGGGCCTTTTATGAAGTCATTTGACAATCAGAACAGATGTTAATGGGGTTTCTGGCTTGTTCTTGATCTGTACTGCTCGAACTATCGTTAAACACACTGAAATGTGTAACATGATCTATTGCAGTCCTCCACAAGGCCTTCGGTATTTGTTGCCTCACTTATGATAACTGTAGTGATGTTCTCGATTTTCTGCTGTCTTACTGATCACGTGACTGACAGCTTCCAACATTTTTAACACAGGAAACGGTTAACTTTTGTTGTCTGTGGCGGTGTGATATCTTAATTGCTCCTGTATAGCTTCAGCAGCTTTGAAGGCATTATGATACGGAGCATGCGCAACGATTCCACGCTCGTGACTTTTAGCAGTACTACCACAATAGTTGCAAATTTTGCTTTAGTTTCAGCCGTCTTCAAATCATCCGAAATGTAAATCTTGTCTTTACAGCCACAAAAGAATTTCCCGCCCAAAGTTGGTGCTTATCATGAAGAACTGAGTGATACAGGTCATTGTTGCTAAAGTTGGTGTCTTAACGGGAACAACTGAGTGGTACGCGGTGTTATCCACAACACTAACAGACTTGTGATAATTGTCATGAGCGAAGTTTCAAACCAGCTCTGCAAAACCATTCTTTTCATTCCTCCAAGAAACATCACCTGCGAGCGAAATATTAACAGGCAATTTGGCGCAACACCGTCCAATGCACCTGCAAGTAAGAACGTTATTTCCCTCTCTTTTCCAGGATACAGAGCCATCATTGGAACCTCTACGTAATGAAACCCTGGCATTAACACAAGTTTTGGTTAGCTACACGATTTTCTAGTGTCATGTTCATAATCTCCCGCGGAAGTCTGTACCTCACAGGGACGCCTGTACTTTCGATGAATATGTTCAACTTTGATTAATAAGGGTTTCTTACGAATTTACAAAGTCAAAACGGAAGTATGCAACCATTTATATTACAGGTTGCGATCAAATAGTTCCCATCTGGGGGCGATACAGCAGCGTATATGCAACCAAGCTCAACACTGATGAGGGTTGATAGCCGGCCGGGGTGGCCGAGTGGTTCTAGGCGCTATAATCTGGAACCGCGTAACCACTACGGTCGCAGGTTCGAATCCTGCCTCGGGCATCGATGTGTGTGATGTCCTTACGTTAGTTTGGTTAAAGTAGTTCTAAGTTCTAGGGGATTGGTGTCCCATAGTGCTCAGAGCCATTTTTTTTGCGGATCCACAAGCATCTACATATAGGCAAGGGACAGCTATGGTCTTCGAATGGAAACGTTTTGTTCATGCCTTATACAAAATGCCTATTTATTAACTACGTAAAGATCGTCCTGTAACTACAATGTCCGCTATGGGCCGCGGCAATTTATTGCCTTCTTCAGATGTGATTTCGTAAGAGTATAACGTAGATGTTAAGGACTGGGTGTGTGGGCAGTTGATTATAAGCCAATCTTGACGCAATAAATTATCATTATTAATAAGTGAGAAGCCCCTCAGCACTGTGCATGATGAAAATTTTCTGCCCCTAGAACCACCACCTTTTTGAAGCGACGCGAGCATGTTTGATCTGGTGGGATGCTCTCGTCCTTTGTAATAGTTGCATATAAGTCTACGAATAGTTATTTATGAAAATCGTCCAACGCTAATATTTGCGCCTTCCTCGGCTCATCTTCATTCTTTCCATTCGGACTGCTCTCCCACTGAATTGCGAAACTTCACTGTTTAGCAAGCTTCCCTCCCTCTGTGTTACTTGTCGATCTGGCCACGTACCGCTCATCACACTGAAAGTGACTTGACATGAAGTAGGAGTGAAAAAACACTGAAAACACCAATAACTAACTACGTAGATTTCCAGTTCAACAAAGCGATGAGACAGCACAAGCTACCCGGAAGAAAACTACCGTTACCTTTCGACACGCTGACATTAGTTTCACAGCGCAGCAACGTGTCTCGTGATAGCTGCTCAAACGCTGTTCGTCACTGGCAGGTTTCCCTCTACTGCAGTGCAACGAAACGACGCAGCTGAGTTGACAGTACCAAAGGTTTGTCTCTCACACTATAATGGAGACTGATAATCGATATTTCTGCTACTGGTGAAGCCTTAAAAGGAGACAAGCACTTACTATAATGGGTAGAGGAAGGAATCAGACCGTTAGTGCAATGGCAACTCGTGTAAACCCATACCAATGTGCTACAATGCGATGGCTATAGTCTTTTGACTTACTATAGTAGTAATCATAAGTAAATTGAATATATTAAGGGGCGGTTTACTATCTTTGGCTCTAAAAGAGCACGGTCTTTGAGAATTTTTTTGTCGGGTTGTGTTATAGATACCAATGTCAAATTTCGTCAAAATGTTTATGGATATTTCCTCAACAAACTAGAAATTTTTAGACCGGAAATGTCGAAGAGCAAAGGCGGAAGTGCTTTCGGAAAGAAACCAAATTTCGATGTAGACCTCCACAGGCGATTTGTCACAGGTCAGCCGGCTAGTCTTAAACCAAAATTGAGTTGATGTTACCGAAGTATATAAGATACTTTAGGTGTCGTACCTCGCTTAAATTATTTGGACCATAGGAAACAAAATGGCTGCCATTTGAAGAAAAGGGTTTTTTAACCAATTTTTCTACTTCGCGGCCAAGTAAAAATATTTATATTTGATGGATCGGAATAAAAGTGGTACAACTTCTAAACAATTTAGTTACTTTCGTCGGAAATAAAGGATTATGCCAATCGGTTCAGTAGATTTGAAGTTACCGTACCGCGCGATTAAAAAAAGTCATTTCAAGAAAAACCCGTTTGAAGTTATGACTACATACAAATGCAATATTATCAACTTACGTTCAATCTTCTATCCCGGGTCCTTAAACTAGTCCTTCCTCTTCCTCACAGAGAGCGTTCTGCTCGATCTGGGCCATCCTGCGCTGTTCCAGAGCCGCTCGTGCGGTCGGTGACAAGCGGTTTTCGGCTGCTTGAATCCGGGGTCGTCCGAATCCTTGACGAACTGCGTTGAATAGGGTCCAGGGTAACGTCCTTCGATGTCCTGGTCTCCGGAATTGGTGAATATACTTCATTGAAGCTGCTCACTGTGTGGAGAGTCGCGATCTCCACAGTCTTCGCAACAGAATGCAAATGCTTGGGGGCTAACTTCCAAACACACGCGTTCTCACTTTCGTTTGAATGTTGTATGTTTCCTACCAAGCACAAGTACATTAAATTGTTCTCCGAAAGAAAAAAACTGGTGGGTGAAAAAGGTCGATTTCAGGCAAGTGCATTTTTTTGTTAAATGGCGAATAACAAACATTTCCGTTCCCTATTCGGAAAAACTGTTTCAGGGGTGGATTCTAAGCACGTTTATTGATCCAAAAAAAGCAATTTACAAAAAATCGAATTTTGTAACCAAAGAATAGTAGACCTCACCTTAATTTTATGTATGTAAATAGAATTATTTAAATATATTTACATTTTAAAATTAATAGTTTAACAGTGCAAAGAATAAAATAAAATGAAATTAAAAAAAATATTCTATCATGAGAATTGCCAGTATGTGCTTTACACCCCTGCTCACAACGCCGTACGTACAACAGGCCTTTAACAAGAAATGCAAGTACTGAGATGGTGCTACGAGAAACGTAGCACTTGTAGTGGAGCAAAGGATGACGTAACAATAGAACATGCGCATTAGTAGACTACCGGCTGCATCGTTTCCCTCAGCTGATCGTGTGTGGCTGACGTCATTTCAACACTCAACACTGATTTCTAATTATTGTGGAGAGAGCACAACAAAACGTGTTTTTGTCCACTGTATTTGCATATCAGTATGCATTCTATGGCAAATGATATAGTTTTAGTGCAATTTCAGTCTCGCATTTCAAGAGAAATGGCATAATTTTACTGCGATTTTCAGCTCGCATTCGAAGCGAAATGGCGTATTTTCAGTGCTATATTTACCAGTGTGCTGTAACTCATTAGCACATGATACCTGGCCGCCACTGCGTGAGAGAATTCGTTAAAGAGGATCCAGTACAAGAGACAATTGCAAAGACAATGTGAAGATGGTATAGGCATGTTAAGAGAAGGGAGTTTCAGCATAATGAGACAGGTTCATGAAGTGAGAATAAGGCACAAGAGACCTGGAAGTAAACAAGAGACTAATAGATCACGGAAATGAGGGAATGTGTTGTGGAGTGAGGAGAAGATTGGGACAGAGTGGAGAGAGGAGTGTGGTGTGGGTACAGGAAAATAGGGAGAGGACTGTGCTAACAGATCCAGGCATATGACAGAAACTATAGAAGACGATGGTGCTTGTGATGGTAGCGGTTGTGCTGAACCTTTTGTTTTGAAAACTCCGAACCGCCTGGGGTGACACAAGTTGAAATGGTTCTTGCGGTGAGATAAAAAAGACTGCGTTGGCTCGCAAGACCCAGAGGAAACTGTAGCAACGTTAAAAGGTAAAGCAACATTCAACTACGACACGAAGTTAAGGTGTCCCTGAGTGGTGCACTAAATCTCCTTTACGTAATAAGTTATGTCCGGAATTCGTTATTCCTTAACATAACACGTCTCGGTGGTTTTACTTTTTACCAGACGTTACTGGTTTAGACCTGGGCATCTGTTTAACTCACAGATTCTGCTCCGATTGGTATGCTGATTCCTTGTGGCGAAATGCAGCATCACCTACTTTAGAACTCGGGGGAGTCTATATATCATTGTGAGCAAATGAACGACTGGTAATACGAAAAGCTCTCTGTAATTACACTTGTTGCTAGTACGAGGGCTATTTGGAAAGTAAGGAATGATAGCTCGCGAAATGAAAACCACAGTGAAAATCTAATCTGTTTTATTTGCAACAGTTAGCTACAACTTCCAGCTACTTATCTCCATAGTCACCGATCCGACATAGGGATTTGTCGTAGAGTTGTACCAACTTTCCAATCTTCTTTATAGAAGAAAGCTGCCAGCTCTTTCCGCCAATTCTCTACGTTGGTCTACAGCTCGCTGTCTGCGCCAAAATGTTCGTAGCCATCAGTTCATGTTAGCGTCGTGTAAGGAGGAGAAAAGCGTATCATCACTTTTCCGACTTGGATAAATGTCTGATTGTAGCCTGTCGCGATTGCGGTTTATCCTATCGCGACATTGCTGCTCGCGTTAGTCCAGCTCCAAAGACTATAAGCAGAATATGGAATCGGTGGGTTCAGGAGGGCAATACGGAACGCCGTGCTGTATCCCATCGGCCTCGTATCACTAGCAGTCTAGATGACAGGCATGTTATCCGCATTCCTGTAACTGAACGTGCAGCCACGTTTCGATCCCTTAGTCAACAGATGGAGACGTTTCCAAGACAACAACCATCTGCAAGAACAGTTCGATGACGTTTGCAGCAGTACGGACTATCAGCTCGGAGACCATGGCTGTGGTTACCCTTGACGCTGCATCACAGACAGGAGCGCCTGCGATGGTGTACTCAACGACGAACCTGGGTGCAGAAATGGCAAAACGTCATTCCGGATGAATCCAGGTTCTGTTTACAGCATCATGAGGGTCGCATACGTGTTTGGCGACATCGCGGTGAACGCACATTGGAAGGGTATATTCGTCATCGCCATACTGGCGTATTACCCGGCGTGATGGTATGGAGTGCCATTACTTACACGTCTCGGTCACCTCTGGTTCGCATTGACGGCGCTTTGAACAGTGGACGTTACATTTCAGATTTAGTACGAGCCTTTGCTCTACCCTTCATTCGATTCGTGCGGAACCCTACATTTCAGCAGGATAATGCACGACCGCGTGTTGCATGTCCTGTACGGGCCCTTCTGGATACAGAAAATGTTCGACTGCTGCCCTGGCCAGCACATTCTGCAGATCTCTCACGAACTGAAAATATCTGGCCAATGGTGGTCGAGCAACTGGCGCGTCACAATACGGCAGTCACTACTCTTGATGAACTGTGGTATCGTGTTGAAGCTGCATGGGCAGCTGTACCTGTACACGCCGTCCAAGCTCTGTTTGACTCAATGCCTAGGCCTATCAAGGCCGTTATTACGGCCAGAGGTGGTTGTTCTGGGTACTGATTTCTCAGGATATATGCACCCAAATTGCGTGAAAGTGGAATCTCATGTCTGTTGTACTATAAAATATTTGTCCAATGAATACCCGTTTATAATCTGCATTTCCATTTGGTGTAGCAATTTTAATGGCCATTAGTGTATTTGTAGAGTTTTCGTGAACACTTTTAGTACAATCCCTTCATGGAAATATCTTGGCAATAACTAATTTTCATCTGGCTTTCCCTTTCATGCGTTTTATGAAAATATTAAAAAAATACAACATATGGAGCATTATTTCGGTTTACTTGCATTGTATCTAACGTAACAACAGAAATCAAAATAAGGTTTCATATAGGGATTAGACGTTATTGCAACTCGGCAGTTAAAATGCTCTTCCTACAGAAAGATATCCACTCGGCATGCGGCGATTTTCTCGCCTTCTGCCGCTCAAGCACACACCTACACAGCGACGGCTAATGTATCTCGCCTGGAAAAGCTGTAGTGGACCTAGAAACCCGCTTTGTGTAGTGGGTTGCAACAGTTGTTTGCTAGTTTTAGGATAACTGAGCTTTTAAATGATAGTTTGGAGTGAAAACTTCAATATAGTGGTACCTGTTAGATACATAAACGCCGCGATGCTCGTGCTAATCTTAAGCTACAGTAGCGACATTCACAGGCAATCACTGCTGTCTCTCGTAATAGCCGGCTTACGGTGTCCAACCGAACCATTTACTGAAAAGCTTACAAAAGAGGTTTTCTGTGACAGAATGCTCGTTTAAATATTCCACAACCTGATATCTTTGAACGTTTAGTTCTTGGTCCCACCTTGCAGAATACGACACGCGAATTTTGGTTATGCAAAAGTCACAGTTTACACATAAATATCGGAATTTCGCTTGCTGGCCTTTCACACACATTTCCCGGCATTCCACAGTCAAGTTTAACTCATAATTCCGCAAAATCGTCACATCTACGCTGAGCTCCCAATACACGCATCCGACCATGATAAAGGCTAAGCTGCAGATTTCGTTAGACTTCACAAAGCAATTCTTTAGCCAAAAAAATACAAACGTACCGTTCTCTGATTGGCTGATACACATTAGGCATTCAGATATTGGTATTAAATCGCGCAATCCTTCATTTATTACATTTAAGCAGTCTCAACGTTATGGTTTCCATTATCAGTGTATTAAATGAAGATATTTAGAAAATCCACAAGTATCAAAATAGCCCCTTCTTCAAATAACAGAATTACTCTAAAAAGTTTCTTGTTTTCCAGTATCATAACCTGGCGAACTATACATCAGAAATTTCTTCTGAGAGTACTATTCACACTCTGTACAGGCACACGTTTCGCACTAAAGTACACTCTTTTAATAGACATAAGAATATTCATTTACTACAGTAATCCGCATTCACACATTAATTCACACCAATAACTAAACATATTAAGTCAGCAATAATTAATCCAACTCATAATAGTCAGAATATAACCTTTTGTCTTCATATAATTATAGTCCGTAAGATGTTGGCACGTTTCGCAACCTCCTATTAGGAGCTGTTGCATTATATCAACACATACGTCTTGCTAGAACGATGACTCATGTATCTGCTCGCTCCCGTTCGACTTATAAAGGCACAACCGAAGGCGCTAATCCTCACTTTTATGATCCTCGGGTTACCGTTCTGTACTCTTTCCGCTGCACCAACCACTCATCGTAACTTCTTCAGGTCTCGCCCCATCCCCCCAACCACGACAAAAATAGTATTTTTTTCTAAACGCTTTGCCATATGGGGCTCACGTTTCTTTCACTTTCATTTCTGGCCATTAAGTATGTCACTGTCGAGGAAGAACTGAAAATAAGTCCGGCACTCATCTAACCTATTAGGCGACGACGATTTAACAAGTTACAAACGTGCTGAAGAAATACTGCTTTACTCTCATTATGACGCCTACGGTGTGGGTTCATTGACGTCTTTCGTGGTCGGTCATCCCCGTATGTTTTACGACAACATGTTCATTCCTAAGCAGAACATGAATATTTATTTCTTGATTGACTGTTATGATCTCGAGGTATTTTATTACGTTGCAACGGGTGGTGTATTGATATATGTAGGTAATTCATATTACTGTTTTACTTTCGGTCGTGTCTTCCCTTGGCTTATTCAGCTTGATGTCCTTCCATGTTTCAGACCAAAAGGCGTACATCGACTAATGTGTAATAATTTATCATATATGACGCGTCGAGTTGGAAGATTTTCTTCTCGGTTATATTTTTCACTCCAGTTCCCTTCCAGATCAAAGAAAACTGTTTCTGATTGCCTGAGGACTTATAAGCGCGACGCACAGTTTCCGGAAACGTCACAGTAACTTCGTTTACCGCTGGCTTTAGCCTGGTAAACCTTCTTCTCGGCGAAGAAGAGAGTCCTCAAATTTCTTCAGATGTGTCATATCCAGTTGACAATATCAGTAATTATTAGATCCGTTAGAGCTTCCACATTGCGAGGGCGTTCACGGCTCTGTTTCAGCAGCTGCTCCGAAGAGCTCCAGGTATTTTATATGGAGAAGTTTCGGGTGCTTTAGCGCTTCAGATGCGACAGTGCCAGCAACGCACTTTCACGCTAAGCCTAGAGTGTCTTCGTGAGGCCCATTGAAGACGGCCGTCGTCCTGCTGAGGGACAGGAGTTCCCAAAGCGTACTCATTATGAAGACATTGAAGAAAGGGCAACACGGAGAAGGCTGAAATTAATATCCTGTGTCATGTTCGTTATGGCCTGAATCAGTTGGTCTGAGTAATGGTACGAAAAAAGAAATAGCAAAACACTGGAGCACTAACTCCGGCGTGAACGGCAGTTAGAGGGTCGTAAGGTTGCCGATCTCTGCGTCTTTTGGAAAACCGTGACTCGTCGGCTCACAGCGGCGTCTCCAGTCGGCTACTGACTAGGTTCTGTGTTGTTCGACGCGATTAAAACAAACGTGCAGTTTTAGGTTGTACTGTGAACAAAGGCCGATTGCGAGGTACGTGATTCAAGACGTCCACTGCATGCGGTTCCTTTCGCAGTTGTCTCTCGAAAGCTGCTCGTAGTTGTGAAGAACCCACATTCGCTGCCTGCAGATATTTCTCTTGAGCTTCAAACCGAATGTTGTTGGCACTCTTCTCCGATCTTCCTAGTCTTCGGGTACGGATCTTTCGTCGAGCGAACGGTTGTATATGATTATTAAGTAAGAGAGCTAATACATCAGCATACTCTGAAAGGAACCTAATTAGTATACAGTCTGGATCAGAAGACTTGCTTTTATTAAGTGATTTAAGTTCCTTTACTACTCCGAGGATATTTGCTTCTACGTAACTCACGTTGGTAGCTGTCCTTGATTCGTATTCTGGAATATTTACTTTGTCTTCTTTTGTGAGGGCTTTTCGGAAGGCTGTGTTTAGTATCTCGGCTTTGGCAGCACTGTCTTCGATTCCATCCCAGCAGCAGTCATGGATATCATAAAACCTATTTACAGAGACCTGGCGAATCCCGAATTACTGAAGAAGTATTTGCGTGGTCAGACCCAGAATCCCAATGTAGTAATCCTATATGGACTCGCTTACCAAAAAATGTTTTTGTTGGAATGAAGACACTAAAGTGGGGGGCCAGTGGCGCTGTTATTGCTTTTAATGATGGCAACATTGGTAGGGTGCTACAGCATATGGGAATTAATCCTGGAGGAAACTGCATCAGAGAACTTGAGCGGATGGACAAGGTTCACATTGATAAAGCATAGTATGCAGCACAGTTGTCCACAAAGAAGTCCACAAAGAAGAGAAGATGAAAACACTTGGAAACGATCAAGAGAATGATACAGCATGGTGCAGGGTGCTTCTGAGTGACTAAAAATAAAAATAAGCCTATATTATGTGAGTTAGTCTTTCGAAATTTTAGAACCTGTTCCTGAATATTTACATTTTCTGTTTCATTTCTTCCAAATCTTACAAACCACTTCGAGTTCAGTATTAAAATTTTGAGGGAGTAATAACATACATATCCGGAGTCCACTGCCATGAAAGAAGAAGATAATGTTATATATGATTGAAATTACTTAGGATAACGTACAAGAAGAACACACAAAATTTTAACCGTGTAATTAGAAAGTTTTATTTCTCAAAGCAGATGCTTAAATGCCATTATTGTAGTGCAGTAGACTCAGAACATAAAGATTAACGTCCTGTAATGGTTTCATGTGAATGGCTACATTGGTTCCTGAAATACACGGAAGCCAAGTCACTATATTTAACATTGTCGGGATAGGGCGTTCCAACTCCCCTTAAGCCTTCATTCCTGTATTCCGCTCACTAAAGGCAATGCTCCGATCCGTGGAAGACAAACTATGCGTAAACACACGGCACTGGACGGAAACACTCAACATTAACTGCCGCTGATCAGCTGCCGCGTTAACAGCATATATGCGGCAACTAAGCGATGAGGCGGGCAAATCGCAGGTCTTAGCACCGGAGGACCGCAGGAAGCTGGTGTGACATAGAGGTATCTAATATCGTGACGGCCGCTTTAGGCCGGTGTCACACTATCATATTTCTTTGACAAAGAAATTTGATCACATATTCGTCAAAATTCTTTGACTAAGATCTTTGATGTGACGGTTAAAGGGGGTATTACAATGTCATATTTTTCGCCGAAGTTCAAGAAGACGGACAACAAGTTGTTACGCTCTGCAGTTGCTTCTACAACTGCATTGAGCGTGCATTTGGAAGAGATAAGACAGGAAAAAAAGGAAACGTACTTGGGTGAAACCGTAGGCCTTACGTGGAGACAGCAAAGAACTTTAGGAAAATTTGTTACGAGAGATGCAAGAAGAGGACGTCAGGTGTTATATAAATTACTCGCGAATGGATGAAAGTGCATTTGTTGTTGTTGTTGTGGTCTTCAGTCCTGAAACTGGTTTGATGCAGCTCTCCATGCTACTCTATCCTGTGCAAGCTTCTTCATCTCCCAGTACCTACTGCAACCTACGTCCTTCTGAATCTGCTTAGTGTAGTCATCTCTTGGTCTCCCTCTACGATTTGTACCCTCCACACTGCCCTCCAATACTAAATTGGTGATCCCTTGATGCCTCAGAACATGTCCTCCCAACCGATCCCTTCTTCTGGTCAAGTTGTGCCACAAACTTCTCTTCTCCCCAATCCGATTCAATACTTCCTCATTAGTTATGTGATCTACCCATCTAATCTTAAGCATTCTTCTGTAGCACCACATTTCGAAAGCTTCTATTCTCTTCTTGTCCAAACTATTTATCGTCCATGATTCACTTCCATACATGGCTACACTCCATACAAATACTTTCAAAAATGACTTCCTGACACTTAAATCTATACTCGATGTTAACAAACTTCTCTTCTTCAGAAACGCTTTCCTTGCCATTGCCAGTCTACATTTTATATCCTCTCTACTTCGACCATCATCAGTTATTTTGCTCCCCAAATAGCAAAACTCCTTTACAACTTTTAGTGTCTCATTTCCTAATCTAACTCCCTCAGCATCACCCGACTTAATTCGACTACATTCCATTATCCTCGTTTTGCTTTTGTTGATGGTCATCTTATATCCTCCTTTCAAGACACTATCCATTCCGTTCAACTGCTCTTCCAAGTCCTTTGCTGTCTCTGACAGAATTACGATGTCATCGGCGAACCTCAAAGTTTTTATTTCTACTCCATGGATTTCAATACCTACTCCGAATTTTTCTTTTGTTTCCTTTACTGCTTGCTCAATATACAGATTGAATAACATCGGGGATAGGCTACAACCCTGTCTTACTCCCTTCCACACCACTGCTTCCATGTCCCTCGGCTCTTATAACTGCCATCTGGTTTCTGTACAAATTGTAAATAGCCTTTCGCTCCCTGTATTTTACCCCTGCCACCTTCAGAATTTGAAAGAGAGTATTCCAGTCAACATTGTCAAAAGCTTTCTCTAAGTCTACAAATGCTAGAAACGTAGGTTTGCCTTTTCTTAATCTAGCTTCTAAGATAAGCCGTAGGGTCAGTATTGCCTCACGTGTTCCAACATTTCTACGGAATCCAAACTGATCTTCCCCGAGGTCGGCTTCTACCAGTTTTTCCATTCGTCTGTAAAGAACTCGCGTTAGTATTTTACAGCTGTGACTTATTAAACTGATAGATCGGTAATTTTCACATCTGTCAACACCAGCTTTCTTTGGGATTGGAATTATTACATTCTTCCTGAAGTCTGACGGTATTTCGCCTGTCTCATACATCTTGCTCACCAGATGGTAGAGTTTTGTCAGGACTCGCTCTCCCAAGGCCGTCAGTAGTTCCAATGGAATGTTGTCGACTCCGGGGGCCTTGTTTCGACTCAGGTCTTTCAGTGCTCTGTCAAACTCTTCACGCAGTATCGTATCTCCCATTTCATCTTCATCTATATCCTCTTCCATTTCCATAATATTGTCCTCAAGTACATCGCCCTTGTACAGACCCTCTATATACTCCTTCCACCTTTCTGCTTTCCCTTCTTTGGTTAGAACTGGGTTTCCATCTGAGTTCTTAATATTCATACAAGTGGTCCTCTTTTCTCCAAAGGTCTCTTTAATTTTCCTGTAGGCAGTATCTATCTTACCTCTAGTGAGATAAGCCTCTACATCCTTACATTTGTCCTCTAACCATCCCTGCTTAGCCATTTTGCACTTCCTGTCGATCTCATTTTTGAGACGTTTGTATTCCTTTTTGCCTGCTTCATTTACTGCATTTTTATATTTTCTCCTTTCATCAATTAATTTCAATATCTCTTCTGTTACCCAAGGATTTCTACTAGCCCTAGTCTTTTTACCTACTTGATCCTCTGCTGCCTTCACTACTTCATCCCTCAAAGCTACGCATTCTTCTTCTATTGTATTTCTTTCCCCCATTCCTGTCAATTGCTCCCTTATGCTCTCCTTGAAACTCCGTACAACCTCTGGTTCTTTTAGTTTATCCAGGTCCCATCTCCTTAAATTCCCACCTTTTTGCAGTTTCTTCAGTTTTAATCTACAGGTCATAACCAATAGATTGTGTTCAGAGTCCACATCTGCCCCTGGAAATGTCTTACAATTTAAAACCTGGTTCCTAAATCTCTGTCGTACCATTATATAATCTATCTGAAACCTGTCAGTATCTCCAGGCTTCTTCCATGTATACAGCCTTCTTTTATGATTCTTGAACCAAGTGTTACCTATGATTAAGTTGTGCTCTGTGCAAAATTCTACCAGGCGGCTTCCTCTTTCATTTCTTTGCCCCAGTCCATATTGACCTACTACGTTTCCTTCTCTCCCTTTTCCTACTACCGAATTCCAGTCACCCATGACTATTAATCTTTCGTCACCCTTCACTATCTGAATAATTTCTTTTATTTGATCATACATTTCTTCAATTTCTTCGTCATCTGCAGAGCTAGTTGGCATATAAACTTGTACTACTGTAGTAGGTGTGGGCTTCGTATCTATCTTGGCCACAATAATGCGTTCACTATGCTGTTTGTAGTAGCTTACCCGCATTCCTATTTTCCTATTCATTATTAAACCTACTCCTGCATTACCCCTATTTGATTTTGTGTTTATAACCCTGTAGTCACCTGACCAGAAGTCTTGTTCCTCTTATTAGGTATTAACTCAGTAAAGTAGCCTCTTCTCATATTACGAAACTGAATACTCACTTCAAAAGTAGACTATTCACATATTACGAAAGAGAATACTCACTTCAGAAATGCTGTATGCGCAGAAGACGGGCGCACTATAATACAGCGATCTCTTGATACAGGAGAGAGATATTCTATTTCATAATATAGCACTCGAATACGACAGTGCACTTTAACTAAAATAATTGCAGAAACGTGTGAAGAGATCTATAAAGCACTGGAAGAGCGATATCTGAAGGCAAATGAATGTTTAGTGAACTATATGGACAAAAAGAACAATTTTTGGCTAAATGGCTCTGAGCACTACCCGACTTAACTTCTGAGGTCATCAGTCACCTAGATCTTAGAACTAATTAAAGTAACCTAAGGACATCACACACGTCCATGCCCAAGGCAGGATTCGAACCGAGCGACCGTAGCGGTCGCTCGGTTCCAGGCTGTAACGCCTAGAACCTCACGGCCACTCCGGCCGGCTGAACTATTTTTATTTTTGAATAATTTAATTAGTACAATTAGTGTTCCAAAAACTAAAAAATTATTAAAAGGTGCGTAGCTGACGAAGCACTTTTTTAACTTGTGGCATCCGCAGTAGACAAAGTAGTATGGAAAGCTAAATTTATTTTTAATTTTGTAGTGTGACCACCTCCTCTATTCCGGCTTGAAGAAAAGCTGCCTGGATGTTTCC
This sequence comes from Schistocerca gregaria, assembly GCF_023897955.1. Lineage (NCBI taxonomy): Eukaryota > Metazoa > Arthropoda > Insecta > Orthoptera > Acrididae > Schistocerca > Schistocerca gregaria. The sequence continues at coordinate 131,016,601 of NC_064922.1, forward strand.
AGCTGCTGAGGTGGATGGATGTAGCTGTGATTGTGGATATGAAGTCGCCTGCAGGATATTCCACCCGGCCATCAGCACACGGTTGTGCCCTTTGCTCACCCCACAACCCAGTCGAAGTAAAAAAATGGTGCAAATGACTCAGAGCACTATGCGACTTAACATCTGAGGTCATCAGTCGCCTAGAAGTAATTAAACCTAACTAACCTAAGGACATCACACACATCAATGCCCGAGGCAGGATTCGAACGTGCGACCGTAAAGGTCGCTCGGCTCCACATTGTAACGCCTAGAACCGCACGGCCACTCCGGCCGTCAGTCGAAGTAAGGTTATTAAAAAGAGCCGAAGGAACACACAAACTAAAATCTGAGACTTCAAACAACAGAGACTTCAAATAGCTGTAGCATCGGCAGCTCTATAGGCGGTTACGTTTCACATTTTAGTAGACAGAAGACGAACGATTTTTATGATCAAATCTAAGGCGAGACTCTAGATTTGATCACATTTGTTTGACGAAAGGCGAGATTTAACAAAGTTCTCTCTTACACTGTCAAATTTCTTTGACACGTATATTTCACATATTAACTTTGAAAAAGAAATATGATGTCTAGTGCCGGCCTCAGTTATCTGACAGTTGTTATTCTGTCCTGCATCACCGTCTTCGTGTAGTTAAAGTTTCTACTGCAGCATCATTCGATGAATACTCACTGAAATTCTGACTTTAACTGTTTGTAGCTTCTCTTTTATACATCGTTTTGGAGGACGTTCATACTTGAGTACAGATTTCTCTAGCTTATTTTTTGCTGCTTCGGGAATATTCCGTTTCCGCTGACTCATATCGACTTGCTTCTGCCCAGGAGAGTTCTAGTTCGGATTCTTCTACATGTAAATAAGGTTCCGGGACCTTCACTTTCGGTGGACCGCCGTGTTTACCCACGGCGACTGTGCCCAGTTTGTCCCACTTTCTCTGGATGTGTTTGTCCAGCGCTGCTTCCTTAAGGGGCTTACGTAGCTTCGCCTGCTCAATAGTACTGGCCGAATCATTACAACGTGTGATATTGGTTTCCAACGGCATACTGATTTGTAATTAAAATCTTCTATGGTGACGACAGCGCAATGTTTGGCTTGGACCCTTTCAAAATAAAGTAAGTTGCCTAATTAAAAATCAAAAATATGTAGTGAATTGTGTTAACACTGAATGTAGTGTCTAAGCACCATTGCGTCTTGAATTTTCCAAATGCAAATTTTTCTGTATTTTCAACTCTGTATTCCATATTATCCGATTGTTTCATATTATTTGCCATATGAAACTGATTAATTGCGTTTCTTTCCAATTAGAAAAAAATTCCAAACTAATTTGTCCACAAAATATAACCAAACATAATAAATACAATCTTCCTTTTTTCCTTTTGGTTCTGGGAATTGTAATCGTTCTGATGGCCATCCAGGTCTAAGCAAAGAAGGGAAAGCAGAAATGTGGAAGGAGTATATAGAGGGTCTATACAAGGGGATATACTTGAGGAGAATATTATGGAAACGGAAGAGGACGTAGATGAAGATGAAATGACGTATATGATAAGGGTGATGAGTTTGACAGAGAACTGAAAGACCTGAGTCGAAACAAGGCCCCGGGAATAGACAACATTCCATTTGAACTACTAAAAGCCTTGGGAGAGCGAGTCCTGACAAAACTCTACCATCTGGTGAGCAAGATGTATGAGACAGGCGAAATAGCCTCAGACTTCAAGAAGAATATAGTAATTCCAATCCCAAAGAAAGCAGGTGTTGACAGATGTGAAAATTACCGAACTATCAGTTTAATAAGTCAGCCGCAAAATACTAATGCGAATTCTTTACAGATGAATGGAAAAACTGATAGAAGCCGACCTCGGGGAAGATCAATTTGTATTCCGTAGAAATGTTGGAACACGTGAGGTAATACTGACCATACGACTTACCTAAGAAGAAAGATTAAGGAAAGGCAAACCTACGTTTCTAGAATTTGTAGACATAGAAAAAGCTTTCGACAGTGTTGATTGGAATACTCTCTTTCAAATTCTGAAGGTAGCAGGGGTAAAATACAGGGAGCGATAGGCTATTTACAATTTGCATAGAAACCAGATGGCAGTTATTAGAGTCGAGGGACATGAAAGGGAAGCAGTGGTTGGGAAAGGAGTGAGACAGGGTTGTAGCCTATCCTCTATGTTATTTAATCTGTATATTGAGCAAGCAGTAAAGGAAAGAAAAGGAGAGTTCGGAGTAGGTATTAAAATCCATGGAGAAGAAATAAAAAGTTGGAGGTTTGCCGATGACATTGTACTTCTCTCAGAGACAGCAAAGGACTTGGAAGAGCAGTTGAACGGAATGAACAGTGCCTTGAAATGGGGATATAAGATGAGCATCAAGAAAAGCAAAGAGAGGATAATGGAATGTAGTCGAACTGAGTCGGGTGATGCTGAGGGAATTAGATTAGGAAATGAGACACTTAAAGTAGTAAAGGAGTTTTTTTATTGGGGTGCAAAATAACTGATGATAGTCGAAGTAGAGAGGATGTAGACTGGCAATGGCAAGGAAAGTGTTTCTGAAGATGAAACATTTGTTAACATCGAGTATAGATTTAAGTGTCAGGAAGTCGTTTCCGAAAGTATTTTATGGAGTTTAGCCATGAATGGAAGTGAATCGTGGACGATAAATAGCTTAGACAAGAAGAGAATAGAAGCTTTCGAAATGTGGTGCTACAGAAGAATGCTGAAGATTAGATGGGTAGATCATATAACTAATGAGGAGGTATTGAGCAGAATTGTGGAGAAGAGGAGCTTGTGGCACAACTTGACTAGAAGAAGGGATCGGTTGGTAGGACATGTTCTGAGACATCGAGGGATCACCAGTTTAGTAATGGAGGCCAGCGTGGAGGGTAAAAATCGTAGAGGGAGGCCAAGAGATGAATACACTAAGCGGATTCAGAAGGATGCAGGCTGCAGTAGGTACTGGGAGATGAAGAAGCTTGCACACCATAGAGTAGCATGGAGAGCTGCAGCAAGCCAGTCTCAGGACTGAAGACCACAACAACAACAATCATTCATATAGTAAATTATTATATCAGATATAAAGTATATTCCATATTACGCCAACCATCATGAAGTTTTTAACGGGAACAGAAGGGAAAAGAGAGAAGTATATGTATATTAAACATTCTGTCATTCCGATCACTTCATGGAAAATATTTCAGTCGTGAGCCAGTTTATTTGAAAATCTTCATTACATCGAAATTTAATGCGTCAACTATTTTAAGAATCTCGTAAAATGTTGACGAAATATAGTGTTCAGTTGCATCGGTTTGCAGAATAAATCCGTGAATGGGAAAAATAGTTGCAGTTTCGTAGTCTAGCGTTGTCGTAGCGGTACACAGGAGTTGGACAGAAAAACGGAAATACCGCGAGAAATGCATGGTTGGACGCAAATGCAGATGCCAGCGAAGCCTGCGCGTTACGCTGTTGTGTCTGACCAGGAACGGCGCCTGTGCCATGTCGTCAGTACGTAGCTAGTAGAAGTCGTAGTAAGAACAGAGTTATGTGTAGTTGTGAGTGGATCACTGTGGCGGTCAGTTGACCCTAATCAGCCAGTTGTTGTTGAGCAGGAGGACCGGACCACATAAGCAACATTCACAGTTTATAACAGCACTTTTATTAAACTTTTTTTGGCAAAATAAAATTTTATCTTTAAAACTTTTGTGATAAGGTAGGTTAGCAAGAAATCCTTACAAGCACGGGCAACGGCCCTATTCAAACAACAACATTAATCTTTTAACAAGCAATAAGTGACTCGCAAGTAAATTAAATTCTGTACACAGTAAAGCTACCAAAAGGAGACTACAATAATGAGATAAACTTTAACCAATAACGGATATAAAATAATTCTTTAACACAAAATCAAATACAAAACACATGCGCCCCTTTGTGACACATTTTCAAAACAGGTGACGTCACATAGGCACGGGCTAATTCAAGTAGCAGAAGGCAGAAGGGGAGCCCACTGGACCCAGATCAGAGGTGGCTACACCCAGAACCCACAGCAGGCGGGCGAGCTGGATAGGGTGCGCACACAGTACACTGTAACACACTGGAACAAAATTCTTAGAGCCCGTGCTACTATACGGTTTCAGAAATAGGGGGGGGGGGGGAGGGAGAAAATGAAAAACATTAATTCCTCAAACGTAAAATAAACGATGTATAAAATGATAGCCTATTTCACGAACATTGAAATAAGTAAGACTACTGTTTCACTGTTTACGAGTGAACAGGTAATACAGTTAGGTAACACAGAACGTACACATTCAATGTTAAACCTGTGCTTTGAACCAACTATAACAACGTCCACACGCACACTGTACCAGGAAAAATATTACAGTTTCACTATACTGGCTTATGCCGTCCGTTACTCCGAACAATTAATGCAACTCACCTGATCGGACTGTATCACATCAAAAAACCAGTTAGAGCTTTAACCAAACACAATAACATGTGTTTACTTAAACAGCACTAAATAGAGGGGACCTTTTGGTTGGCAAGACAGCAGTTCCCGGTCATGGTGGCGAACTTGGGAAACAAGGATCAGTATAATTTGCTCACCACAAATATGACAAGCAATTCTCACCAAAACTTTTATGAAACCCTGTACAGATCCAAATCAGAGCCGCACTACTCGATTCGGCTAATGTGGCACAGTCCAGTTCCCGCACTACAAGCCAGGTTCGGTCTCGCAAACGTGTCAGACACACCACTACCTCTGCGTCGTGCCCCGCCCTGCTCAACCACGCTCGCCTGCGATTCTCCCGCGCCGCGCGGCTCTCCGTCTGTCCCTCTCGAGCACCACACGCCCGTCGCCGCCAAAAGCCACGTCCAACAGCCGAGCCCAAACATCACACGATGCCGACCCGATCGATCAATCGATACGAGCCGGCACGACTTACTCATATCGGAGATAAGTGAATTCCAACGTGGGTAAATAGTTGATGCTAATGTTGTCGGTGTCTCGTAAGCAAGGAACCGGAAGCGTATGGTGCTTCAAGAAACACCGTATCGAAGATTCATACCGGATACAGGGAAATTGGAAAAACGCACTGATCAGCCAGAAATGGCCATCTGCCTAGTAGCTCGTATGTCCACCTTCGGCTCGGAAAACCTTCGGCTCGGAAAACAGCGGCGACGCATCAGGGCATGAAAGCAATTGCGCCTTGGTAGGTCGCTCGAAGGAGTTGTCATCACATCTGCACACGCAAGTCATCTAAATACCGTAGATTCCACGGAGGGTGCGACGAGCCTGAGGCCACGTTCACACAGATCCCAGATGTATTCGATCGGGGTGAGGTCAGGTGAGCAGGCGGGCACCTCATCAATTAAAATTCGCCATTGTGCTCCTCGAACCACTGCATCACACTCCTGGCCTTACGACACGGCGCGTTATCTTGTTGAAAAGTGCCACTGCCGCTGGGGAACACGATGGTCATTAAGGGATGTACGTGGTATGCAACCAGTGTACAATAATCCTTGACCGTTATGGTGTCTTGCACGAGCTCCACTGGATGCATGGTTCTCCAAGTTAATGGTCTCCAGAGCATAACGAAGCCGCAGCCAGCTTGTCTCCACCCCACAGCACAGTTGTCAAGGAGCTGGAAGACGACGGATTCGCACTCTCCCATCGTCATCATGAAGAAGGTATCGGGACTCGTCAGAACATGGGTCGTTCTGCCACTGCGCAAACGTCCAGTGCCGATCGTGATGAGCTCGTTTCAGTCGTGTAGCCGATGTTGTGGTGTTAACATTGGCACATGCATTAGTCGTCATGTGCGGAGGCCTATCCTTAGGAGTGTTCGGCGCACTTTGTGTTTGTACTCTGCCGAGCATTAAAGTCTGATGTTAGTTCCACCACAGTTCGTCGCCGGTCCAGTTTCACCAGTCTGCCCAGCCTACGACGTCCGACATCTGTAACGAGGGGTGGCCACCCAAACCCGTGACGTGTGCAAATTGGATCTCTTTGGTTTCGCCACCTGTTTGAGACACTCATCACAGCACTCGAGCACTCGAACTCTCAACAAGTCTTTCAGTTTCCGAAATACTCATGCCGAGCCTCCGGGCCATCACAAACTGCTCTCGGCCAAACTCAGGTCGTACACGCAGCGAGCGTGTGTCTGATTAACAGTCATTCCTCGCCAGGTGACGCTGCTATCGCTTGGATGGATTCATATTGGTAGTAGATCGGTGGTCGTAAATCTCTGGCTGAACAGCTATCTGGTAAGTGACAACGCAGACGAAAGTGCATGTTGTATAGTCATGACGGGCGATCATTGTTGAGGTTTGTGACGAAAAATAAGTGGGTGCAGAACTGAATATCCCACTAGCGAACTCAGGCAGCACGAAAATAACACGCAGGAAACTCAATAAGCAGAGAAGTGCTGGATAAGTTGCAATTTCGAAACCACTCAACGGTGATGCAATGGTTCAAATGGCTCAGAGCACTATGGGACTTTACATCTATGGTCATCAGTCCCCTAGAACTTAGAACTACTTAAACCTACCTAACCTGAAGACATCATACACATCCATGCCCGAGGCAGGATTCGAACCTGCGACCGTAGCGGTCACGCGCTTCCAGACTGGAGCGCCTAGAACCGCACGGCCACACCGCCCGGCCGTTGATGCAATGGTCTGTAATAGGAAACCCAGGTACTGAACAAATAAACCTGGGTTGTGGAACAATGTAAGAACGTTATTTGGTCGATGAGTTCTTTTCATGCTGTTTCCAACTTCTAGCCTAGTTTACGTGAGAAGTGGGAAAAGTTTGGTTGGTGATAATCTGGGCAGCAATATCACGGTGTTCTTTGGGCCCCATGGTTACACTTCAAGGTCACATTATTGGCAAGGGTTATGTAACCATTTTGGCTGATCAGGTCCATCCCATTTTACAATGTTTGCTCTAAAGTATTGATGACATGTTCCAAGATGACAAGGCCCGCATCAACCCTGGGCACCACAGTCATTGTATGTCAGTATTACTGACTCCTTGTGGCCCACTTTATAGAGACGTGTGTGTCATCGCCATCCACCTCCATAACCGTTATGTACGTTTATCACTGTTTTGTGGCATGAAAGATATACCATTCCTTTGAAAAGCAGGCAAAATCTGCATTTATCCATACCAAGATGACCAGTAGCTGCTTAGAGTGCTAATGGGTTTCGTACATCGTGTTAGACATGGTAATTTGTTATGTTCTTTGTGTTTCCATGTTTTCGTCCAACAACTGTATCTCGGATATCACTATGCAACATTCCACGTGTATGAAGAAAATTAATTTGTGTGTGTGTGTGTGTGTGTGTGTGTGTGTGTGTGTGTGTGTGTGTGTGTGTGTGTTAGAGAGAAAGAGAGAGAGAATTAATCTGTACCATATAAAAGTCGCATTCTGCTTTATATTTCAACATTTTGATTTGCAGCTCCTTGTGTTGGCGATGTATGCAGTCAAAATTGTTGAATGTGAGGTCCGACAATTATGCAAAACACCGTTTTGTTCTCAGTAACCACACATAAAACAAATAACACACATAACTTCACAATATTCAGGAAACCAACAGCCACAAGGACCACCATTCACAACCTATCAAACCACATACTGACACATAAACATGCAAACTTCAGATTCATGCTACACACATTAAACAGAACGCCCATGAACAAACAGAACTACACATAAGAACTAAATACAGTAAAACAAATAGCTGTATAAAATTGTTATACTACCCATATGGTAGACACGTTAAATCAAAACCACACACACACACACACACACACACACACACACACACACACACAAATCCTCACTCAGCACAGAACAACACAGAACACAAACAATGACCACACACAACAGAGCAACAATACACACACAAAACGAAATGGCACATGCTCAACTACAATAACAAGATTGTTCACAGAATGGGCAACATATTAAAGATACAGGGACTACAAATAGGGTACAGGATGGAGAACACAACACAGAAAAATATCAGAACACAAGAAACACTTATGGATAAATTTAACAGAGCTGGAATATATGAACTCACATACAACACTTGCCAGATGGTGTACGTTGGACAAAGATGCAGAAACTTCAATACCGGATATTCATAACATGTCAGAGCTTTAAAAAGCAGCAGCCCCCATAGCACATTTGCTGACCACATTGTACCCAAGAATCAGCACCCAACCACAGCAGAAACAGATTTAAGAATACTGAAACCAAGCCACAGCCCATACAGCAAACTGAAATTGAGGCAAACTTCAATATACAGAAGGCAATAACAGAAGGGCCGGCCGCGGTGGTCTCGCGGTTCTAGGCGCGCAGTCCGGAACCGTGCGACTGCTACGGTCGCAGGTTCGAATCCTGCCTCGGGCATGGATGTGTGTGATGTCCTTAGGTTAGTTAGGTTTAAGTAGTTCTAAGTTCTAGGGGACTGATGACCTCAGCAGTTGAGTCCCATAGTGCTCAGAGCCATTTGATCCAATAACAGAAGGTAAACAGGTCTTAAACAAATACACTACACTCTGAAAGAGCACACTATTTAACACATAAAAGGAACTTTACAAATTAAAAACAGCACAAACGGATAAAGTACACACACACACACACACACACACACACACACAACACACAACACACAACACACAACACACGAACGCGCCTCGCGCGGAAAATGTGTACCCTAAAATCTGCAAAGACGCACCATTTACACACAAAAGGAGTACTATATAAACGACAACACAGACAGCTAAAAAGCGCATAGAAAACACACACACTCACACACACACACACACACACACACACACACACACACACACATGCATACACACACACACACACACACACAGACACACACACAGACACACACACAGACACACACACAGACACACACACAGACACACACACAGACACACACAGAGACACACACACAGACACACACACACACACACACACACAGAGAGACACACACACACACACACAGAGACACACACACACACAAAAAGGTAAAATCCAAAAAAATTCAAATTTAGCGGCCAACTCTCTGGTGAACAAATGAACACCGACTGGGCTGGGACACACCACAAACGACAATCACACCGTGTTCTGGTGAAGTGAAAAGTGTTCCACTACGTTGTTTGTGGGAAATACTTGTTATAGTTACGTGTGCAACACAACACCTCAGGATGATGCGAAGAATGGATGTGCTTGGAACACGAAAACGCAAGTTAAAACGAATATAGGCGCGAAAACATCGCGACAAACTAAATTACATTCTAGAAGATACGTTAACTCCCAGCAAAAAGTTTTCTGATCACCATCGTTTGGTTGCAGATTACAAGCTACCTATAGTAATTAACACACATCTGATCCAGAAAATTCAACAAATGTAAAGGTATTTACAAAAAGAAACGATCTTTTGTTTGAACTAAAGATGCACATAATTTTATAATCATTTAAAAAAACTGTTCACATTGCAGAATACAAAACAAAAACCCACTGATGATGACACAGTGGTGCTGAAACATGTTACAATAATGAGTACAGAGAAAAAACGGTGTGCTTCATAACTGGCAGACCTCGCATCCAACAATTTCATCTTTCAAATTTTAAGTACTATTTGAGGAAATCAAGTTGAAATCCTGCGCGGTGGCTGATTGGAGCGGCCGCAAATGAGAAATGCCTTTCCCTAGCTCCCAACAGCCACCTCGGCGAGTGTCAGCTTGATTTGCGCGAATAGCAAATCACGTACATCTGAAACGCAAATTTCGCTAATCACTTTCCTTCTCGCGTAAATTACGGAAAATACTGTTCACGACGAAATGCGGAATCTTGTGTGCTCACTCTAGCAATCACGAGGCGAATTTTTAGTCACGCTACACTTCTCCGTCAAGAAAAAGTCTTTGACAGAAAGTTTCGAAGGGATTTAGCGGGAGCTGTAAAAAAATATTACCCCGCTACGGGCAGATTGTGTGCGTTATTATTCGCGGAAGACGCAGTCGCCCCCATTGTCTGCTATGGAGGGGGGCGGGGGCGGCGGCGGAAGGCACAATGCGGCGACCTCCGAAACAAGCGTCGGCGGTCCGCGGGCGATAAGCAGATTTCCCACGGGGAGCGCGCGGCAGCAGTTTTCATTAGGGGGTCCTCCCCGGCGCTGACAGATAGCTGGTTGTCCGCCTACCAGACGACGGTTCTCTGCAGACAGCCGAACCGGGAGCTCCAGCGGGCGATGCGAGGGCCGCCGATGGTGTGCTGGGCTGCCGGTTCAGTTCCCCGGCATCGTCCGCCGAACAATGGCGCAATTTCAGAGTTAGCATCTCTACAACAGGCTCCTGTGCAGTAGCACAATGGCGTTCTCGGTGTAATCGGAACGGAAGGTAGGATTGGATGCCTTCCTGAAAATGTAGTTGACCCAAGTTCAGATTCCGTTCCAAACACAGTATACAGCCGGCGATATTCTTTTACGGAGGGACGTACGAGGTGCATTCTCTAAGTAATACAACACTTTTCTTTTATCGGCCAAGCTAGGTTCGAAAATATTGTGATTTACTTTGCAACATCCTTAAACTTTTCTCCGTCATGTTCTGTGTTGCTTTGGTCTTCAGTCGAGAGACTGGTTTGATGCAGCTCTCCATGCTACTCTACCCTGTGCAAACTTCTTCATCTCCCAGTACCTACTACAAACCACATCCGTCTGAATCTGCTTAGTGCGTTCATCTCTTGGTCTCCATCTACAATTTTGACCCTCCACACTGCCCTCCAGTACTAAATTGGTGATCCATTGACGCCTCAGAACATGTCCTACCAACCGATCCCTTCTTCTAGTCAAGCTGTGCCACACATTTTCTTCTCCCCATTTATATTCAATACCTCCTCGTCAGTTAAGTGATCTACCCATCTACTCTTCAGCATTCTTCTGTAGCACCATATTTCGAAAGCTTCTATTCTCTTCTTGTGCAAACTATTTATCGTCCATGTTGCACTTCTCTACATGGCGGCTACATTCCATACAAATACTTTCAGAAATGACTTCCTGATACTTAAATCTAGATGTTAAGAAATTTCTCTTTTTCAGGAACGTTTTCCTTGCCATTGCCAGTCTACGTTTTATATCCTCTCTACTTCGACCATCATCAGTTATTTTGCTCCCCAAATAGCAAAACTCCTTTACTGCTTTAAATGTCATTTCCTAATCTAATTCCCTCAGCATCACGCGAGTTAACTCGACTACATTCCATTATCCTCGTTTTGATTTTGTTGATGTTCATCTTATATCCTTCTTTCGAAACACTGTTCATTCCGTTAAACTGCTCTTCCAAGTCCTTTGCTGTCTCTGAGAGAAGTACAATGTCATCGGCGAACTTCAAAATTTTTATTCTTTGTCCATGGATTTTAATTCCTACTGCAATTTTTGTTTCTTTCCTTTACTGCTTCCTCAATATACGTATTGAATAACATCGGGGATAAGCTAAAACCCTGTCGCAGTCTCTTCCAAACCACTGCTTCCCTTTCATGCCCCTCGACTTTTATAACTGCCATCTGGTTTCTGTACAAACAATAACCTTTCGCTCCCTGTATTCCAGTCAACATTGTCAAAAGCTTTCTCCAAGTCTACAAATGATAGAAACGTAGGTTTGCTTTCCCTTAATCTATCTTCCAAGATAACTCGTAGAGTCAGAATTGCCTCGCGTGTTCCAACACTTCTACAGAATCCAAACTGATCTTCCCCGACGTCGGCTTCTACCAGTTCTTCCATTTGTCTCTAAAGAATACGTGTTAGTATTTTTCAGCTGTGACTTGTTAAACTGATAGTTCGGAAATTTTCACACCTGTCAACACCTGCTCTCTTTGGGATTGGAATTATACTTGGTGTAAATCCCAGAATTTTTAAAATCAACGAAACGACTATTCACGTTGGTGTGCAGAATGTATGAGTCAGGTGACATACCATCTAACTTTCGGGATAATATCATCCACACAGTTATGAAGACTGAAATGCGGACAAGTGCGAGCATTATTATCCCACAATTAGCTTAACAATTAATGCATCCAAGGTGATGACAAGGATAATATATAAAAGAATCGAAAAGAAAACTGAGGATGTGTTAGTTGACAATCAGTTTTTAGTTTGGGAAAGTTGACGATGCCAGAGAGGCAATTATGACTTTGAGGTTGATAATGGAAGCAAGATTAAAGAAAACTCAAGGCATGTTCATAGGATATGTTGACCTGGAAGAAGCGCTCGACAATGTAACACGGTGCAAGATGTTCGAAATTTTGAGGATAACAGGGATAAACTATAGGGAAAGAATGCTAAAACACAATATGTACAAGAGAGTATAATTTCGGAGTAGGTATTAAAATCCATGGAGAAGACTTAAAAACTTTGTGTTGTGGTTGGCAGGAGAGCCAACCCGTATAACTAAAGGAGGCCGAAATGCACGCGTTTTAGCTCACGCAGGCTGGCGTGAGGTCTCGAAGATGACAAGGGAATTAGAATTGAGAAAAACGGACGTAGCTGGTGGAATACGTAACTTTAATTCATTGATGACGAACGTCGATCTTGACATTATATGATTTACAATATCAATTGAAACTGATCGTGGCACCTTGCTAGATCGTAGCAAATAACGTAGCTGAAGGCTATGTTAACTATCGTCTCGGCAAATGAGAGCGTAGAAGTCAGTGAACCATAGCTAGCAAAGTCGGCTGTACAACTGGGGCGTTGCTAGGAAGTCTCTAGACTACATCTGCCGTGTGGCGGCGCTCGGTCTGCAATCACTGATAGTGGTGACACGCGGGTCCGACGTATACTAACGGACCGCGGCCAATTTAAAGGCTACCACCTAGCAAGTGTGGTGTCTGGCGGTGACACCACAGAAACAGTAAGAGTGGACGACAAAGAACGAAGTAATTGGACGAAAAGAGTGAAGACAGGGATGTAGTCTTTCGCTCCTACTGTTCAGTAAGTGCATCCAAGAATGAATGACGGAAATAAAAGAAAGATTCACTAGTGGAGCTAAAATTCAAGGTGAAAGGGTACCAATGACACGATTCGCTGATGACATGGCTATCCTGAGTGAAAGTGAAGAGGAATTACGTGATTGCTAAAAGGAATGAACAGTCTAATGAGTACGGTGTGTGGATTGGGAGTAAATTGAAGAAGGACAAAAGTACAAAGAAGTAGCGGGCATGAGAATAGATAGAAACTTAACATCAGTATTGATAGTCATGAAGTAGATGAAGTTAAGGAACCAGTGGCGGACGAAGCAAGGACGACATCAAAAGCAGAGTAGCACTGGCTAAAAGTGCATTCCTGGGCAAGATAAATCTGCTAGCATGAAACATAGGCCTTAATTTGACTGAGAATATACGTATGGAGCAGAGAATTTTGTGGTATTGAAACATGGATTGTGGGAAAACCGAAACAGGAATGAATCGAAGCATTAGAGATGTGGTGCTGTAGACGAATCTTGAAAATTAGTTTGACTAATACATTGAGGAATAAGGATGTTCTGCGCAAAATCTAGAGGAAAGAAATATGTGGAAATCACTAACAAGGAAAAGGGACAGGATGGTAGAACATGTGTTAAGACATCAGGGAATGAGTACCATGGTAGTAGAGGGCGCTATAGAAGGTAAAAACTGTAGAGGAAGACAGAGATTGGAATACGTCCAGCAAATGATTGACGACATAGGTTGCAAATGCTACTCTGTGATGAAGGGGTTTGCACAGGAGAGGAATTCGTGGCGGGCCACATCAGACCAGTTGAAAGATTGATGACTCACAAGAAAAAAACTATACCGACACAAATATTCACAGAGCAGCCGCAACAGGGCCCTGGAATGCTTCCATTCATAAGTAACCACATTTATCCTACTGGGAAGCAAGAACACCCGCTGACGAATCCAGAACCGCATTCATTTATGCACTTTTTCTTCCGACTGGTACGGACGTGACCGTGCCCTGAGAACGACACGTCGAAAGATGTGGGTCATACGGAGGATGTTGTAGTAGCCTTCGTCTGATTGACAGGGTGAGGACGTGGGTCATCGTGCAGTGCCCCTCATAATTTATCTATTTCTTATATGTGCGCAGAACATGAAATTGTTTTACAACTGGTGGAGTACTAATGAGGAACATACAGAAGTTAATTACATACCAAGAATCAACTACAGAGGAAAAACAACAAAGAACAAGCAGAAAGTGGTAAGAGCAAACAACACGCAGATTAATAATGTCACTCTCATGTTGGTCACAAGGTTGGTCCTTGGCTGCCCATGTGTGGGCATTAGTATATATGAGCGTGCAGCAAGACATGGTCCAGGAGAGTTCCACCCGTGATCATTGAGATTCAAGCCGGGGGATTGACAGACCGTCCATTCACCCAACATCCTCTCGTTCCAAGACTTTCTCCATCTATACTTTTAATCCAGTCCCGTATTGTCAGAATCGAAGGCATCCCTGGAAAGACGCTTAGAATGTGGGGAATGAATACCATGACAAAATGTTGACTGGATCGATAGTCTTCCTGGATGAAGTAAGTGTTCCCAACTCTCGCCACGTGAGGGTACCTTCAGAATCACTACTCATACTCCATTTGGTCTCATCCGTGAAGATCACCTCTCGTTTGTCAAGTCCCTGTGCTCTTGGCACTATCGTAAACGTGTCCTGATTTGCGGGTGTCAATGAATCTTAACGTACTGGTCTTCGGGCAATGAGGCCATGCAGTCGCTGTGCGACTGTGGAGCGTGAGATTATTTGTCTGGCACTTACGTTAAGTATGGTTGCAGTTGCACCCACTTGCCAGTTCCACAATATAGCTGCCGTCTGCCACAGTTCCACAGTTCCTGACCATGTTAGACCACTCCCCTCCTTCGGAAAACAATGCCTGTGGTTCGAAACGCTGGCCACGCACGCAAAATAGTGCTGCGAGTAGTATCAAACTCCAGGGCTACTTTCACCACATGCCGTCCTTCTTCTGGCTATGATGACTCTTCTTCTTGTGAAGTCGTTCATGTATCGTCTCCGGGATATGTTGTAATCAAGAACATTACCACAGTGGGCCGCAACTGCTCGCTGATCAACACACTCACTGTGATCTGGACCCATTTGGCACTATAGCCAAGTGGTCCTCACGTCATGTGACGTCCAGCATTCTCCGCACGGCTGGAAGACCTCAGACAACAAGCTCAGACACTTTCATTCCACCGAGTGGTTTTCAGAGCCTGATCGCGATCGCGGTTTTTCTTTGTTTCCTCGTTGCTATGCGATGTTACTACATCTAGCTCGTCCTTACGATAATTCATTTCTGTGGAGAGCTAAGGTGGGACGAGCCGGGGAGTGGGGGTTGGGGGGGGGGGGGGGGGGTCGGGTAGGTGCTGCAGGGGAAGTAGTGAGAGCTGGAGGGGAAGTACCTTTATACTGAAGCCTACACTCACATTTTTTGTAAATATGTGGAGTTCCTCCATACCCACACTTGCATGGTGTCAATTCAAAAATATGTGTCACCGTGCTTTTTTTTAATAATATCTAAAAATCAGCCAACCGGTTGCATAGGTTTTCTATATACATGAACAACATATCGTCAAAGATATACAGTGATTTAAGAGCTCAGTTGCTCAGGTCATTCATTAAAACATAAAACTTAATGTTCTTCAAAATGTCAAACATTAAAACATAAGTAACACCGGTGTGGTGTGAGGAGTATGACCTGACCAAATCAGCTCTTAAATCACTGCACATCTTTGACGATATGTTCTTCATGTAAGTACTACTTGTTTTACACTCGTTTACATTAATGTAACTTTTATCAGATCAGAATTTAATCTGACATATTCATTTTAAGTAATTACCTTACCTTCTGATGAAGTCACCCTTAGAGGTGACGAAACCTGGTCAAGGTATATAGAAAACCTATGCAACCGGTTGGCTGACTTCTACATATTTTTCAAATTGGATGCAAACGTCAGCCATGTTCAAAATTGTTCGTTTGAGTTGTTAACCATTTGTAATTTTCATAGAGGCGCCATGAGTGGCGAATTTTGAGTAGAACTTACACATTTGTCTGGAGTTGCGATGTTAAAATTGGCTTCCTTTGCCAAAACACAGCGGAGTATACACACTATCACGTCTGTAACATCTTGTGCAAACGTAAATGCGAGAGAATTCTGAAACTGGGGATTGTTAACTTTATTAACTTAAGAAGTCAGGAAAAGTAAGGTCAGCTGCTTAATAAAAAACATATCCTCGCTACGAAATAAACTTGTGTTGTCTTCACTTACGTTGCTCCAAAACCCATAGCATTTCTTGTTTCACTAGCTATCAATAACCCCTAAAATTTTCATTTTTTCATCGAAAAAGTCTGTAGTTAGTGAATTAGCAAGGTAGATATGAAGTTTTGCATATTGACTGTGTAGTGAAATATTATTATCCTGTTTAGCGACTGCAACTAAGACACGTACCTATCTTAGAACTGCTACTACATTTCTTTCAGCGTAAGACTAGGTAGAAGTTTAACTGACAAGTGAGAAAGAATCAAAGTGCAAAGAAGTCGAATACGGAAGTACTTAACAATGGAGGGTCGTGCTTGAAGTTCTCTGAGGATGTAGATACTGCGATAGTGAAAAGGTTAGTAGGCAGCTCAATTGAAAACGAATGGACAACTCTAAAAAGGGCAGTCACAGAATTTGGATCGAAAAACACAGGTACTAAGAAGGTAACTGCGAAGAAACCATGGATAACAGAAGAAATGCTTCAGCTGATCGACGAAAGAAGGAAGCACAAAAATGTTTAGAGAAATTCAGGAATACAGAAATACAGTACACACAGGAATGAGATAAATATCAAGCGCAAGGAAGCTAAGGCAAAATGGCTACACGAAAAACGGAAAGGTATCGAAAAAGAAATGATTATAAGAAGGACTGGCTTAGTGTATAGAAAAGCTAAACTAGACTTCGGTGGAATTTAAAGCAAGGGTGGTAAAATTATGAGTGGAATGGGAATTCCACTTTAAGTCGCAGAGGAGATAGCGGATAAATGGAAAGAGTACACTGACTGCCTCTATGGTGGTGAGGACATAACTGATGACGTGATAGAAGAAGAAAAGGAGACGATAGGAAAGAGACAGAGGATCGAGTATTAGAATTTAGAAAGATTTTGGAAGACTTAAAATCAAATAAGACGAAACATTAGAGAACATCCCGTCGGATTTTCTAAAATGTTGGGAAAAGTCGCATTAAAATGATTATTCACGTTTCTGTGTAGATTTTATGAGACTGGGGTCATATAGCATCAGACTTTAGAAAAAACGTCATGCACCCCCAATTTCCAAGATTGAGAGAGCCGACAAGTGCTAAAATTATGACAAAATCATTTTAACATCTCATGCATCCAAGTTGCTGACAAGAAGAATATATATAAAAAAGGAAAAGTAAGTTGAGGTTCTCACAAATGGCGATCAATTTGAATTTAGTACAGGAAAGGCACCAGAGAGGCAGTGCTGACGTTACTGTCGATAATGGAAGGTAGACTGAAGAAAAATCAAGACACTTTCGAAGTATTTATAGACCTGGGGAAAGCGTTCAACATGTAACATGGTGAAAGATGTTCGACGGGTAACATACAATACTGAGAAGAGCCAAAAAGGAATAATAAGAATGCCAGACCAAGAATGAAGTGCACGGATTAAAAAAGATGTAAGAAAATGTAAGACAGGGAGATTCAAGTCCTCCCTCGGGAATGGGTGTGTGTGTTGTTCTTAGCATAAGTTAGTTTAACTAGTGTGTAAGCCTAGGTACCGATGGCCTCTGCAGTTTTTTTCCTTAAGAACTCACACATGTCTGAACATTTTTTATTCTAACTGCACACCGAAGAGGCAATGTTGTTATGGTCTTCAGTCCTGAGAGACTGGTTTGATGCAGCTCTCCATGCTACTCTATCCTGTGCAAGCTTCTTCATCTCCCAGTACCTACTGCAACCTACATCCTTCTGAATCTGCTTAGTGTATTCATCTCTTGGTCTCCCTCTACGATTTTTACCCTCCACGCTGCTCTCCAATGCTAAATTGGTGATCCCTTGATGCCTCAGAACATGTCCTACCAACCGATCCCTTCTGCTGTTCAAGTTGTGCCACAGACTTCTCTTCTCCCCAATCCTATTCTATACTTGAAGAGGCAATAATGGAAATGAAAGAAAGATTCTAGAGAGGGATATCAATGATAGAATTAGCTGATGAGATTGTTGTCCTCAGTGAAAATGAAGAATTACAGCACCTGTTGAATGGAATGAACAGTCTAATGAGTAAATCATATAGACTGAGAGTAAATGAAAAAGAAACGAAAGTAATGTCAAGGAGCAGGATTGTGAACAGCGAGAAACTAAATATCACAACTGGTGATCACGAAGTAAACGATATTAAGGAATTCTGCTAGCTAATCAGCAAAATAACCCATGACGGACAAAGCAAGGGGAACATAAAAATCAGTCTAGCACTGGAAAGAAGAGCGGCCCTGGCCAAGAGCTGTCTACTGGTAACAAACATAGGTCTCAACGTGAGGAATAAATTTCTGAGAATGTACGTTTGGAGTGAAGCACTGTGTGGCAGTTAGATGTGGACGGTGGCAAAACCGGAACAGAAGAAAATAGAAGCGTTTGAGAAATGTTACATAAAATGTAAAAAATTTGGTGGACTGATAAGGTAAGGAATGTGGAGCATCTCCGCAGAGTCAGCTATAAAAGGATAGAAAGCGCTGACCAGAAGAAGGGACAGGATGACAGGACACAGGAAATAACTTATATGTTAGTAGAGTGAACTGAAGAGCAGAGGTTCATAACTTTTCGTAGAGCTTTACTCCTGAGTGCAATTAAACATTAGCTACTACCTCCCGCTTTCTCCCCCCCCCTCCCCCCTTACTGTCTGTTTCCTCTATTCACCCACGTTATCAGCAACTTAAGCACCTAACTAAACTGCAGAATGAAACACTTCTCTAGGAACACTTTTTATAATTATGAAATATTAATCATATTGTTTGCGTGCGTCCGTGTGTGTGCGTGTGCGTGCGTGCGTGCGTGCGTGCGTGCGTGTGTCTTGGAAGAATCAATGACGAAGGAATTCATTGTGCATCGGAAGTGCTATCCACAACTCCTCTTGTGATAAGAAAGTTATCCATCCACTGGGAGAGTATACACTTGTTACAAGACCTACTTCTCCTACATTGCTCCTCTTCATTGGAGCACTTCCTTGACCTGCTCACTGCAACTCCACTTAAAATGAACAAAGTTAAAATTTTTCACTATACTTATTGTTCGTAAATCACTTGAATGCTGCACTCATTTCTTCTGGCAGACGTTGGAGGACTTCAGGCTATTAATGTTATGTGTCTGAGGACAGCCATTAACAGTAATAGTAATAATACTGTGAACAGCACTTTAGTAGCACTAAGAAGTGAAGCAACTTCTGGGTTACCTCAGGTACTACCTACAACTCGAAGAAGACATCTTCTTGAGATATTTAGCATTTTTTACGTGTATGTCTCACTTTTATCGATAGCGATGTAAGGAACAAAGCACAACATGTGTGTATTGGGTGAACTATGTGAGGAACCCGTAACCTCCTCCGCGCTATTGCTAATAACTGAGGAAAAGTGGTCATTGATGTCTTACAAAATTGGTATTACAGCAAGGATCTTTTGAAAATGGTTTACTTTCTTGACTGAAACAGTATCGAATCGTTTAGTTATTACCACACAGAAAATTAGATGCTGCCCCTCAGGGGTAATTACCCCATGTTGGGAACCACTGCTGTAGAAGGTAAAAACTGTACATGAAGACAGACTGGGATAAATCTAACGAAAAACAGAGGTCGTGGGTTACAAGTGTTACTCTGAGATGAAAAGGTTGGCACGGGTGAGGAATTCATGACGACACATTTGAAACATGTCAGAAAACTGATACCTTGCCACGGGATGGGGTTGTTGTCGGCGTTGCTCGTATGTATTGTCTCTCTCATTCATCGTCCATCTATCTCAGTACGGCTTCCTTACGACGTCCCTTCACTCTGCAGTAGTAGACACTCACTAGGCCGTGTAAAGCAGCGTTGATGAAACCGCAACCTAATACCTACCACATAGAGGCCGAGTAACTCAACATGCGAATCAGTTCCTGAAAGTTCACTTTAACAAATTTCGGGTGGTGGGTCAATGCAGTTTGCCTGCAGTAACCCTTCGGAAATTTTAGTAAACTGGTTTTTATTCGCAAGGACTCTGTGCTCCAACTATATATTTTTCAGAAACTTCTGTCTCTGATGGACGCCGGTACTTGATACTTGCAAATTGCTTTTGACTGCAGATACCCTTTTACTTATCGTATATCGCGTTTTTTTATGTCCTCTTTGTGTTGTCCGTCATATATTATATTGCTTCCAAGGTAGCAGACACTCTTAACTTCGTCTACATCATGGTCCATCGTTAATATCGTTTCTACTACTCATTACTTTCATCTTCCCTCGACGTTGTAGCAATCAATAGTCTGTACTCAGTGGAATGTTCATATTAATCGACAGATTCTATAATTCATCTTCACTTTCACTCAGGATAACAAAGTCATCAACCAATCATACCACTGATCTACTTCCACCCCGAATTATAATCCCACTCGTGAACTTTTATTTCCGTCTTTGCTTCCTCGATGTGTATACTGAACGGGTTGGGCGAAAGGCTACATCCATGTCTAACTCTCCTTTTAATCTAAGCAATTCGCTCTGGGTCTCCCTTTCTTATTCTTCCTTCTTGGTCCTTGTACAAATTATACACAGGCCAAGCACATCTTGTCATCACCGCCCACGCTCGACATCGTAGTTCTGTAATAGCTGACAGACGGCTGGTGGTAGCACCAGCACTGGTGTGGATGTAACGAGTGCCGGGGTACGAGGGAAACGTTGTAGTCGTTGTCGACATGCAGAAACGGAACTACATATCTGACATCCAAATGGGCGCGGTCGCTACCTTTCGGCTCAAGGGTGAAAGCGTTTCTGAAGCGGCTGAGTTTGTAAACTGTTCGTTTGTCGCCATGGTTAGAGTATACCTTGCATGACAGAATGACGCTATTCGAAACGGTGACGCGGCAACTGTGCTACACTGCCATAGATAACAGGGGTGGAGGCTGTGGAGATGCATACGGCGAACAGACTTACAAGTGTTGACCAGCTGCATCTCTAGCCACTAACGTGAAAATAGTCATAATAATAATTACCTAATAATAATAAAGATGATGATAATAATAATGACAATAATTGTGATGTTAACAACAATATTGACAGTGTCAGACAAGAAGAGAATTTATAGGTCTTCAAACATATGTTTTCTGATATAAGGAGTGATGTAAGAGAAAATTTAAGGAGACTGCTTCGGATGAGGATACCGGGACAAATATTTGCTTGCATGCAGCCAGGATAGCTGTGTATATTACGGTGAAATGTGATCAAAGAGTCTAATAGCCGAGATATATCAAACAGTGTCGTTCCTAACCAGTTCCAGGGTCCGTGAGCTTTCCTGAGAAAGGCCTTGAAAGTTTTAATGTAACCAATAACTGGAAGAATAAGTGTTTCCAAAACTTTCTTTTTTATGTCAAGAGGGCTGAGTTTTTATATTTTTGTACGACATGGAGACGTGCTGAGGCCTTCTTGCACTTTACTGTTTTTCTCTAAGCCCAATTTAGATTTTTATCTATTATTATTCTTAGAGTCTTTGCTGAGGGAGAGTGGTTGATACATATATTCCATTTAGGTGTACATGAGGTAGGGAGCCTAGGACGATTAGAATGACCAACCAGTACCAATTTGGTTTTGGATGGGCTGAGCAATAACCCTATATCCTGTGCCCACTTTGAAGGTGCACACAGGTCGATATTGAGATTCACGATAGTTGTTTTCAGGTTTGTATGATTTGTACGTAGATGCAATTGGAGGTCATCAGCATACATGTAATATTTGCAATGGGATAAGACTAATGACACATCATTCAGGTACAGTAAAGACTATAGGACCTAATACCGAACCATGATTGATGACTGATACTACCTGCAACCTTTGTGATTTTATAGTGCTGGACATGACGCATTGCTGGCGAGACGTCAGGTATGAGAGAAACAGAGGCTGCTATGTTTGGCAAGTAAAATGTCAAAGGGTAAGCACATAATAGTCACCTCTTGTGCATGTATGACAAGCTTCAGATGATCTCTTACCTTCATTAGTCGGCCGTGGTGGCCGAGCGGCGCTTCAGTCCGGAATCGCGCGACTGCTACTGTCGCAGGTTCGAATCCTGCCTCGGGCATGTATGTAATATCCTTATGTTAGTTAGTTTTAAGTAGTTCTAATTTCTAGGGGACTGAAGACCTCAGATGTTAAGTCCCATGGTGCTCAGAGCCATTACCTTCATTAACGCAAATGTAGTGCTGCGATGTTTACGGAAGCCTGATTGGTATTCGCCTAGTAGGTTGTTTGTAGTTACATAGTTTGTTAGCTGCTCATGTACAGCATAAACTGATTAGCTAGAACATTATGACCACCGACTTACTATCGGACTGAGCCCGTCGTGGCGAGGAATGAATACTAGTCAGACACACGCATGGCGCATGTAGCATCAGTGTGCGTGCTGTCCATGTGCAGAATGGGGAAGGCGCGCGTTCTACCTGAATTTGACCGAGGACAGATTGCGATGGCCCAGAGGCTTCGATAGAGGATTTCGGAAACTGGACGACTTGTCGGCTGCTCGAGAAGTCCTGTGGTGAGGAGTGTTCTCAACACATGGAGAAACCAGGGAGAAACGTCGTGGGGTTGGGCGGCCATCCCCCAATAGAGATGTCGGAGTCGTAGAATGGGTAGCCTAATAAAACAGGAAAGGCGACGAACTGTGACGGACCTAACATCAGTCTGAAAACACATAGCGCACCGAAGACTCCTACTGGTGGGCCTCTGGAACCAACTACCTTACATCTGCCAGTATCAACGCCATGACATCGGGAACTACGACTGAAATGGGCACGACACCATCGGCACTGGACGCTGGGACAGTGTCATTCTGATGAATCCCGATACCACCTTCATCATGCCGAGGGAGGGTGCGATTCCGTCGCCTTCCAGGGGAATAGCTTCTTGACACCTGTATTGCGGGATAGAGACAAGCTGGCGGTGGCTCCATGATGCTCTGGGGGACATCCACCTGTGCATCCATGGGTCCCGTGGAGCTCGTGCTAAGCACCATGACGGTCAAGGAGTATCGTATTCTGGTCGCAGACCGCGCTCACCCCCTCATGACGAACATGTTTCCCGGCTGCTTTGGCGCATTTCAGCATGTTAATGGGCCATGTCAGAAGGCCATAACTGTGATGGAGTTATTAGAGGAACTGATAGGCAGGCCTCCAGGATGCGTGATCTGAACCCGAACGAACACATCCGATATGAGACTGAACGTGGTGTCAGAGCTCATCAAAATGGCTCTGAGCACTATGGGACTTAACATCTCAGGTCACCAGTCACCAGAACGTAGAACTACTTAAACCTAATTAACCCAAGGACATCACACACTTCCATGGCCGGCCGCGGTGGTCTAGCGGTTCTAGGCGAGCAGTCCGGAACCGCGCGACTGCTACGGCCGCAGGTTCGAATCCTGCCTCGGGCATGGGTATGTGTGATGTCCTTAGGTTGGTTAAGTTTAGGTAATTCTAAGTTATAGGGGACTGATGACCACAGCAGTTGAGTCCCATAGTGCTCAGAGCCATTTGAACCATTTGAACACATCCATGCCCGAGGCAGGATTCGAACCTGCGACCGTCGCAGAAGCACGGTCTCGGGCTGAAGCGCCTACAACCGCTCAGCCACAACAGCCGGCTCAGAGCTCATCATACTCTCCCCTGATTTTACGGGATTCAAATGAGTTGGGTGTGCAGATTTAGTTGCAGCTCCCTCCAGCCACCTACCGAGGCCTCATTGCTTTCACTTCACGACGCATCTCAGCTGTTATCCGTGGTAGAGGAGGACATTCTGGCTATTACGTGGGTTGTAGTATAGCTCTGGCTGATCAGTGTATTCAAAGGTCTTGGACAGTACAGGAAGAACTCAAGTAGGTCGGTAACCAGAGGGTGCTGTAACAACGTCCTGGTTAGGTAACGGCTCAACTAGCCACTATTTCCAGGCCTGAGGGAAAACGCTTGTGGTAGGGGAGTAGTTGAAGGTATGTATTATATGAGCAACAGTGCGTGAATAATGAGCTTCATCATTTGCAGTGTGATGTCATCGTGTCGAGTAGATGCTGATCTCATACGCATGACGGCATTTTTGGCCGTGCTCCAAGTAACATGCTGTTGTACTTGGCAGGAGAGCCAACCATATGGTTAAAGGAGGCCGAAATGCACGCGTTTTAGCTCACGCAGGAGGACGTGAGTTCTGGAACATGACAAGGGAATTAGAATTGAGAAAAACGGACGTAGCTGGTGGAATACTTAACTTTAATCCATTAATGACGAACGTCGCTCTTTATGGTACATGATTCACTATATCAATAGTACGGATACTGGCGCCTTGCTAGGTCTTAGCAAATAACGTAGCTGAAGGCTATGCTAACTGTCGTCTCGGCAAATGAGAGCGTAATTTGTCAGTGAACCATCGCTAGCAAAGTCGGCTGTAAAACTGGGAGAGTGCTAGGAAGTCTCTCTAGACCTGCCGTGTGGCGGCGCTCGGTCTGCAATCATTGATAGTGGGGACACGCGGGTCCGACGTATACTAACGGACCGCGGCCGATTTAAAGGCTATCACCTAGCAAGTGTGGTGTCTGGCGGTAACACCACATTCCTTCCCCGCAAATCGGCGTACGGTTGTGGTATAAGGCTACCGTGGGGAGGACCGCATGTTTAAGTATGCGAAGAGGTGGGGAGCCTAACAACAGGCGAGGCTGTGCCACCCGCACCCTGCCATTCGGACCGCGGGGAGTGACGAAACGCGGAAAACCTGCTCCAGGGTGCACGCCAACATGCGGTGTATGCGCCCGTAGAGAGACAGGAGGGGCCGAAGGGTCGACCTCCATCGGGCCGGGGCACCCGACGGGCGAAGACGACATATGGTCCGGAGCGGGCAAGAGTTCCATGTCGGAGGACAGCTGGTCACGGGAAGCGATCGGCGGCACGTGACCCAGGGAGGCGCCCGGCGGTTGCAGCGACGCGTCCACTGTGGGCGTCCCCGGTGGGAGAACAGGCGGCGGCGGCAGCGGCGGCGGTGGCGGCGGCGCGTCGCCATGGGGCAAAATGATAGGCAGCGTCGGTAACACCTGGGGCTGAGGCGAGCCAGTAGATGGGTCTCCAGGGCGCTGACCGGACGGCACCGTCGCTGAAAGCAGACGGCGAGCGGCAGATCCCGTGCGACGACAGAGGCGCAGCTGATTGAGACGCCGACCCAAAATCAGGTACATAGCGCGGCCGAGGCAGCGAAGAATGCGCCCTTCGAGCCAACGCCGTGAACCTCGGTAGTGTCGATAGTAGACAACGTCACCTGGAGCGAAATCAGGTGTCTGCCACAGCACAGGAACTTGATGCGGCGGATTTAGCAAAGACATCAAGGTTCGATGAGGGCGACCGTGGAGCAACTCAGCCGGCGAGCGACCAACTCGGGGCTGAGAGCGATACGAGGACAAAAGGAGCAATAACGCGTCCTCCCGAGAATGCGACTCTTTCAACTTAAACATCTGTGACCTGAAAGTCCTGACCAATCGTTCAGCGGCACCGTTTGACTGTGGCGAAAACGGAGCGGAAGTCAGATGTTGAATACCATTGGCCTTGCAGAAAGACTGAAATTCTGCGGACTTGAATTGTGGGCCTTTGTCGGAAACAATAGTCTGTGGAAGACCTTCAATGCAAAAGATAGCGGATAACGCTTGGATGGTGGCAGATGACGTCGTGGAAGACATCCGGACAACAAAAGCAAGAATTACTGAATCAATCTACCACAACCAACCATCGAGCATTCCAGAATGGACCAGCAAAATCGATGTGTAAGCGTTGCCAAGGGGAAGTGGCTTTTGGACATGCAAAGAATTTCCGCGGTGGTGCTGATTGTTGTTCGGCACACACCATGCAAGAAGAACACATATTCGTAGTCGCGGCATCGATTCCGAACCAAGTACAGTGCTGATGAGCAAGTTGTTTCGTTCTCACTATACCTCAATGTCCTTGGTGGAGAAGCTGTAAGACAGAGGACTGCAACGAACGTGGTACCACGACCCTGGACTGACCATTATCAGAACGCAACAGCAAAACACCACGTCGTACAAAAAGTCTCTGCTTGTGATAAAAAAATCGGCGAACCAACGGGTCCCCGATCCGTGACTTTGATAAGGCCATTGAGTAGCAACAAAACGCAGAACGGGAGCAAGGACAGGGTCGGCAGCTGTGGCTGTAGCTACACGACGAAAATCAATCGGAAATGATTCCACCACGTCATCGGTTTCCGCATCTATGAACATGCAAGCAAGTCCGGAGGAATCGAATGCCCTATCCTCAGCAACAGGCAAGCGGGACAACGCTTAGCAGTGGACCGATACAAGATATCGTAGCGGTACTGCGAGAGGAAAATAGACCAGCGAATGAATTTCTGCGCTGTACGTGGAGGAACAGGCTTGGTCGGATGAAAAAGCGATGTCAAAGGTTCGTGGTCTGTGACTATGGTACAGTGACGAACATACAAGGAATCATGAAACTTCGTAACACCAAATACGAGAGCAAACGCTTCTTTCTCGATCTGTGAATAATTTCTTTGCGCAGACGAGAGCAATTTGAACGCAAAGGCAATAGGGCGATCGTGCGATCCATCTTTGTGCGCAAGTACAGCACCGATCCCGAAATCCGATGCATCCACCATCAACAAGAGGGGCTTCTGGGGATCGAATGGCGTAAGGCAAGTATTGGAAAGCAACGCAGATTTCAACTGGTGAAAGGCGCGTTCGCATTCCGTCGTCCAGACGAACGGAACACCTTTACGGCGTAAGCGATTAAGCGGAGCTGAAATGGAAGAGGCATGCGGCACATATTTATTGTAATACGTAATTTTTCCCAGCACACTCTGTAGTTGCTTCAAATTCCGCGGCGAAGGCAAGTCTTGTATGGCACGAAGGTGCGTTGGACTGGGATATATGCCTTGGGCATTGAGTACATGTCCTAAGTATGGTAACTCCCGAAGAAAAAAACACACACTTGTCCTTTCGCAAGCGAAGACCATTTTGTCGCAAGAACTGAAATAATGTTCTGAGATTGGCCTAATGTTCTTCCGTCTTTCCGGAGATGACAATATCGTCCAGATAATTTCTGCAGTAGGGACCGACGCACAAACAGTTTGTAGATATTGCTGAAACAATGCAGGAGCGGATGCACACCCGAATGGCAGTCGTTTGAATCGATGCAAACCAAGATGCGTGTTAACCACCAAAACGCGCTGGGATTCTTCGTCCACCGGTATTTGCAAGTACACATCTGCGAGGTCTAACTTCGAAAAACTTTTACCCGGGCACAGTTTGTCAAAAAGATCGACCGGGCGGGGTAAAGGAAAAGTTGCAATCACGAGCTGTGGGTTCACTGTTGCCTTGAAGTCCACACAAAGTCTCAATTTGCCGGAAGGTTTTGGCAAAATTACTGAGGGTGATGCCCAGAGAGAAGCCTGCACCCGTTCAATTACACCTTGTGATTCCAAATCGTGTAATGTTTTTGCGACCTCATCACGCAATGCGTTGGGAACATTGCGCGCTCTGAAAAATTTCGGTTGCGCGTTTGCTTTCAGTTCCAAATGCGCTTTATAGTTCTTAGCGCAACCGAGGCCCGGTGAAAAAATGTCTGCAAATTCTTCACATAGACGCGAAACACTCTCTGAAGGCACAGTGCTTCACTGACAGGACCTGATCGACTATAGACAAGTTAAACAACAGAAATAAAGCGAAACCAAACAAGTTCACTGCAGAAGAAGAACAAAGGACGTAAAATAACACAAGTTTTGTTTGTCCTTTGTATGTTGCAAGAAGGCTGCACTGTCCGAACACAGGGATATCGTTACCGGAATAGCTAGTTAACTGAACACTTGCGGCATGCAAGTGTGCCCAGCAGTTTGTAAGTGACTTGATTGATCAGTGAAACTGCAGCTCCGGTATCGAGCTGGAATGCTATCACTTTGCCGTTAATGTCCAAGTCTACAAAAAGTTTATTGTCCTGCTGACGACAAGAGCGACTGTCTCGTGCAACGTGAACTGACACTTGTACATAATCACTTGCGTCTTGACGGGAGTTCCGGCGATGTCGACGCACACTATTTTTGGGACGAACACAGTCACTGTTAGAGAGAGTGGCACTGGGCGGAGTGGAATGAGCTACATGAATTTCCATGGGCGAAGTTACGCGAGGCGGAGTATCCTTGGTTCGATTCCGATTCCGGCGCGAAGCAAAGGGCCTGGAATGGTTTTGAGCTTCCGATCTGAGCTTTTTCTGGCAAACACTCTGAACATGTCCTTTTTTATTACAATAAAAGCAAATAGCTTGGCGTGACGGGCAATTCTCACGCGAATGTTTAGTAGCACATCGCGGGCATCATTTGATCACTGCATTTGCTTGCCGGCGGGGTATACGTGGCTTAGAGCCTGGCGCCAGCGGCGTAGCCGGGCGCGAGGGCTGTTTACTGCTCCGTGCAGCTCGCCCGGCGGGCCGGTGAACCTGACACACGGCCGGCGAAGTTTTAAATGATTCCTGAGGAAAGTCAAGTGTGCCCTGCCGATCCAATATGTCCATCACTTGTTGAAGGGAGGGATTTGCTAGTTTCAAAATCTGTTCCCTTATACGAACATCAGAAACGTTCTGTGCAATTGCATCACGTACCATAGTATCTGAATAAGGGAGTCCACATTGACACTCAAAAGCACAAACCCTAGTAAGGCCTTGCAAGGTTGCAACCCACTCCCGATTAGTCTGGCTTGCCGTACGTTTTATACGAAAGAAGGTATACCTTTTCGCAACTACATTGACTGATTCTTTGAAATATGCACCTAATGCAGACAAAATTTCTTCGTAGGACAGAGTTGCGACTTCACGTCGGAGAAATAATTTGACTGTCACACGGTACGTGGTCACTCCTACTGAAGAAAGGAGGAAAGGCTGCCGCTCCTTGAATTCTGTAGGCGGCGAGATGGAATCCAAATTGACGTGACCACTCCGTCCAGCTTTCCGGTGCAGCATCAAAAGGTCGAAAAGTTGGGGAAACAGCATGTTGTGGCTGCGTTAGCGGTGAAGCGGCTGCTGCCGCATTGTTTTGCATCGCACGTTGACCCCGGATGAGCTGTCCAAGGGCATCCAGTGAGGCCTGCGTCTGCTGATTCTGTAAGCGATAAAATTCGGACAGTACATCTGCAGATTGTGGAGAAGCCATTACACAAGTAAATCTGGGCAATATCGATACGAACGCGGTTTTGCCTCGTCGCCAATGTTGTGGTTGGCAGGAGGGCCAACCGTATGGTTAAAGGAGGCCGAAATGCACGCGTTTTAGCTCACGCAGGCTGACGTGAGGTCTGGAACATGTCAAGGGAATTAGAATTGAGAAAACCGGACGTAGCTGGTGGAATACTTAACTTTAATCCATTAATGACGAACGTCGCTCTTTATGGTACATGATTCACTATATCAATATTACGGATACTGGCGCCTTGCTAGGTCGTAGCAAATAACGTAGCTGAAGGCTATGCTAACTATCGTCTCGGCAAATGAGAGCGTAATTTGTCAGTGAACCATCGCTAACAAAGTCGGCTGTACAACTGGGGCGAGTGCTAGGAAGTCTCTCTAGACCTGCCGTGTGGCGGCGCTCGGTCTGCAGTCATTGATAGTGGCGACACGCGGGTCCGACGTATACTAACGGACCGCGGCCGATTTAAAGGCTACCACCTAGCAAGTGTGGTGTCTGGCGGTGACACCACACATGCTTTATACAGAATTTTCCACGGCTACAGTCGTTTATTCACAAGAAGTAATCAAGGTGTCTCTGTTTCGTTATTGGTTCAGTTGTCGTTGTAGTTAATGTGAGGTACCGCTTCAGTTCTTCGTCTGCGACAATGGGATCAGCTACAGTTTTACAACGCCTACACCAAGACCACACAGGTTTTTCCGTAGGACAGCTGGTCTGTTAATGTTCTCGTCTTATGTTCGGATATACGTGAGTTTTGCCTGACTAACTCTGTTCCCCTTCTGCTTGTAAATAATATGATTTTCAGGAATGGGACGCTATCAGTTCGGAACAATTGAACTGCCTAAACCATATTATCACAGCACAAATAAGCACGAAGACAATGAAACGCTTATCACAATTCTCAGTGCATCATTATCTTACTTCTTTGCAAGTTGATTCTTTAAGACGACTCAAACATCAGCCTGCTCTGAATGATTACTTGATTTTGATCTGAGTCTGTATCTATTTCTGGAAAGGCCTCGGAACCCAATATTTGATTTCGGAATCTCTGTCTGACCATGATGTAATCCAGATGGGACCTTCCGGCTATCTGCAGTCCTTTTCCAAGTACATCTCCTCCACTTGTGATTTTTGAACACTGTATTTGCTGTTACTAGCCGATATTTATTGCTGATCTGTATTACTCTATCTCCTCTGTCCTTCCTGCTATAAAGCTCATAGTTTACAGAAATTTCTTTTTCTGTTACATCCCCTACTAGCACCCCTCATGATTATTGGATTATCATCTCCTTTTACATCCCAGGTGAAGAGTTCTCTATCTTTGTTCACTTACCTTTCTCTTCCTCTTCTGCTTCTGACGTCAACGCGTTTTCCTAGAATACTTTTGTTGGCACTAGATTCTGATGAAAATATCCATATCACTGAATTGTTAGGAGTAACTCACTCTCTCCACCCCTTTCTCTTCATAACGAATCCTATTCTTTCTACACAATTACACTGTATTCGCTAGTCCGTGCATAAATTTCAGAACCGTCATCTTTCGAACCTTCTTACTGGAATCAATCCTTTACAGTTCTGCCTCTCCCCCCGCCCCCCCCCCCCCTCCACTCACACACACAGAAATGTCATTCCATCGGCATTCTTGTGTAGCACCTGCCCTTTCAAAACTTCTCTGAATGTTTCACTTCCACACACACAAAAAATCTAATGGCTATGAGCACTATGGGACTGAACACTGTGTGACTTAACTTCTGAGGTCATCAGTCCCTTAGAACTTAGAACTAATTAAACCTAACTAACC
Organism: Schistocerca gregaria; assembly: GCF_023897955.1. NCBI lineage: Eukaryota > Metazoa > Arthropoda > Insecta > Orthoptera > Acrididae > Schistocerca > Schistocerca gregaria. Next base: position 131,047,941 of record NC_064922.1, read on the forward strand.
TAAGGACATCACACACATCCATGCCCGAGGCAGGATTCTAACCTGCTACCGTAACGGTCGCGGGGTTCCAGACTGTAGCGCCTAGAACTACTCGGCCACCACGGCAGGCATCTTCCACAGAAATCTACATATTAAAGAAATACCTTCACCAAAGGCTTCCTGAAACTTCACTTTATATTCGATACAAATAAAAATATCTGTTTCAGTTACGCTTTTCCTGTTGTCGCCAGTCGACATTTAATATCCTCTCTACTTCGGTCATTCTCAGTTGTTTAGATGCCTTATATCGAGCCGGCCGCGGTGGTCTCGCGGTTCTAGGCGCGCAGTCCGGGACCGTGCGACTGCTACGGTCGCAGGTTCGAATCCTGCCTCGGGCATGGATGTGTGTGATGTCCTTAGGTTAGTTAGGTTTAAGTAGTTCTAAGTTCTAGGGGACTGATAACCACGGCAGTTGAGTCCCATAGTGCTCGGAGCCATTTTGAACCTTATATCGATACACTTATACTTCTTCTATTATCTTATTTCCTAAACAAATTCCCTCAACATCTCTTCGATTATCGTAAGTAGTCTATGCTCCGTTACTCTTCTTGTACATTTGTTGGGATTCTTCTTCCAGGACACTGTCCACTCCGAAGTCCTCTCCAATTTCTGTTAGATATCAACAAATCTCAAACTTTTGGTACCTTCCCTATGAACTTTAATTCCATTTTAGGTTTCTTACTGATTTCCGTCCCTGCTTGTTCAATAGACAGATTGACCTACACTGGGACATTCTAAAGCCCTGTCTCGGTCACTTTTCAACAATTTCATCACTTTTATATCCTTCTATTCCTACAACCATATGCAGGTTTCTATACAAGTTATAAAAATCCTTTCGCTCAATAAATTTTATCTTTGCTACCTTCATAATTTCAAAGAATATAGTCCAGACAACACTGCCGAAATTTTTCTCTAAATCTACGTATGCTGCAAACGTAAATTTCCCTTTGTTTAAGTTATTATCTGCAGTATGTCGTCTGGTCAGTATTGACTTGTGTGTTCCTTTAAACACACCTCAAGAAAAGTTTGGAATATCACCGTGTTTACTACAATGAGTTCTTGTAGTACACCCATTGAAGTTTTTGCAACACTTTATTAACAGAACCTTAATGCCGACAAAAGTATATTGGTACTGCCTGCCGATAAGGGAAATGTGACCGTTGTAATGAAGACCGAAGATTATGAGCAAAAGATCCGAAATCTATTAGATCTGAAGACATACCGAAAACTAAGCGCAGATCCGACGCAGCGTATCACATGGAATACGAACCGGTTAATCAAGGCGTCTTCTCTGCCGGCGGACATACAGAGAAACCTGCGCAACACTGAAGCCCTACAGCCTCGGCTGTATGGATTACCTAAGATCCATAAGAACAAAGTTCCATTAAGACCCAGTGATAGTGCTCCTGGCTCACCGACGTATAAACTGGCAAAACACTTGGCCTCTTTGCTCCAGCCGCAAGTGTGGAAGACCGACACATACATAAAGAAGAAACTGAAACTTGCACCAAACGACATCCTGGAAAGCTTTGATATTGTCTCTCTGTTTATGAAAGTGCCTCCCTGTGACGTTCTTGAGCACATTGGTTCCATTTTCCCGCAAAACATCAGAAAGCTCTTCCACGCATGTCTCACCATGAGCTATTTCACGTGGAATGGCAATTTCTACGAACAGCTGGAACAGCAATAGGTAGTCCTTTTAGTCCAGTGGTGGTCAACATCTTCATGGAACATTTCGAAGCACAGGTACTGGACTCGGTGACTTGTAAACCTAAGGTGTGGTAAAGATACGTCGATGATACGTTGTGTGGAGCCATAGTGAAGGACAGCCGGTGGCTTCCTAAGACACTTGAACAGCCTCCACCTCAAAATAAAATTTACCATGGAAGTAGAAAAGGACAAAAAAACTACAATTTCTATATGTGCTGGTCAGAAGGGATGGCGAAAACCAAGGACATAGCGTGTACCGAAAACCGACCCAGTTGGACCGATACCTACAGAAACTATGAAACCACCACGCGAGCCAGAAAAGAGGCATGATTCATACGATCGTAACGCGAGCAGGACGAACATGTGAGCTGCAGCACCTCAAACGCGAAATGCAACACCTGGAGGAGCAATAGGTACTCCACAATTTATATTAGAAGTGTAAGGCTTTTGTGGCCGCTTGTTGACCAACTGCCTGTCTGAGTCTGTCTCATGTTCTTTTGCTGACGATTGTTTGATGACTTTTCTGACGTTTCGCGTACATAAATGACTGGCTTTGTCTAAGCTTCACCCTCGTTGCTCGCTAAATGTCAGAAAAATCATAAAAAAATCGTCGGGACAGAATCCAACAGACAATTTTTCTGCACATTCGTGTTCAGTTTTGTATTCCTTTCCTCTGTTTCAGTCAATAGTAACCTAATTCGTCCCCAGAAATTCTCAAGATACATCGACTCCCTTTGTTTATCCTACACCCGTCGCCTTAATTTCCTACGTTTAACGTAATTTCTCCAGGGTTTTCTACAGTTCATAAGCAATTAGTGCGTTTCCGCCTCTAGAAATGTTCTACCGTTGAAGTCTACTTTAGAGATATTTGTCTTATCAATATTCAGTTAATCTGAAACAGTGTCTCCAGTCTCAATGGTGTTAACAATTATACTACCTTCTTACATAATGCTTAAACGAAATGTTAGATATGATTAAATTATGCTCTGTGCAAAATTGAGGAAATCTGGACCACTAGAAGCTTTATCTTCCATATTTCACGTTCTGTGAACTAGAGGCAAGGTTAGTCCATAAACAACAGGCGCAAGACCATAGCAAAGACGCCAGTATTGGACACGATCACTAGGCCGATGACACTGGACGAAGGGCAGGAGATGCCAGCTGCTCAGACATTCGCCATCCAGCAGGCTGCGCCCACGTCCGCTCTGCTCCCCTCTGATTGTCCTGCACTGCCGCCGTGACGGCGTGTCGCCCTCAAGGTCAGCTCCTTTAACTGCAATGCAACACTGTTGTAGATTCCCGGTCTGCTTGTATTGCACGTGTCAAATACTCAATCAGTAAATCAGTGTAATAGCAGGTGTCTTGTATGTTTCTAATGTATCGCACAGAATGTATCACAGCTAAAGGTGACGATTATTGAACAACATGAACTAAAATCGTCGTAACGTCTGAACAGTTTGCGTCAGGAAGTCGAAGCTGCACGGTGGGAAGCGGGGCGTGACGGGAATTACTATGCCGTTAGCGACGGAAACATCACCCCACCCCCACCCCCACCCCACCACCACCACCCCCTTTCATTAGGGTGGATTAGTCAATAAGCAAAATTGTCGCATTTGGAAGGCTGAGAATCAGCATTTCGCGATCGAGAAGTCTCTTCACCCTCAACGGCTGACTGTGTGGTGCGATCTTATTTGATAGTACGGTGACTACCGAGCGGAACGTGAAGGTTTTGGAAGACGATTTCATCCCCATTATCCCAAGTGAGCCTGATTTCGACAAGGTGTGGTGCGTGCAAGATGGAGCTCGACCACATTGAAGCAGGTGAGTGTTTGATATCCTGGATGAGCACTGTGGGGGCTGCATTCTGGCTCTTGGGTACCCAGAGGCCACTGGCATGCCTCTCGATTGGCCACAATGTTCTCCGGATCTGAACACATGCGCCAAAGATGGCAGGCGTATCGAACATGTCATAACCTAGATCCGAATATCTTTAGTGACATTTACATGTTGAGTGAAGTGTGTGCATGCCGTAGTTTGTAAGTTACGTTCTTTTCATATAATTCAATAAGTGTCATCTTTTACAAACAATAAGATAAACAAACAACTATTCAATATCATGTAGTGCCCTGATATGCAACACGCCAAGTAATATATCAATACACACAGACAAAATAAACACACAAAAATACAAACCATTTCAGATGAGAATAGCTCTAGGTTCTTCTCACCTGAAATAAGTACAAATACGTTATTACCAATCAACAAGATGCTTTTAGTATTTCATTCATCCATATATAGTACATGACTTCCCTCTGTATATTGCAACTTATATTCTATTACTTTTTTTTATATTTTCAGTGTATAAAATATATTCCCCTAAAGTAGACATAAACAAATTATATATACCAATTTTATCAATTTTTAAGCACTCACCTCTCTGTCCCCTTAGGGAAATTTTTGTACATCATATTGTTTATATTATTTTAAAAAAGTAATAACAACTCTATACCAATAAGATTGTAGTAATAAGAAGTATTTGCCGTTATGTTTAGAAGCGTTCGACTCACATTTCAAGACGGTTGGTTACTCTGTACTGATAACGAAATAAATAAATAATCAGTGTGTCGTGGATAAGTAGGAAACCACCATAGAGACTAGGAATCCGATTATTTTTTTATTGCCATTTTCTTTAACATTTTACAGATTTAAATAATTGAGGCATATCAACAACAGCACGAAACTGCATAGATTAATCTTAAATTGAATTTTCCCGGAGACATTTAAGTCTCTAATTTATCTACGATAGTGCTGGAAACTAAAGAAGTCAACTAAAATTTATGCTGTGGAAGACGACACGGGTTCGAGTCCCGGCCGCAGCACAGATTTTAATTCACTTCTTCAGCTTTCGACTTTATTGCATATTTAAAATTTATGCTAAATGATTTTCCAAAAGTAGGTCTTCAGGAATCATATGGCAATTCTGTTTCTGAAAATTACTTTCGTTTTCTCCTCTCCCGTTAGGATTTTCACATTAGATATCATAAGGATTTAAGTAATCGAAGCACAAACATTAAAATAAAATTTAATCCAATTTTTGTTAGTTATTGTTTTATTTTTCCAGATCCACGCTTAAATATTATGAACACTCCAGTTAACATCATTGTGGGTAATCTTCCACATTTAAGTTTCTCATTTTTTTATTTCCTTGTGCAACTTAATCTTTACTGTCCCTTTTCAACATCTAGCAATCTTCGGTGACCATTCTGTCTTCTCATCTGCCCTGATACCTCTTTCCCATGGCCTGACAAAAGCGATATCCTCTATCGTCAGTATAATGTCCCAGATGTTCGGAGAAGTGATCGATATGTGTCTTTAGGAAGTCGTCGTTCAGACTCATGTTGTAAACAATGTCTTGAAATTTTCTATAATTTTATTAATGATATTCCTGAGAAAGTGTCCAGTAACAGATCTGAAGGCAGGCTATGCACTTTATCTCTAACATTCATGTTGGTCTCAAATCTAGGAACCTTCATCGGTTTGAACAGCAACAAAAATGTCAGCTTTCAGTAATTCTTCACAGATACAAGGAAATTTTATAGATTGTTACATAAAGCGCGATTCATCTTGTGGAAGTGCCCTTACAATCTTCATCCAGCTCATCATCATGTGTAATGGTGGAAGCAATATTTTCTTTATGCTCTTCAGGTGGTTCATGCAAGATGCTTTTAGTCCCAGAAAATTAATGTCTCCGATTTGGTCAAACTTTTGTACTCCATATCTTTTGCTTCGCACAGCTGTGCCACTCACATAAAAAGGGATATTCATGTACCCAATTTCTTGTTGTCATGAAAGTCCTGAACTGAAAAAAATAAGCTTTATTCCATTTTGCAAAATCTGTAAGTGACCAAAGAAACTTAAGAACAGTTCTGAAATCAGCGTAAAAAGTTAGTTAACTCATATGTATTTTCAGTAACCATGTGTGATGTCATATGGATTGGTGTTGTCCATTTTGATTATTATCTGTGTACAGTTTAATACCAAAACTACTGCCGATCCAGTGGGACAATGGGCAGGCTTATTGTTACAAATTTGTGATAAAATTAGCTGTATTTATGCAGTACCATTTATATGCCCTTATCGACTTTTGTCGGGTTGGGTCGCTTGAGGCACTCCACCATCTGATATATAATATGATACTGCTACTCCTCACTAGGCCCTAAATGTTGTTCTAGCGATGTTTACATCTAATAAATCGTATCTTGTCTCCCTCACAAGTTCTCGATTATGTAGCGGCTGAATATGAGAACAGTCCTACCTCTTTTACAGCTGTTTCAGTTGTCTAAGTTGAAACGCCTGAATTTTTTTGAACAGAGGGATGGGACAGTGGGTGTCTCTTCTGCCCCAAAGCAGTCAACTGTTTTAATGTTCGATCTGTCGTGACACTCTTTTCATATCATGCTGGTATCATACGGCTTGTATCTTCTTCGTCTCCATGAGAAGAAAGAGAAGCGTTAATCAGTCGCATTCTATGAATGTGTTTTAAGACAACCATGATTAATTTCCGTGTTTTATATGTTGCCACTTTAGATTTACTGTAGTTTGGTACAGTTTTTAATTAAAATAAACTGTAATTGTGCAAACCGATATTCCTAAATAACTCTCACGTTTTCGTATATGACGTCAAGTTCCCATGATAGAGTACATAGTGTGATACACACTGTGCACAAACTGTTGTTCGTACAATAGGAGATATGTAACAGTGTATAGAATATCATATTGTCACTATACTAGTTGTTATCCTTCGGGAAAGGCTTTGTATTTGTTTCCTTCGATCCTGAAACGATGTGAAGAGTTCTGACTTTCCTTGGGCCACCATTTAATACGTAATTTACGACTATTTACTTATCATTGGTGCGGTACAGAATATAAAATTAATAGAAATGTTCATTACCTTCGGAAACGTAGAGATATTATACAACTGTGGCCTTTATTTGACAAAGGTAGTTATGCACACGCGATCACTTGATGCTGTTGTGAAGATAGTAAAGGAAAAGTAAATTTGAAATGTAACGAGCTGTTAAAGAGAATGCAAGAGATTCAAGTTACTAACAGAAACCTGACACAATATGGCATACATAGAGTTTTTCAAAAAGATTCATCTAATTTCACAAATTTATATTTTCTGCATGAATGAAGCTAGAAACTTTCGGGCGAATTTTAACTTGCTCATATGGCCAATAAGTTTTTGTCTTCAGCAGAAACATCCAATTTTGCAGGGGAGTATCTTTCACGCTTGGAGGTACTGCATTTAGTGCTGTGCCTGAACAGCGCCGCAGTTCGCAAAAAGTTGTTGAGTGAGGGGAGTTGTGGGGGGCACATAAACGGAGTCTTACGCGTCTATCAAAAACACTCATACCATATTGTGAGGTGTCCTAGGAGCCCTCTGTTGAATTGTCACCTACGCACACCTCTTACGGCAAAACCATATCTGAGGCAGCCCCATACTCAAGTAATATACTCTACGAAAATAAAAAGGAAAATAAAACCACAAAGCGCTCCACGAAAGAATTATCCGAATGAGATGGAAAACGGTAGATGTGATGTACATGCAAAGAAAAACAAATGATTACAGTATCAGAAAAAAATGGACGATTTATTCAAGAGAAAAGGTTTTACAATCTGAGCAAGTCGGTAACACGTTGGTCGATCTCTGGCTATTAGACAAGTAGTTATTGGGCTTGGTCTTGATTGACAGAGTTGTTGCATGTACTCCTATGCAATATCATGCTAAATTCTGTCCAACTTGCTCGTTATATCGTAAAAATACTGAGGCGGTTGGAGGGCCCTGTCCATAATGCTCCAAGCGGTCTCAGTCGGGGAGAGATCCGGTGACCTTGTGGGCCGAGCATCGGTTTAGCAAGCACATAGCAAGCGGTGGAAACGCTTTTCGTGTGCAGGTGGTCATCATCTTGCTGAAAATTAAGTCCAGGCTAGCTAGCCATGAAGAGGAGTAAAACTGGGCTTCGAATACCGTGGACATACCGCTGTTCTGTAAGAATGCCATGGACGACAACCAACGGGTACCCGGTATGCACTGAAATGGCACCCCAGACTATTACCTCTGCCAAGCTACAATCAGGCTGGTATTCTACCATCGGCCGGAACACCTCTAGACACGTCGTCGGCCTGCAGACTCATTGACTGGAGTAGAATTGTCTTCAGTGGTGAGTACTGCTTCGAACAGAGGATAGATGACGAGCGAAGACGCGTCTGGAGACGCCCCACACAATGTAGAATACCAACCTGAGTGTCGCCCGTCATACCGACCGACAACGAGCAGGGACTCTCTGGTGGACCATTTCCTTTCTTAGCAGGATCCCTTTGCTTGTCATTCGCGGCATTCTTACAGCATAGTGCCACGTTAAAGATATTCTACGCCCTGTTCGGTTATCTTCATGGAAAACCGTCCTAGACTTACATTCCACCAAGATAAAGTCTGCCCGCACACGGCGAGAGTTTCTACTGCTTTTCTTCATCCTTGGCAAACCCTGACTTTGCCAGTAAAGTCCCGGATCTCTCCGCAATTCAGAACGTTTTGAGTATTATGGGCAGGGTCATCCAACTAACCAGATTTATAAATTTAGTTTCCCGTTACTTCAGAGTCACATAAGCAAACTTTAAAAATTTTACTGACCCGTAAAATTCTTTCCATACGAGTGACATTTCCTGCTACTGACGCGTCTAATCAGTAAAAAATAGTTATTTAGTTCAAAAATGGTTCAAATGGCTCTGACCACTATGAGACTCAACAGCTGTCATCAGTCAACTAGAACTTAGAACTACATAAACCTAACTAACCTAAGGACATCACACACATCCATGCCCGAGGCAGGATTCGAACCTGCGACCGTAGCAGTCACGCGGTTTCGGACTGAAGTGCCGGCCAGCTATTTAGTGGTGCGCACATATATGTGCCACGTAATAGCGTCAACGATACATTTTAGTACACAACTAAAGAAACTCAAGTATGTTTAATACCTTTTATTCATAGACATGTACCCGATCGCACCAATAGAACCATGTGTTTGAACAGTGAACTATACCGGCCTATGTGGCTGAGCGCTTCAATCCGGAACCGCGCTGCTGCTACGGTCGCAGGTTCCAATCCTGTCTCGGGCACGGATGTGTATGAGGTTCTTACATTAATTAGGTTTAAATAGTTCTAAGTCTAGGGGACTGATGATAAGTCCCATAGTGCTTAGAGCTATTTGAACCATAAACAGTGAAAATACAGTGCTGTGTATAAATCGCTAGACATCAACGCTGACACGCCAAACCCGCTGGGCAGAACATGTAATAGGATTGTCGAAAGGGCCAAGGGTTGAAGTCAGTTTCTGCTTCTAATTGTCATTATGGTAATTCAGCCCAACTAGAGGACCGCCACGGATCGACTGACACAACGACTTGCTTGCCACCATTCGGTACATGAGAACTCCAACATACATAAGTTACGAAGCACACAACATGAATGGACTTGGCTCGGGTAGTTGAAACTACTACTCAAGTTTGACGACCTTGGTCGGTGAACCACGAAGCTCGCAGTGATCGGAGAGATCCACACACGCTCCGACACTACGCAGGGACCGGCAGCGGACCCAGCGACTGCACCGCCCGGAGACATCTTCCCTGGTCCGGAGCAACCGACCGTCTATTTGCTGATCTGTGGGCGAGTATTGGTCCGTCGCGACTCCACTGCTGGTGCATCTCCCACTCACTTCCACACGACGCGTGGAAATACTGGCTCTGACCCAACCATGTAGAGGAAACACGCTCACTGGCTAAATGACATCCCTGCACAAGGAAAGGACCGGCCCAAGCTCCACAAGATGGTAATTGAAGAGGCCCACAAGATGGTAATTGAAGAGCCCCAGAAACGCTCAAAGAGCCAGTTACACGTCACCCCGTAAGACGACCGACCTCTCAGAGGCAGTACACCGACAATATTTAAAGTAATCGTCAGTAGAACTAACTCCAACTACACACACAAGCTGACAAGCACTTGCACGAAGACCTGAACGATACAACAGAAACTTAGCAGGCACGAAGACAAATCGGGAGTCGATGCATACATACACATACACACACATACACACACACACATACACACACACAAACACATCCGACTCATGAACGATGGGCGAGCCAAAACGTGTCGTCCGGTAGGACGACCGACCGACGATCCAACAAGACCGTGGCCCGGCTCAAGAGATGCGTGGCGGCAACGGTCGGGTGAGCCACGTGGACGCAGACCTCACCACTCCAGCCGACTGCACTAGAGCCACACTGCAACTCCCCGACTGGCAGGTCCGGACTGCACTCCAGACGCGTTCCAACTGACTTTCAGACCCGAACTCCCGGCCCGCACTTGCGACTAACTCGTTACCCGAACTGCGACCAACTCACTTCCGACAGACAACGACCGGGAAATAATAGCAGTCAAGCAAAGATACTACGAGAGGGGACATATCGATACGCGCTGCTAGAGTTGCTCACAGTCGGGCAAAGCAGCAACTCAGTGACAGTAGTAATTTAAATTAACGTAGTGAAGTGGAAGTACGTTAAAAACAGGGTGTAAAATACATGATGGCGGGAAAACGAGCCACACACGGCTCAAACGCACCATTGGGATACTAATAAAGTAATGAAATAATAATCGCAGCAGGAAGAAATTGATAATGCTCATGAGATACCAATCTATAGATTTATTTCGTTTCATTGTGAAAGCAATTTTGATCTATATACGAGAATAGTGTGCAACAGTTCAGCACTGTGAGACAACAATTTTCAGAATTGTGTTGATATTATTAGATCTCCCTCTGTATCGAACTTTTATACTGTGTCGGAACATGTTAGCATTTCTGCGAAAGACAATGTCAGGGAGAAGTAGTTGCCCTCGTTGAAGCTGCAGGTAGGTGGTGTAGGCTAGCAAGCGGAAAACCGAGCGGTTAAAACATGACCGGTATTTTAGTTCTGAATAATCGGTACTTTTCGCTATTTGTTTTGTCTCGATTATAATAGTTTTTTTCGTTTCATACAAATAACCGGATAAAAAAGCGGTATATCAGTTTGTCGTAGGAGGAGAGTTAAAATTTGTGGGTTTTAGATGAAACCTTTTTGGCAAACGAGTAATGTTTATTCGCAACCTTTCTATTTCCTTAAATATTGTGTTAATGTGGAAAACGGGAAGAGCAATCAGTGCTTTTCTTTTTCTTATAACAACGCCTGTGTAAGAGAAACGTGCAACAAACAGATGGCATAGCAAGTCCTACAGCGCTGCTGGAATGATACAGTATCAGATGCCATGTGACGTAGCCTTTTAGATGGCACAAGTCAACCTTCAGTGTGCAAGACTCGTCCCCATCTCGTCTGTTCAGCAGATTCTCGCTGTGCACCTGGGACATCCGTTGTATTGTAGTACGGTATCATCAGTAAATTGCAACCAGCTTACGCAGTGCGGTAGCAACGGAGAACGGTGCTCCATCTGCTTTAACAGATTAAAAACTACAGCAGGCACAACAAGCTCCTCGACATACGAGGACAACACACACACAATGGTCTTTGGAAGAGAAGACACATCCGATTGTAATTCTTGTAATTTTATTAGCGTTCAATAAACTTGGTATAATAATTGAACCCTTAATTTTCTGATTGCTTCAGCGTGAAAAATTTATACCGCCCAAAATCCCTTTGTATCCTTTCGGTCTCGCTGTCTTCTTCTCATTCCCTATCTTTCCTGGTGACATCGAGACCGATTTCTGCCCCAGTCTGAAACCAACATCGTAAAATATCTACTCGTTCACACTCATTACAATTTTTCAGTCTTTGTTCGAAGTCTACGTTCATTACTCCCTGCAACAGCAGTAAAAAAATCGAAAATGCGCAATTTAAGAAACGGTTATTTTTTAGCGCTGTTAGCAGGTTACAATTGGAGACGAAAACAACTGGTGTAACTGAAATGTGGTTGTTTCACGATAACGACCATCCCAGTTTAGAACACTGCCATTAAAGTAAGTTTTCTATCGTCTACGTTCCGGTCCACCTACACATTTTAGAAATTGGTAATTAAATTCTTCACCTGGCGAAAGAAATAGACATCGTACGGCTGTCACGAGGTTGTACTCTTTGGCAGAATTACTTGCAACAAGCAATCTGACCACCTCTGGTTGTCAATAACTGTGGAATCATGAACAGCCTCGTCCGTTTTCCCTACCCATGAATCCAGCCGCAAGCACATAGGCTTTGCAAAGAAGTCATTCCTCGCAGTCACATAAAGTCATCTCCTGCTTACCTAGTTCATAAGAAAAATTAATTTTATTTGTAATAAAAACGTATAAATTTCGCAACAGCTACCATTCACATTCAAAAAGTAATAATAAGAAGAAAAATTGGAATAAGTGCAATCTGAACTTAGGTGTGTGAAAGTTGTTTCACCCGAAGACTTATATCGATAGGTAACCATCTCAGTTAAAAACTGCCTTCCTCACGTACCTCTTCCACAGTTAGAAATCTCGGAATCCTTTAAGTTGCGGGCTTGCTAAACAAAATCCAAAAATAACCGTTATTTTAGAGCGTTCTGACGATTCCAGCTGGACCGAGATGGTTCCACAGCAATAACCATTGCTTAAATCTTGTAGAAAATGTTAAGTGTCGTGATCTGAACACCGTCACAGCAGCTGAGACACAGGGGATTTCTCCTAGTGTACAGAAGTTCCTCGAAATCGGTGTGATGATAGCCTATAATCTCCGTCTGTAAGATTCTATGCTAAAGCCGCTGAATGACTACTTTAAGCAAGTAGCAGTATGTGGAACTCTGGATGGATGGTGCATATTAAACAGCAGCTGTCTCTAGTCTTATTACTTCGTAGCTGCTTTGCAAGTGCTGACGGAGTGGTACATCAAGAAACTTGTTAAGACAGGCGTAATCTTCCTACAGCGTCACTAGAAGCCGTGTTTGCGAGTTGTTCGAACAAGACCCGAGCGCCGAACGAGACGGCGACAAAAGCAGGACGATAGGTGCGAGAGGGAGAGAGAGACGTAATTAATGTCGCGATCTGTCGGTGGCCGCGTCGACGGCAAGTAGCGATGCATAACAAGCGCCAGTGCCGGCCAACTTTGTGTCACAACAACGTCTTTAATTAAAAGCGCCTCCTTTCTGTGAAGGAATTTCGCGCAATGCTCCCACAAGAAAAGTAATGCAGTCTGATGGCGGTCGCGTTGTTAATGAGCCCCCAACAAGGCTTTAGCTCTCAGGGACATCAGGGAACAAAAGAAGTCATTTACGGTCTCTCACCTGATTGCCTCTTATTTCCAGATGGATTCACCACAAAGCAGCTATTCTTTAATTGAGATAATACAGAAACAACATCTTGAAAACACCGAAAGCTACACCAACAGTTCTTTTTTTTGGACGACCAGTTTCCATCGTTGGCCATTATCAGCTCAGCAATCCCAACGAAATATATGAAAATACGTGACATAATAACAAAGTATTGTGGATACACAGCTAGTACACATGAATTTATCGCCATCAATTTTTCGATTGATTGGTCAGTCTCCGTCTCTATCTGTGATGCGCTGACTTCTTGATTTTGACATTTGTAATGACTCTCACATTCCTTACTGCTTAACAAATTGCAGTCGAGATCTTCCACATGCTTTGATTCTTTTTACTGCTCCTTCTAGAATGTTTACAAAGAAGCTACTGCTATTTTTACAATATTCGCAAAGAACCAAGTTCGACGTATTAAGTGATCTATTACTTGGTATCGTTTTCATTCGACATTTTTCGTTATTGTTTTTATCTCACCTATTCATTAGAAGACCACCATTCTGAATCGAGTGTTTAACAAACAGAGACTTCATAGTCTCATCATGCAAACTGGCAATATCGCACAAGAACTCAAACGCTCTAAGGTAATAATTATTTTAAAGCCTTAGAAGCCAGCTGACAACCCAAATGCCATAGCTGCACATCTAGTTAACACATCTAGGACACCAAAGGATAAAACACATAAAATACAAGTGAAGCGAGAACTCAAAAAATGAAGCCACAGAAACTGAACACTCTCGCTCTTTCTCTAGCGAAGACATAGGAAAAGCTCTGAAAGATGTCAAACCAACAAAGGCACCAGGTTTCGACAACTTTCACCCTGAATTCATAATAAACTGTGGCAAGTATACAAAAGTATGGGTGGCTCGATATTTCACGAACACTATGCACACAGGGATTATCCCAGAAGAACTCAAACGCTCTAAGCTAATAGCTATTCTAAAGCCTTGGACGTCAGCTGACAATCCAAAAAGCTACAGGCCAATTGACCTACTGTCTGTAATTTACAAATTACTAGAGGGGCTTATATATAAAAGAATTAACGGAGAATTGTTCAGGGTGATCCCAGTTGAACAGGTTTTCGGCCAGGAAGAAGTTGTGTTTGACCAGGTGTTGTCACTCACTACTTACATTGAGGCGGGATTCCAGATAAAATTGAAAACGTCAGTGACCTTTATTAACCTCTCAGCAGCTTACGACACTGTGTGGAGAGAAGGCATCATGTACACAATTCTCCGAGTAATTACTTGTAAATCTATAGCACGCTTTATTGACTGCATGCTCAATGATAGGGTGATCCAAATAAGTATGGGCACTGAATACAGCTCCATGAAAAACTAAAGAATGGATTACCATAAGGATCAGTGCTCGCACCATTGCCGTTTAGCCTCTGTATTGCAGACCTACCGGAAACACAATCAAAGTTCGAGTAAGCTGACGACTGGGCCCTCGCTACAAGATGTAGCACAATTGAACCAGCTGTGGACATCCTACCGAAGGGCCTGAAGATAATGGGCGAATATTTCTGTAAGTGGAGACTACAACCAAATGCTTCCAAAACAGAGGTTAGTTGCTTCCATCTCAACAACAAACTCTCTGAATAGGAACTCAACATTCGATTTGGAAATATCATTGTCAGGCACAATAAAATTCCGCCGTACTTGTGCATGATGCTGGACTGAACACTATCTTTTAAAGAGCAGCTAACAAAGACTGCCGAAAAATTAAGCTCTGCGCTACTACTTGGGGAGAAACGGGCGCTCACCGCACCTCTGTTTTCGTAATTGTATTCTTGGCTGCCGAATACTGTGCTCCGATTTGGCTAAACAGAACATATGTAAAAAAGGTGGATGTCGAGTTGCGTAACACTCTAAGGATGATTTCTGGAGTAATTAAACCCACTCCAACGCAATGGCTCCCAATATTAAGCCACATCCTTCCGCCACACTTGCGACGTACGTGAATACAAAAACATCATTGGAAATCGAAGCCTGCCAATCCATCAAGACATTGAGGCTACAGACACAAACGTGGTTCCAATCTAAATAGGATTCGAACTCGTCAAGACAGATGTGCTTACTTCCTGTATAAATGGGGTAAAATACCATCCCCTCAGTGTGACTGCAGAGAAAATCAGACCATCAGCCACATTGTTGAAGAGTGTTCCAGAAGATCACCGACGACTTCCTGCTCGCAACTCCAGAGTCGATAGATTATATTAATAGACTTGATGTTTGTTTGTAATCGTTAAACTTTGTTATATTAGTCATGTTTGTTTGCAACCGTAAACGTTTGTTATATTAGTGACTTGTCTGTTTCTTTCTTATGTGTCTGTATTGCTATACGATAGGAAAATAAATAATTCATAGTCTGCATCTACCTTCATACCTCGAAGGCTACGAGGGCCTTCTATTTCCACGGGAACTTCGTATCTAGGACCGTCTATGGGATCACTGTATTACACTACATCACGACGAACGGTGGACTACTAAGACAAAACAATGACGAAACCGTTACAGCTAGCAACACATGGAAACTCGCTACGACCTAAGCCTTTCATCACTGATTGCGTTGTGTTTTCTCGTGAAAACGAATCATAGATATCGACAGAGTGATGCGATGGCGAATAACCTCGAAGCAGGCAAAATGCAGGACATCCAAGAAAAGAACACTAATGCATTGAACTCGTCTTGCTCTCGGATTCCACGACATGGAGTGACATAACTGAAATGAGTAACTCACACTGAGCTTAACAATGGGGTAAGAAACATCAAGATAGTGCGTCAACATGAATTCATATGGATGATCTTCCTGGACGTTATGCGTAGTAACATTTACCAGAAACAGGAAATCGTTAGGAAAAGAAAACTTGCAAAATTTGTTAAGAATATTTCTAGAAATCAGGATAGGAAAATAAATATGGGAATTGAGTACGGATATTCTTCAGGCAGAACGTATAAAAATCGTTTAAAAAGTTAAAGGAGTTAGCAAATGGCACAGGCGAGAAAACCGAGAAACGATTCGAGATAAAAGAAAAATAGATTTTCTAGAATGCAGCAGAAAACTTACCAGCCCCGACAGAAAAGCGAACTTCCGAAACAACCACCTTAGAAATTAGGTAAAAACTATGTAACCGCCATCCTCATTTATGGGAGTTACTTAGCTAATTTGTCACATGTTGCATAACTCATTCAAAAGATTCTTGTAGAGAAAGTGATGAATGAGTCAACTTACACGAGACGTACATGTGATTAATGCTGAGATCGTATTCATATTTCTTAATCGTACTTATCGAACTACACTTAGAAATAAGGTCTTTTCGTTGTAGGCTGCCAATATGTAAATAAAAATTCATCCATTGGACAGAAAGAATTATCCAGGAGAAACGATTTCAAATTACATTTAAAACATCGTTTGCAAATTGTCAGGCAGGATGATTCTTGTTAGAGAAAGCTTTATTTCTCCTAAAACGAGTTTCTTTTTTGTAGTGGTGTGAAAGGCCTCAGTTTTTCAGTTTAAGTGAAAAAGTTGCATTGAAGAAGAAAAATATTTACTTTGTTTAATGAGTTCGATAAAGTACACCTCCTAACAATGGCTAAACCGACCATACCCCTAATAATAGCTACATTCAATCCTGCTTTCACACATGAGTTCACAGTTGCTGTAATGCATTTCCAAATTAGGCAACTCCGCCATTAAAGTTCACATTTGCCTTAATAACTATACTAGTATAACCCGCCACCGAACGCTACTGCCTAAGAATGACGATACTGATTTGCCCTCTGATTCTCATGTGCATTCACTGTTACCGTAGCATTCGGCGAAAATCTTGTAAAGTTATACGTTACCAACATCGGCAAACTATATATACAGGGTGAACCGAAATTCGAGCACTCGGGCTTCACAGCGGGGCTCCTCACGTACCAACGATAAAAAAATGTTTCTCACAAAATTTCGTCCGGTGAGTGCATCTGCAGAAAAAGGATATCAGAGAGTGGCAATCTAGCAACACTGTAACCGCATGTATGGTAACTAAATCTGTCAGCACAGTTTAATCTGCCGTGCAGTTGGTGCAGTGGATAGAATTTTGGGTTAGCCTGCCGGAGGTCGATGGTTCGATGGTTGGTTGAGGCATGTGTTTTTTATTTGGTAATTGTAGTCGAAGCGACACAGTATCTGGTATATTAATCGTCAACAGCGATTGCAGCGGGCCCTCTAGAAAACATGTGCACATGCATACTGCACTCGTAGAAATGGAAGATTGGTCAGCTTTGAAAGAACCCCTTTCCACATCGTAGGCATGAATTTATTTGCAGCACTTCGTCTGCTAGATGCGAAACCTGTTTTTTTTTTTTTTTACCCTCCTCCAATGGTCCCTAGAGTAGTACCAACTATTATTCTTGCCTCGTTCAGGTCCATTACATTTCGTTAGTGCCTCACGTTACAAGTAAGACTAGCAACGTGCTTCGCGAGTAATGTCCAATCCCGGTTACTATTTGTATGTGTTATCACCATGGTTCCACTAATTATGCCAGCGTGTCTGGTAACCGCATACTGTTTAGTACGTATCTCAATGCATTATTATTTTTGTTATTATTATTGTTCTTACAATTATTTTATCGATGGGATTGTGGAAACATCACTTCTATTACCGTTAGGGAAATAGTGTAAGTCGACACCTAACATTTCACAACTAGCGGTGTCAGGATGAATCATGCAGAACAATATTTGTCAAAGGTGTAATGTGTGTTAGGTGGAACAACACACAGGACTGACGACTTGTTTATTCAGTATGCGCTGTCCATCAGACAGGGACTAGTGGAGAAACGCTCCCGTGACAGACTACAGAGCACATGCGCAGAGGTATCGAATTTTATGATTGGAAACCTCTAAACCAGTGTGGCAGATGTATGGCATTTGAGCCGTGCTCACTCCGAACTATGCGTTTCCTTGAACTTGGCTGTCTATCTGCGTACTTTCCTGCCGTTGTCGCGGTTATGCCGTGGTTCTTCTTGCTTCTACGTGTGGCATAATGTGTATCGATATTTGCACCATGTACCATCTTTGGCCTTGTGCATATAGAATCAGGATAGGGTGTGTGCGGGCAGTTGGTGGGTTGGTGCGGGCCAGGGAGGTCATCTCTGTATGGCGCAGTCGGCTCGGTCCACTGGCGGTCCCTGCGCAGTGTCAAAGAGTGTGTGGAGCTGTCTGATCGTTACGAGCTTCGTGGTTCACTGACCAAGAGCGTCAAAGCTCAATAGTGTCTTAAGTACCCAAGCCATGTCCGTTCATGCTGTGTCGTTCCTTTCGGTGCTTCGCTGTTAAGAAACTTTTCCTGTGAGCGACACAGAGTGGTTGTAGTGGTGAAATCGAGCCGCCGTGCAGTCGAATTAAATATATTGGTTCACTACAAGTCAAGTGCACCAGTAGAATTTTCTGTCTTGTGGCCGTTAATGTTCTGGTTACCTGCCCCGGCCACTGAGGTAAATTCAGGCAGTGTTCTTCTGATGGAGTTAACTCTGTTACCTTATTTCAAATTCAAGTGTACCTGTTGAATTTTCTGCCTTGTGGCCATTAGTGTTCCGGTTTCCTGCCCTGGCCACTAACTTAATTTCAGGCCTGTTGTCGCTGTCCAACACGGTGAATAGTTCTGACAGCTTAATACACATTTCACTGTGGATAATCAAATGGCTGGCTCTGAACACTAAGCGACTTAACTTCTAAGGTCACCAGTCGCCTAGAACTTAGAACTAATTAAACCTAAGTAACCTAAGGACATCACACACATCCATGCCCGAGTCAGGATTCGGACCTGCGACCGTAGCGGTCGCTCGGCTCCAGACTGTAGCGCCTAGAACCGCACGGCCACTCCGGCCGGCTGTGGATAATCACGTCCGTAATAGTTTGGTCTTTGAGTTTCATGTACCGATTGGTGGCTAACAAGTCGTTTGGTCAGTTCGTCCGTGACTGTCTCTTGGTTGGGTTACCGACGGATGAGTGCAGTTGGGCGCACCTCCTGTCTCACGTAGGTGAATGTTAATGTTTCGAGGACAGTCCCCCAACCCCACGCACCCTGGAGGCGTCTGAGTGCCGTTGTCTGTCTTTTTCATGGGTGTTTAATGGTCTGATGGTAATCTATTATAGTCAATGCTTCAAAATTTTTTTTATTGTGGTTTATGTAAATCATGGGCTTTTAGCCCGTATAAGTAAGTTTTTATTGTGGCAAGTAGATATTTTGCTGAAAGTTACTCTTGTTGTGCTATCTTTTCATTTAGTGCGCGGTCAGACACTTTAAATTTAAAGGTTTAAGGTATTTGGAATCTGTGGAAAGTCAATTGTGGGCCTTAGGTCCTTAAAACCTTATTCCTGAATTTAATTATTGTCGTTGCGTTGCTTTTCCATTTAGTGTGCTTTCGGCCAACTAAAACCTAAAGGATTAAGGTATTTTTGAATTTTTGGAAAATCATCTGTGTGCCTTCAGCCGCTTAAAGACTTATTCTTAAAATTGCCCCTTAAGTGAAAACATTGTAGCCTTCTGCGTTAAAAGATTATGGTAATATATTTTAAAATTTTCAAATTTAATTGTGGCCTTCAGGTGTTTGTATTGCACCTTGTTTATGCTTGTTCTATCCATCTTTGCCTTGAGGCTTTCAGCAGAGCTGTGATATTAAGTATTTTATTTGAATATCTTCAACATTTCGCGGCCCTGTCAGCAACTGTGTGAATATTAATTTTAATTTTAATAATTAACAGCCTCAGTTGCATCGTTTACCTAGAATTTACCTAGGCTTCAGTCCGGATAACACAACCTTCTTCAGAATAACGGTAACTATCGTTTGTCTATATGGAAAAACTGTAATTACTGTTATTCTGAAGAAGGTTGGGTTATGCCGACTGAAACCTAGGTAAATTCTAGGTAACCGGTGCAACTGAGGCTGTTAATTATCAAAATTAATTGTTTTATTTGCAATTTTAGCTGCTTGTCTTCAGTCATTTGAAATCTATCTAGTTGATTTTTAAGATTTCTTGTTTGAAGGCCTTCAGACGTAAAAGAATGGGACTTCGAAACTCGTAGTAGGAAAGGTTCGGCTATGTACCGTTTTGGTTTATATGTGTTATTAAAATACAATAAATTACAATTTTCAAGTGAAACTGACCGCCACCTTATTTGGCCCTTTCCACAATCCTAATCACCTATCCTGTTGTTTCAGCGTATCAGCAATCACTAACCATGAATATGTGGATATGCTGCTGGTCGTTGGTGCATCTGATAACCATGTTGGCGTTGCTGCTCGTGAACAAGCTGCTAGATATCCTCGCCAATGATATCCAAATGAAAATGCCGTCGTCTGGAGCTGTTAGTTAGGGAGTCAGGTTCTCTCTTTCCGCTGTCGTTACGGACTTGCCTTACTCCAGCTGCTGAGGAAGCTGTTCTGGAGATCATACACCAAGAACCTCAGCGAAGTACACGTACCGTAGCAAGGCAGCTGCGTGTCTCACAACGCACGGTCGTTAATGTGCTGCGGGAGCTTGGGCTGCACCCCTATCATTATAATTTCACGCAACACCTCCATCCTGCAGATGGCTATCACGGGATACTATTTTGTGAATGGTACCAACAACAACAGTAAGGCAACGATGACTTTATGAATATAATATGGTCGGACGGAGCAGCATTCACTCATTAGGATGTCTTCAATATCCACAATGGCCACCATTGGTGTGAGTTTAACCCACACGCCACCCGCGACTATGCATGGATAATAAGTTCGCTTTGGTATCAATATCTGGGCCGGAACATTGGGCGACAGGTTTTTGGGCCTTTACATGTTGCCTGATCGTTTGCCTGCACGAAGGTATCATACATTCCTCTCAGATTATCTGAATGATGCGCTGGAAGATGCTCCACTGCATATTCGGCATAGTATATGGTTCCAAAATGATAATGCACCTCCACACTCTGGAATTAGTGTACGACAGTCTTTGGACAGAACATTTGCAGGGAAATGGCTCGGACGTGCACGTCTAGTTGTACGGCCATTGTGTTCACCTGACCTAAATCCCCTGGATTTTTTTCCTGTGAGGAAACTTGCAGGAGCAAGGTTACTCTACTCCGGCGACGAATGCGGAAGAATTGGTGGCGCGTGTTCATGCTGCTCTTGTTACTGTGGATGCAGCTTTGCTGCGAAAGGTCCAGAGCTGTATGATCCAGCGGGTTGTGCAATGTTTGGACGTGCACGGAGTTCGCTCTGAGCATCTGTTGTTCTGAGGACAACGTATTCTGTTGTGTAGGTCGTGCGATCATTAATATGGACATTACTGTTGTAACGGGTTGCTAATGTCCGACATCTGAGTGCTCATATTACGTGTAGTATAAATGACAAGAAGATGTATTATTGTACTGTACTATCATCTTTAGCATCTCGAAACTGACGTTGTTTTTTAAGTTATTCTGTCCTATGACAGGTCATTTGTTTCAACTGTTTATTTCTTATCTGTCTAACCAAATATTTGTTATGTTCAGCGTTAAAAAATGTTACAAGATGTTGTAAATATGGGATGGATGTGACCTAAGAAACGACGAGTATTACAGTATGAAATGTCACTATGTAATTAGGAAATACAAAAATGCGCCACATACCACGATCGAACCCTCCTGCATGCTAACCCAAAACCGTATTCCCTGTTCAATGGGTATCGCACGACTCTTTTGAGCTGACAGAGATATTTAATGGAAATACGTGTGGTAATAAAAATTCATTTAGAAAGAATTAAGAACACTTAAAATTACGTGAACTTTAGCAACCCTCTCATGCTGATAAATTCATACTAACTGATTGATAACATTTATGACTTTGAAAGTTATTTAAATTAATTTTTTTACGTATTTCGGCCTTGGCACACATTTTCTAAATGCAGTGGGTTTTTAAATATTTACTGAATTGTTTCCTGACGTTAGCTATGGAACACAAGACTGTCTCTGTTAGCATAAAATGGTTAAATATTGCCAAGACGACCTGAACGTTTAATTATCATTGACAAAAGACACTTCACTATGCGTTTAAGGTATTTGCTTTAGAAATTGGGAGTACCGACAGATTAACAACACCAACGTTAATTATCCGCCTATGAATGCACAAATGTAAAACCAGTAATAAATTCAGTCAGGCTCAGGATCGCTGAAAAAGAAACATATTTCATAATTCACTGCTAATTTTACCTGCTCCCGATTTAAAGGTTTGGTTAATTTTATAGCGGAACAATTTTTTAAATGTGCCGCCGCTGCAAATCGTTCGGTCGCGGCACAGCCAAGCAACACCAACGATAATCGCTAAAGGTGCTGAAATTCTTTAAAGAAATAGTACAGATGACATGGGCAAGCTAATTTACATTAGTAATACACATTTTTGATAAATTGTTATGTATTTAGACCACAACAATAATTAAAATTACGCACCTTTATAATTTCTCCTCCTATGGCGGCTAAAGACAGATACAGACAAATGAAGTCTACTCATGCATATAATGCTACGTCACAGGTTCCTCTCTCTCTCAGCGCTCGTGGAAGACGACAAAGAATGCACGTTATGTAGTGCTATCTATACTACTGCTGATTATTAATATCTGTTTGTAATCTTACAACATTATTTTCTTCTGTGGCTATATTTTACATTTTTTCATCGCAGATATTAACATATTTCGGAATTACATTATGAGTATAGAAATATTACAATCATAAATACATCGAGAATATTATTAAAAAAATATTACAATAATAACCAACGTCCGTTATACAAAATTAAATACACTCCTGGAAATTGAAATAAGAACACCGTGAATTCATTGTCCCAGGAAGGGGAAACTTTATTGACACATTCCTGGGGTCAGATACATCACATGATCACACTGACAGAACCACAGGCACATAGACACAGGCAACAGAGCATGCACAATGTTGGCACTAGTACAGTGTATATCCACCTTTCGCAGTAATGCAGGCTGCTATTCTCCCATGGAGACGATCGTAGAGATGCTGGATGTAGTCCTGTGGAACGGCTTGCCATGCCATTTCCACCTGGCGCCTCAGTTGGACCAGCGTTCGTGCTGGACGTGCAGACCGCGTGAGACGACGCTTCATCCAGTCCCAAACATGCTCAATGGGGGACAGATCCGGAGATCTTGCTGGCCATGGTAGTTGACTTACACCTTCTAGAGCACGTTGGGTGGCACGGGATACATGAGGACGTGCATTGTCCTGTTGGAACAGCAAGTTCCCTTGCCGGTCTAGGAATGGTAGAACGATGGGTTCGATGACGGTTTGGATGTACCGTGCACTATTCAGTATCCCCTCGACGATCACCAGAGGTGTACGGCCAGTGTAGGAGATCGCTCCCCACACCATGATGCCGGGTGTTGGCCCTGTGTGCCTCGGTCGTATACAGTCCTGATTGTGGCGCTCACCTGCACGGCGCCAAACACGCATACGATCATCATTGGCACCAAGGCAGAAGCGACTCTCATCGCTGAAGACGACACGTCTCCATTCGTCCCTCCATTCACGCCTGTCGCGACACCACTGGAGGCGGGCTGCACGATGTTGGGGCGTGAGCGGAAGACGGCCTAATGGTGTGCGGGACCGTAGCCCAGCTTCATGGAGACGGTTGCGAATGGTCCTCGCCGATACCCCAGGAGCAACAGTGTCCCTAATTTGCAGGGAAGTGACGGTGCGGTCCCCTACGGCACTGTGTGGGATCCTACGGTCTTGGCGTGCATCCGTGCGTCGCTGCAGTCCGGTCCCAGGTCGACGGGCACGTGCACCTTCCGCCGACCACTGGCGACAACATCGATGTACTGTGGAGACCTCACGCCCCACGTGTTGAGCAATTCGGCGGTACGTCCACCCAGCCTCCGGCATGCCCACTATATGCCCTCGCTGAAAGTCCGTCAACTGCACATACGGTTCACGTCCACGCTGTCGCGTTATGCTACCAGTGTTAAAGACTGCGATGGAGCTCCGTATGCCACGGCAAACTGGCTGACACTGACGGCGGCGGTGCACAAATGCTGCGCAGCTAGCGCCATTTGACGGCCAACACCGCGGTTCCTGGTGTGTCCGCTGTGCCGTGCGTGTGATCATTGCTTGTACAGCCCTCTCGCAGTGTCCGAAGCAAGTATGGTGGACCTGACACACCGGTGTCAATGTGTTCTTTTTTCTATTTCCGGGAGTGTAATACATACGAATTGCTTCACCGCGGCGTACATAGTACTATTAAACGTCGTTTCAGTTTATTAACAGTGTGTGTGCTGCCAGGGAATGTTACATTGCCCCCTGACAGCATTTGGCAAAGAGTTTCTATGCTTTGACACAATGGTGCCAGTAACGTTCTTTACAATTCTGTTTTTTATTATGGAATGGCTCTTTTAATTAGTCCCACGGTTATATATGTTCATGACTCCCCCATTTGCGCGAAGGCAGACAGGAAACCTAGGCAAAACTGTGTCGGAGCCCAGCCATCCCAGCTGTTTCATGATTAATCTTGTCTCTTTAACAGTAATTGTTTTGAAATTATTTAGCAGTTTGTCATCAACGGTTATATAATATCACAGTCACATACAGTGCAACGAAAGTTTGTTGTGTGAGTTTAGCAACTCGTAATTATCATTTTGCGATATACTGCAAGGTCACTTGTCCTAGGATATATCACTTAGTTTTTTGAAATCATTTAGTACAACGTCACTTTCATAATATTCTCACTACCTACTTGTTACAAATCCATCTCATACACTTGTTAGTGTCCATTTTCTTTCGTCAATTTACGGGTATACGTAATAAGTGTTCAATGTTTGTCAAAAATCGAGTTCATTGACATGTTATGCAGTTTGTGTAAATATTTGGGAATATGTCAATAATGCTGTAGTTGGTGAGCGGTGCTGATTGATTGTTGAGCGGCGCTCGGCGCGGCGGGTCGGCTCCGTGTAGGTCACCGCCCCCGGTGCTGACAGCTAATGCGCGGAGAGGCGTGTGGCTGTCTGGTTGCTTCGGATGCTGCATGACTGAGGTAGGCGGAAGCGCGTTGTATATCAGCTCGCCCGTGTGATATCGTGCTCCAGCAAACATGCAACAAGTTCACAAACAGTGTACTATCCTCATGGACATTTCTCCTGCTGTGGGAAAGAACACACACAGTTATTGGCAGTTATTATTCAGTAGGTCTTCACTCGTCTGGTTTGCACAATGTTTCGTTGTCACAGTAACGCCTTTTATGGGCACACAATATTTTTTCACCACGTCATGACTTGGCATTAGTCACATGCAAGTTTTCACCTTAGAACAAAATGTATCTCTGTAGCCAATGCGCTTTCCTGTCGTCCCTTGACACACAAAGAATATTTTTTTTTGGACACACACATAGTACAAGTTATAGTTTGACGCTAGCTTGGTCCATCGTCGTGTTAGTTCCTTGCCCACTTGTACCCACGGCGATGATATTGCTCGTGACGTATTGCTGCAGTTTTAACAGTCACTGCCTGTTTCTGCCCCACAATACTTCACTTTTGTTTAAGTTTTTTTCTGTTACAATGACCGTTGTGCAATTTTTTGTAGCAGCACATTCGTAACTTCTTTGTTCGCTCTTTACCAAGGTGTGCGATAATTGCGTACATGGTAACAAATACAAAAATTTTGTATTAGTTTGCCCAAAAATCATCTTTATTTATGTTCGAGCAGATTTTATTAGTGCATTCCAGCCGGATTCAGGCATATTGTTCAATAACTCCTTTGAAATTATGTCTCACTTTACTTGCAAGGTCCTACGTAACTACAGTGTAGTCTCTTTAGGCTAAAATGACTTGGACTGTATCGGGCTAGCTCTTTTAACTAATTCGATCTGCACATGCTTCAATTGAAGCTTCTTTGTGCGTAACTTTGCGTTACTTAAATTTGCAATAAGTTTGCCTCCCATGGTGCCCTCGGGTCACTACTGGGTGCATTACTCTTTTTGATAATACTGGTTTGAAAATAAAGTTCTCAGGGTCTCATATTATTAATATTATTCTGGGTTCGAACCAGTCAGCCTGATAGCTACACACACGCGCACACACACACACACACACACACACACACACACACACACACACACACACACACACATATATATATATATATATATATATATATATATATATATATATATATGTGTGTGTGTGTGTGTGTGTGTGTGTAATAGAAAGGACTGCACCAAGAAATATTTCAAGTTGGACACACATATAGAATATCATGCAGTACACAAACTAATTACTACTAAAATGTTCCTCCTGACTGATCTCGGTCACAATTTAACACCACAAATAATTGCACTAATCAGGTTATCTGTGCAGACATTTAGAGCATGTTTAAGCTAACACTAATTAAAAAGAAGACATAACACAAATAATCGTAAACAAAAGAGAAAGTCAATCATATTCTTATAACTAAATACTTCTACACTAGTACATTATCTCTACAGATCACACATCATTAATGTTCATTCATTTCCAAAAGAATGGTGTACCTTTTTACACATAACACATAGGACTATTAGTCATTTACTGTAGGAATATTTTCACCTCCTCACGCGGATACAGTCCCCGTACTCTCCCTGATTGGGGACCTGCTAAGAGATAGCTACTATTTCCTTCTTGGACCAAGGAGTGGAGTATGAGGCTCGACAGTAGGTTTTGTGAGGCTTCACCTCGACATTGTATTCATATCCCTTAACAATTCCAGGTCGTTCTGAAAATACATCTGCATAGTCAGATAATAACTGTAGCAAATCCTGCTGTTGTATTGAGTTCAAATTTTCGGACTGTGATACTTTGTTCACAAGAGCGTCCACATTTGCTTTTAATGCATCACCTTGTACGTCTGCATAATAGAGATTTTGTCCTAGAGAATGATTGTCTAAATGTAGTATCCTCTGATTCCTACATTTTATGTTAACTGCATTACAATTAGGCACAGGTACCTCTTCAGATCTGAACATGGACAATTCTATCCTCCTACCCGTGTTCATCAAACTTAATTTTCCCCGAGAAAAGTCGATTACTGCGTCCCTTTCTCTCAAAAAATCTACCACCAAAATGCAGGCTACCTTTAAACCCTTTACTACTAGGAATGAGCACGCTATGGCTTCTCTCCCTATATACATCTCTACCCGCACTTGGAGTTTAATTATTTGTCGCTATGCACTGATGGCTCCAGTGACTTTGCAATTGTTCACAGGAAAAGTCAGCATACGCTTTTCTTTCCCCAGTACTCTGAATAAGTCTATACTCATGACACTGACAGTAGCACCTGTATCTACGATTGCTTGCACATCAATATTGTTAATTTTGATCTCTTTTATCGCTTATACTTTGTCTTTGTGCTACTTTATGCACGTGGTTGGTTCAGTTATTAATTCATGTGCCATCTGTACCCCGTCATTATACATGAGGATACAGATTTCCGGTGTTTTGTTCTGTGTCGGGCTGCTCTCACTCCAAACCTCAGCCGACGATGGGGAGCATATCTCGGCTGAATCTAGTTTGTTGGATTATTACTGGTGGATGGGGTGTGGCTGCTCTGTGTCGCTGACCTCCACTATGTGTAAGTTGTGTTGCTTCGGCCGCCACGGTTGCGCAATTGGAGCATTTTGTGGTTTCGTTCGGTTATTGTCATATCTTCCACTGTTTTGCCGGTCCGGACTGGACCTCTAGTTCTGTGGCCAAGTTCGGTTTGCATCGTTATAGGTATTGGTGTTCCACGGCCCCCAGGCATATTTCCATCTACTATTGCTTGGTGGGCCTGTTTCATATCGATCATCGAACCTCCTTTTCCGGTCATTGTTCACCGGCAGACTATTGCCGTTCCGGTCTCTACCTCTATTCCGGTTTTGTACATAATCTTGTCTCCTATTGTTCCCTCCGCCGTTTCCATTATTTGGTGGAGGCGTGTTATTTCGACCATTTCTGTAACCGTTTCCGTTACTTCTAGCCTGTTCAGAGGCTGCCTTAACATCCTCCTGAATCAGGTCATTTGAGTCAAGAACAGACAAGAAATGTTCCATGTCGTTCTCCGGTACATGTATAAGTATTTCCTTTACGTGTATCGGCAACTGTGATTTAAAAAGTCTGATCAAATCCCGGTATGAAATCTGCTCATCCCAGTAACGGGTCTTATTAATGTTTTCTCAAAATATATTCGCAAATTGCCTAATCGTGGAGAATACGGCTCTGGATTATATACCTCTTTCCGTAATCTCTCCTGAATACATGTTGACCAATATTTGGCCAATAATGCCTTTCCAAATTGCTCATATGTGTCGCAACTGTCAGCTGCTTTGGTTGCCCATAACGCAGCATCTCCTTGTTTGTAAGACAAAACGAATTGTATTTTCTGTGTATGACTCCAAACACTAGGCAAAATGTTTCTAAATCCCTTGATAAAAACTACAGGGTGAACAGATTTCTTCTCCATTGTAAAGATCTGAAACTGTCGGTTTTTAATCAGGCTTTCTTCAATCACTATTTTGGAGTGACATTTGTTTGTTTCGCTAACGCTGGTTGCCTGTTCTGTCTCGCAGTCACAATTTTTCAGCTGTGCAGCAACGTGCTTTCCAGCTCTGCAAGACGACGGTTGACATTCCGCTGCCACAGCGGCTCGATCTCAAGTCTTTGGCCTCAATCGCGGCGTGCACCTTCTCGTCTATTTTTTGACTAAGGTCGGTGTCTTTTACCTCTAACCAGTTCGTAAATTCCTTTTCAAATTTGTTCGCCTGTTCGGACATTTTCTGCTCTATTGCTTGACTTGTGTCAATTTTTAATTTTTCCATCTTTTTATCCAGAACGCGATACTGGAGTTAGCCACCTGGATATTATCTACTCTTTCGCTCTGCTCTTGCACCGCTTTGGGTATGGTTTCATAGTTTTGCCTCAAACTAACAATCTCACTTTGCATAGCTTCCAAAGATTGCATTAACTGCAAGTCTCTCTCATGCTGGCATCGATCACGCTCTGCTTGTTTAGCATCACGTTCCGTTTCTCGTTCTGCATGCACAGCATCACATTCTCTATCACGTTCTGCTTGCATAGCATCACGTTCCTTATCGTGTTCTGCTTGCTTACGTGCAAATTCAGCTGCCAATCTCTGGTCACGCATGCTTGTTCATGCACAAACGTAGCTTCGAAATTGAGCACGCGCTCAAACATAACTCTTAATGATTGCACTTCTGACACCTCACCACTCTGGTCCGTGTCTAGTGCGTGTGGATGGCACGGTATTTCTACTTTCAACTGATTCACTGGCTGGCAGTGGCCACATTTCTTGCCCTTCTGCCTCTAGATTCTCACATTGTACTTCCTGAACTACACCACTAACATTACTTTGTGTCCCAATTTCTAACTCGGTATCACTGCTTGCTAACTGTTGTTTATTATCCATTTTTATATTTTTCTGACCACGCAATCTATCCATAGTCAACAATAGAACAAAATCTGAACTAAATATCCTAACGCTCAGGTTTCACTGACATAATCACACAAGAAATTGTCATTTGTTGAAACACACTTATTATATACTAAAATCATTAACTACTCAAATGTCCTGTTATTTAAAAAAAAATAAACGCTAACAACAAGCACACCACTAATGATCCGAGAACACCGCAACGGAGGCTACTTTACTACCCACAGGACAACTACACTGTAGCACTGTAGCTTTACCTTTTGATGATCTATCTTTGGTGCAGCTGCCCCCTGGTATTATGGTAGGTAATCAATTTTTTGATATAATGAGCTCTCTTTTTCAGCTTGCTCTCATGCAAAAAATCATATACAGGTATTACCACACAATATTGGTTAGGCAATACATACAATACATGAAAAAATTATTAATTGTTCTCCAACAAAGTTCGACTACAATAATTCCCTAATCTCATGGGTATTTTGTGGCCACTGCTTATTCGTGCCCCACGTTGGGCGCCAGTTTATATATATATATATATATATATATATATATATATATATATATATATATATATATATATATATATATATATATATATATATATATATATAATGGATGAAAATGGGGATCAAATGGCCTTAAATATTTTTGTTATTTACTCTTTCAGTACGAACTTTTTTGTAGAACCCTTTTTTTTACGTGTGGTAATAAAAATTCATTTAGACAGAATTAAGCACATTTGAAATTATGTGAACTTTAGCAACCCTCTCATGCTGATAAATTCAAACTAACTGATTGATAATATTTATGACTTTGAAAATTATTTAAATTAATTTTTTCTTTATTTCGGCCTTGGCACACATTTTCTAAATGCAGTGGGTTTTTAAATATTTACTGAATTGTTTCCCGACGTTAGCAATGGAACACAAGACTGTCTCTGTTAGCATAAAATGGTTAAATATTGCCAAGACGACCTGAACGTTTAATTATCATTGACAAAACACACTTCACTATACGTTTAAGTTATTTGCTTTAGAATTTGAAAGAACCAACAGATTAACAACTTCCACGTTAATTATCCGCCTGTGAATGCACAAATGTAGAACCAGTAATAAATGCAGTCAGACTAAGGATCAATGTAAAAGAAAAATATTTCATAATTCACTGGTAATTTTACCTGCTTCCGATTTACGGGTTTGGTTAATTTTAAAGCGGAACAATTTTTTAAATGTGCCGCCGTTGCAAATCGTTCGGTCGCGGCACAGCCAAGCAACAC
Organism: Schistocerca gregaria; assembly: GCF_023897955.1. NCBI lineage: Eukaryota > Metazoa > Arthropoda > Insecta > Orthoptera > Acrididae > Schistocerca > Schistocerca gregaria. The sequence continues at coordinate 131,078,838 of NC_064922.1, forward strand.
CAACGATAATCGCTAAAGGTGCTGAATTCTTTAAAGAAATAGTATAGATGACATGGGAAAGCTAATTTACATTAGTAATACACAATTTTGATAAATTATTATGTATTTAGACCACAACAATAATTAAAATTACACACCTTTATAATTTCTCCTCCTATGGCGGCTAAAGACAGATACAGACAAATGAAGTCTACTCATGCATATAATGCTACGTCACAGGTTCCTCTCTCTCTCAGCGCTCGTGGAAGACGACAAAGAATGCACGTTATGTAGTGCTATTTATACTATTGCTGATTATTAATATCTGTTTGTAATCTTACAACATTATTTTCCTCTGTGACTATATTTTACATTTTTTCATCGCAGATATTAACATATTTCGTAATTAGATTATGAGTATAATAATATGCAAGCATAAATACATCGAGGATATTATTAAAGAAAAAATTACAATAATAACCAACGTCCGTTATACAAAATTAAATAATATTTTTTGTTAAACAATTACAGTACATACGAATTGCTTCATAGCAGCGTTCATAGTACAATTAATCGTCATTTCAGTTTATTAACAGTGTGCGTGCTGCCAGGGAACGTTACAGATAGTTACCATACATTTGGTCGCAGTGTTGCCAGATTGCCACTCACTCTTTAACGTCCTTTTCCTTCCGGATGTACTCACCGGACGAAATTTTGTAAAAGAAATTTTTTTATCGCTGGTATGTGGGGAGTCGCGCTGTGATGCCCCAGTGCGCGAATTTCGTTTCACTATTGGCTAAGTCGTGTGTGTGTGTGAGAGAGAGTGTGTGTATGCGACTCTTCTGCATAAGAACATTCCTGACCACGAGGTGATTGGAGGCACGCGAACGGTAGCGCTTGGCTGTTTTTGATCGAAGCAGCAAGAGAATCTCTTCTGCTGGAAAAGATGCCCAAAACTCCGAATGTTCCAGACAACTATCGTTGCATAATTGTACGACTAATGGCGTCATATCACTCTCGACGTTTGTAATCCCTACAAACATAGTTTCTGAGAGCGTGCTGGAGGAGAAATAACATATCCTGTCCCTAGGCTGAACCTGAGGTGTGGACCCTACATGGGGGAATTTTATTCCTGTGAATGAATAGAATATAAGAATACCCCTAACTTAGCTTTCTAACAGTCATCAGGCGAAGATGCGCATTGTCACTATTGCTTTTCGTATTATTCGTGATGATTTATTGAGATTATTCGTGATGATTTATTGGCATATATTTGATGGCTGGGTTTCTTAGATGCTGTTTTCTTTACAAATTTTTCATCTTTGGCAGTCAGGGTTGGTGTGTAATTTCGATAATATTTTCGAGATAGGGTTTGTGTTTTATGTCAGTTCCGTCATTGGCTAAGTCGTTTGGGAAATTTTTCGTGTGTGTGTATCTCTAATTCTTCCAAAATTGTCGTAGTGGGTCATTTACATATTTTTTGTAAATTTGGTATAGTGATTTCAATGTGTTCTGCTTCGTGTTCTCATTTTTTATGATGTAGGTGAAAAGTTGACTATCTGCTTTCACACGTTCTCGAATGTTCTTTGAACCTAGTGTTGATGGTTCTTTCCTTTTATTCCAATGTAGAATTCAGTTTTCTCAAGAAAAGTTGTACACCTCTCGGTTACAAATTTCCAGGATTTTGGTTTTTTTCCGATCGAATTTGTGTTTTAAGCTTACTGGACATGTAAAATGCAGATTTAGCACTTGTCCTATGTAAAAGTTCGTTCATTTTATTCGTTATGAGACCAAAATAATTTATTGCTACATACGTTATTTTTGTTTTATCTGTTGGTCCTTCTTTCAGCCTTATGTATGGTTTGTGCTTGAGGTTTTGTTTGTTGGTTGTACATTCTGAGCACTATATCTGAGTTGAAATTATTGTTCTGTTATATATGATGTAGTGTTACAAATACTTTTTGTATTGCTTGTTGCTCTAGGGGCAAATTCGCAGTTCTGTTTTGAAAAAATGCATATTTATATGTATTTGGGTGACAAGAAATTCTGTTAATAATGATAGGTATAGTAGTAGCGTTTCCGTATATTTAGAATTTATGTTTGTTGTTTATTTTACTTATTTTTAAGACAAAAAATTTATGGCGTTGTTGGCTTCAGTTTCTACGGTAAAGTAAATTGTTTGATATAAGTTATAAAATGTTTGGTCTAGTTCTCGGATATCAGCATAGTTGCCATTTATTAGCAAATAGGGCATCGTGTACCTACATTTGACTTTCAGGTAATTGGATGTTGGAAATGAAATTTTTTGTGGTAACGTATTCACGAATATGCCTGTAATCATTCCACAATATTTCCTGCTTTTCATATTAATTATAGTCTTCATATTGAGAAAAAACTATAGACAACTTCAACGTGGACATACGCTAGAATTAGTTTAGGGATGCATGTTTTGAAGATGTTTTCTCTGGTAGAAACACCAAAAAATGTGATAAGGTGATAAGGTAAACGTAATGTGTAAAAGAAGTGGAAATGTATCTACTCAAATTGCAGTGGAACACACGAACCAACTTGCGTATCTCAGCAATCCTCCTCTGAAATGACAGACGTAAAGGCGTAAGTGATTGTCGTAACTGGGAAAGCTGTTCCTGTCTTCCAACGAATGCGATTCATTTGACAGTCAGTCTCAATTACTATGCCCACAGAGCTTCGGCTGTACTCTTCTATCTTCCTATCGATTGACATACACTGAGGAGCCAAACAAACTGGTAGACCTCCATAACATCGTTTAGGGCCTCCGCGAGCACGCAGAAGTGCTGCAACATGTCGTCGCATGGGCTCGATTAATGTCTGAAGTAGTGCTGGAGGAAATTGACACCATGAATACCGTAGGGCTGTCCTTAAATCCGTAAGAGTACGAGGGATTGGAGCCCTCTTCTGAAAAGCATGTTGCAAGGCATCCCAGATATGCTCAATAATATTCATGTCTTGGGAGTCTGGTGGCCAGCGGGAATATTTAAACTCACAAGAATGTTCCTGGAACCAGCCCGTAGCAGTTCTCGAAGTTTGGGGTGTCACTTTGTCGCAATGGAGTTGCCCAAGTTCGTCGGAATGCACAATGGACACTAAAGAATGCAGGTGATCAGACAGGATACTTCGTATCTAGACGAACCAGGGATCCCCTTTAGCTCCAACGGCGCACGCCCCACACCATTACAGAGCCTCCACCCTATTCAAGAGTCCCCTGCTGACATGCAGGGTCCATGGAATCATGAAGTTTTCTCTATAACCGTACACGTCCATCAGCTCGATACAACTTAAAACGTCCATGGTGAGGTCCATCTTTGCTACCAGGACACCATGCAGCGCAGTACAGATGGGTCCAACAGCATGCCGAATAGACCGCTCAGGATTGGCATCAAGTGCTGTTCATCGATGAGTGTAGCATATGCCTTCCACCAGACAACTGTCGGAGAGGTATTTGGCGGCATCCCGGCCAGGATGAACGCCCTTAGACACACTGTCCAGCGAGTGCAGCAATGTGGAGGTTCCCTACTTTTTTGGGGTGGCACCATTCAAGGCCGACTACGCCGCTGGTGGTCATGGAAAGCCCAGTAACGGCTGTACGATACGTGAATTCCATCGTCCGACCGATAGTGCAACCATATGGGCAGCATATTGGCGAGGCATTCGTATTCATGGACGACAATTCACGCCCATATCGTGCACAATTCGTGAATGACTTCCTTCAGGATAACGACATCGCTAGACTACAGTGGCCAGAATCTTCTCCAGACATGCCAGAACATGTCTGTGATACATTGAAACGGGCTGTTTATGGACGACGTGACCCACCAATCACTCTGAGGGATCTATGCGGAATCGCCGTTGAGGAGTGGGACAATCTGGACCAACTGTGTCTTAATTAACTTGTGGCTAGTATAACAGAACGAACACAGGCATGCATCAGTGCAAGAGAACAAGCTGCTGGGTATTAGAGGTACCAGTGTTTACAGCAATCTGGAGCACCACCTTTGAAACTCTGTATATGGTACAACATGTAATGCTTGGCTTACATGAGCAATAAAAAGGGCGGAAATGATGTTGGTGCTCTATTCCAGTTTTCTATACAGGTCCCATAACTGTCGGTGTGTAGTTCCTTGAAGAATGCTGAAGCAAGTAGGGCGTATTCACTGAATGAAAGATGGAAGAATCTCCAAGTCAGCATTGTCTTGAAAACCTACGGATGGATACAGAATGAGAGAAAGACCTCGCAAGAAGTGGTAACGAAATGTTGCAAAGGATCATCAGTGCATGGATAATGATCAGGGGGAAAAGCTGTAAACCCGAAAAGCGATCGACATCGATGGGGAAATTTGTTGCGCGATGTGCTACCTAGCTTTGGAAGAACTATGTCGAAGTAGGTAAGTAACCCGCGAACCGTGTGTTTCAGAACGTTTTTAGAATTATCATCCTCTCATGCAGCACTTAGATTTTAGTATTTAACTGTATAACATTTTAGTGCAGAGTTCATAATTCGATAAATTGATGAGTTAGAAAAAATAAGACTTGAAGACACTAAGGTATTCAGTTCAATATATTTACATCGCTATAAACAATTTTAAAAATTTCAGAATTATATTAGTGCAAAAAATGTCAATAATAGGATAACATATTGCACCTGTAAGTAAATTTTGTCTCTAAATAATTCTAAAGCAATACTGCCCCAAATAGTCTGCTTTAAAACGAAAGTTTAAATCTTGTTTCTAATTAGCGTTAAAAGATCACTTTTAGTACTGAGCGAAGCCAGAATTTACCGCTGGAACTCTCATGGTGGTTGCTTGAGGTTGCTATGACGTCACGAGTCAGTAAGTTGTATGACACCGTCATTGGGACTTAAGACATGTTCCATCCATTTGTGTCCAACGAAAACACCATGAAATAGGCCCACAGCTTTAGAATTAACTGTGGTACCTCGCTCCTCTCTGACGCACATCTTTAGGAAGGGGGTCATAAAAATGCAACGCTCCATATCCTTCAACAACACAATCAAGGGATAAAAAGACTTTATCCTTCAACACTTAGCGAACTGCACGTCTTCTTACTGTCAGGCTCAGTCCTAACACCTTCAGTATTCACATCCCTTTACAATTGTGTTTAGATATTTTATAATGAATTACACTCTTGGAAATGGAAAAAAGAACACATTGACACCGGTGTGTCAGGCCCACCATACTTGCTCCGGACACTGCGAGGGGGCTGTACAAGCAATGATCACACGCACGGCACAGCGGACACACCAGGAACCGCGGTGTTGGCCGTCGAATACCGCTAGCTGCGCAGCATTTGTGCACCGCCGCCGTCAGTGTCAGCCAGTTTGCCGTGGCATACGGAGCTCCATCGCAGTCTTTAACAGTGGTAGCATGCCGCGACAGCGTGGACGTGAACCGTATGTGCAGTTGACGGACTTTGAGCGAGGGCTTTTGGTGGGCATGCGGGAGGCCGGGTGGACGTACCGCCGAATTGCTCAACACGTGGGGCGTGAGGTCTCCACAGTACATCGATGTTGTCGCCAGTGGTCGGCGGAAGGTGCACGTGCCCGTCGACCTGGGACCGGACCGCAGCGACGCACGGATGCACGCAAAGACCGTAGGATCCTAAGCAGTGCCGTAGGGGACCGCACCGCCACTTCCCAGCAAATTAGGGACACTGTTGCTCCTGGGGTATCGGCGAGGACCATTCGCAACCGTCTCCATGAAGCTGGGCTACGGTCCCGCACACCGTTAGGCCGTCTTCCGCTCACGCCCCAACGTCGTGCAGCCCGCCTCCAGTGGTGTCGCGACAGGCGTGAATGGAGGGACGAATGGAGACGTGTCGTCTTCAGCGATGAGAGTCGCTTCTGCCTTGGTGCCAATAATGGTCGTATGCGTGTTTGGCGCCGTGCAGGTGAGCGCCACAATCAGGACTGCATACGACCGAGGCACACAGGGCCAACACCCGGCATCATGGTGTGGGGAGCGATCTCCTACACTGGCCGTACACCTCTGGTGATCGTCGAGGGGACACTGAATAGTGCACGGTACATCCAAACCGTCATCGAACCCATCGTTCTACCATTCCTAGACCGGCAAGGGAACTTGCTGTTCCAACAGGACAATGCACGTCCGCATGTATCCCGTGCCACCCAACGTGCTCTAGAAGGTGTAAGTCAACTACCCTGGCCAGCAAGATCTCCGGATCTGTCCCCCATTGCGCATGTTTGGGACTGGATGAAGCGTCGTCTCACGCGGTCTGCACGTCCAGCACGAACGCTGGTCCAACTGAGGCGCCAGGTGGAAATGGCATGGCAAGCCGTTCCACAGGACTACATCCAGCATCTACGATCGTCTCCATGGGAGAATAGCAGCCTGCATTGCTGCGAAAGATGGATATACACTGTACTAGTGCCGATATTGTGCATGCTCGGTTGCCTGTGTCTATGTGCCTGTGGTTCTGTCAGTGTGATCATGTGATGTATCTGACCCCAGGAATGTGTCAATAAAGTTTCCCCTTCCTGGGACAATGAATTCACGGTGTTCTTATTTCAATTTCCAGGAGTGTATTTCAGGCAAGCTGCAAATAGTGCTTCGTCCTTACTTCAAGTGTGTTTGAGCTGTAGCGTCATTATTATGTAAACTCATAGCTGGAACAGACGCACATACTGTATCAGTGAGCAAACTGTCGACCATCTATTTGTTGCTACACTGTTATAAGTCACGTAATTTCTATTTGTATAGATTTTTTTCGTTAAGTACTTTTGACAGCTAGAGTGACAGTTTATTCTCCCAACGCCAACTGGTGGGCACCGTGCGAACTCGGGGAGTTTACGGTTCTAATTACGCTACAGTCATATTTGTACAGGGTGCTACAAAAAGGTATGGCCAAACTTTCAGGAAACATTCCTCACACACAAATAAAGAAAAGATGTTAAGCGGACATGAGTTCGGAAACGCTTATTTTCCATGTTGGGGCTCATTTTAGTTTCGTCCATATGTACTGTACTTCCTCGATTCACCGCCAGTAGGCCCAATAGAAGGAAGGTAATGTTTACTTCGGTGCTTGTGTTGACATGCAACTCATTACTCTATAGTACTAGCATCAAGCACATCAGTACGTAGCATCAACAGGTTAGTGTTCATCACGAACGTGGTTTTGCAGTCAGTGCAATGTTTACAAATGTGGAGTTGGCAGATGCCCATTTGGTGTATGGATTAGCACAAGGCAATAGCCGTGGCGCGTTACGTATGTATCGAGACAGATTTCCAGAACGAAGGTGTCCCGAAAGGAAGGCGTTCGAAGCAATTGATCGTCGCCTTAGGGAGCACGGAACATTCCAGCCTATGACTCGCGACTGGGGAAGACCTAGAACGACGAGGACATCTGCAATGGACGAGGCAATTCTTCGTGCAGTTCACGATAACCCTAATGTAATCGTCAGAGAAGTTGCTGCTGTACAAGGTAACCTTGACCACGTCACTGTATGGAGAGTTCTACGGGAGAACCAGTTGTTTCCGTACCCTGCCGCCGTTGGATAAGCAGCTGCAGCAGCTAGCTGTATATTCCTAGCTCACTCATTTGTTACATAGTTTAATTCTTAATTTCTTTGCGTGTTTTTGGTACTTGCATTGATTAATTCATAAATTTCGGGCGTATTATAGTATTTGAGAGTTGTAGCATCGCGTTTTAGTACCTGAATAGTGTAAAATCGCTTAGTCTCCTTCCCCCGCCGAGCAGTGTGTCAGAAGTGCGCAAGTGGCAGCATTACTGCATTTACTAGGCAATCTTGTATTTTAATAACCGTTTAAATTTTGTTTGCGCTCTCTGTAGATTAGTTCAGACGTTCTTTGCACAACAGTTTCTGCCGGCCGGAGTGGCTGTGCGGTTCTAGGCGCTACAGTCTGGAGCCGAGCGCCCGCTGCGGTCGCAGGTTCGAATCCTGCCTCGGGCATGGATGTGTGTGATGTCCTTAGGTTAGTTAGGTTTAATTAGTTCTAAGTTCTAGGCGCTGATGACCTCAGTAGTTAAGTCGCATAGTGCTCAGAGCCATTTGAACCATTTTCAACAACAGTTTCTAGCATGGATAGGGACTGGAACTGCTGTGTTCGGATGCAGGCTGAGTTGGCATCCCTTCGCTTCCAGCTTCAGACAGTGTTGGCTACGGTCACACAGCTTGAGGCTGTTGCCAATGGGCATCACTGTGGGGGTCCGGATGGGGATTTGTCGGAGACAGCCAGCTCGTCCCACGCTTCCCTCGATCAGACTGCGACTCATGCTGCCCGGGATACTGCCCGCATTGAGGCTGATTCCTCACCTGTGGTAGAGTGAGAGGTCATCTCAAGGTGTGGCAGAGGGCGAAAGACATTCCGAAACACTGAACGGAAGGCCTCTCCAGTTTGTTTGCCGAACCGGTTTCAGGCTCTGTCTCAGGCTGATACTGATCTTCGGCCTGACATGGCTACTTGTCCTGTTCCAGAGGTCCCCCCCCCCCCCCCCCCCCCCCAGTATGCAAGATCCGGGCGGTCGCAGAGGGTGGGCTTACTGCTAGTTGGGAGATCCCACGTCAGGCGCGTAATGAGGCCCCTTAGGGATATGGCAGCAAGAGGGGGGAAGAAAAACAAAGTGCACTCCGTGTGCATACCGGGGAGAGTCATTCCAGATGTGGAAAGGGTCCTTCAGGATGCCATGAAGGGTACAGAGTGCACCCATCTGCAGGTGGTCGCTTATGTCGGCACCAATGATGTGTGTCGCTATGGATCGGAGGAAATCCTCTCTGGCTTCCAGCGGCTATCTGATTTGGTGAAGACTGCCAGTCTCGCTAGTGGGATGATAGCAGAGCTCACCACTGCAGCATTGTCGACAGGACTGACTGCGGGCCTTTGGTACAGAGCCGAGTGGAGGGTCTGAATCCGAGGCTGAGACGGTTCTGCGACCGTGTGGGCTGCAGATTCCTCGACTTGCGCCATAGGGTGGTGGGGTTTTGGATTCCGCTGGATAGGTCAGGAGTCCACTACACGCAACATGCGGCTACACTGGTAGCAGGGGTTGTGTGGCGTGGGCTGGGCGGTTTTTTAGGTTAGATGGCCTTCGGCAAGTACAGAAAGGGCAACAGCCTCAACGGGTGCGGGCAAAGTCAGGACATGCGGGGACCAAGCAGCAGTCGGTATTGTAATTGTAAACTGTCGAAGCTGCGTTGGTAAAGTACCGGAACTTCAAGCGCTGATAGAAAGCAGCGAAGCTGAAATCGTTATAGGTACAGAAAGCTGTCTGAAGCCAGAGATAAATTCTGCCGAAATTTTTACAAAGATACAGATAGTGTTTAGAAAGGATAGAGTGCATGCAACGGGTGGTGGAGTGTTCGTCGCTGTTAGTAGTAGTTTATACTGTAGTGAATTAGAAGTGGATCGTTCCTGTGAATTATTATGGGTGGAGGTTACACTCAGCAACCGAGTTAGGTTAATAATTGGCTCTTTTTAACGACCTCCCGACTCAGCAGCATTAGTGGCAGAACAACTGAGAGAAAATTTTGAATACATTTCACGTAAATTTTCTCAGCATGTTATAGTCTTAGATGGAGATTTCAATCAATTTTCCAGATATAGACTGGGACACTCAGATGTTTAGGACGGGTGGTACGGACAGAGCATCGAGTGACATTATACTGAGTGCACTATCCGAAAATTACCTCGAACAATTAAACAGAGAACCGACGCGTGGAGATAACATCTTGGACCTACTGATAACAAATAGACCCGATCTTTTCGACTCTGTATGTGCAGAACAGGGAATTAATGATCATAAGGCCGTTGCAGCATCCCTGAATATGGAAGTTAATAGGAATATAAAGAAAGGGAGGAAGGTTTATCTGTTTAGCGAGAGTAATAGAAGGTAGATTTCAGACTACCTAACAGATCAAAACGAAAATTTCTGTCCCGACACTGACAATGTTGAGTGTTTATGGAGAAAGTTCTAGGCAATCGTAAAATGCGTTTTAGACAGGTACGTGCCGAGTCAAACTGTGAGGGACGGGAAAAACCCACCGTGGTACAACAACAAAGTTAGGAAACTACTGCGAAAACAAAGAGAGCTTCACTCCAAGTTTAAACGCAGCCAAAACCTCTCCGACAAACAGAAGCCAGACGATGTCAAAGTTAGCGTAAGGAGGCTATGCGTGAAGCGTTCAGTGAATTCGAAAGTAAAATTCTATGTACCGACTGGACAGTAAATCCTCGGAAGTTCTGGTCTTACGTTAAATCAGTAAGTGGCTCGAAACAGCAGATCCAGAGACTCCGGGATGCTGATGGCATTGAAACAGGGGATGACACGCATAAAGCTGAAATACTAAACACCTTTTTCCAAAGCTGTTTCACAGAGGAAGACCGCACTGCAGTTCCATCTCTAAATCCTCGCACAAACTAAAAAATGGCTGACATCGGAATAAGTGTCCAAGGAATAGAAAAGCAACTGGAATCACTCAACAGAGGAAAGTTCACCGGACCTGACGGGATACCAATTCGATTCTACACAGAGTACGCGAAAGAACTTGCCCTCCTTCTAACAGCCGTGTACCGCAAGTCTCTAGAGGAACGGAAGGTTCCAAATGATTGGAAAAGAACACAGGTTGTCCCAGTCTTCAAGAAGGGTCGTCGAGCAGATGCGCAAAACTATAGACCTATATCTCTGACGTCGATCTGTGGTAGAATTTTAGAACATGTTTTTTGCTCGAGAATCATGTCGTTTTTGGAAACCCAGATTCTACTCTGTAGGAATCAACATGGATTCCGGAAACAGCGATCGTGTGAGACCCAACTCCCGTTATTTGTTAATGAGACCCAGAAAATATTAGATACAGCCTCCCAGGTAGATGCTATTTTTCTTGACTTCCGGAAGGCGTTCGATACAGTTCCGCACTGTCGCCTAATAAACAAAGTAAGAGCCTATGGAATATCAGACCAGCTGTGTGGCTGGACTGAACAGTTTTTAGCAAACAGAACACAGCATGTTGTTATCAATGGCGAGACGTCTACAGACGTTAAAGTAACCACAGGGGAGTGCTATGGGACCATTGCTTTTCACAATATACATAAATGACCTAGTAGATAGTGTCGGATTTTCTATGCGGCTTTTCGCGGATGATGCTGTAGTATACAGAGAAGATGCAGCATTAGAAAATTGTAGCGTAATGCAGGAAGATTTGCAGCGGAAAGGCACTTGGTGCAGGGAGTGGCCATACACCGTTGGGTGCCTTGCGGAGTATAAATGTAGATGTAGATGTAGATGTACAGCGTGTGCAGGCACTATCAGCAGCTGATTGGCCTCCACGGGTACACTTCTGCGAATGGTTCATCCAACAATGTGTCAATCCTCATTTCAGTGAAATGTTCTCTTTATGGATGAGGCTTCATTCCAACCTGATCAAATAGTAAATTTTCACAATCAACACGTGTGGGCTGACGAGAATCCGCACGCAATTGTGCAATCACGTCATCAAAACAGATTTTCTGTGAACGTTTGGGCAGGCATTGTTGTTGATATCTTGATTGGGCCCCATGTTCTTCCACCTACGCTCAATGCAGCACGTTATCATGATTTCATACGGGATACTCTACCTGTGCTGCTAGAACCCGTGCCTTTACAAGTACGACACAACATGTGGTTCATGCACGATGGAGCTCCGGCACAATCCAGTCGATATGTTCCTACGTTTCTGAACAACAGATTCGGTGATCGATGGATTGGTAGAGGCGGACCAATTCCATGGCCGCCACCCTCTCATGACCTCAACCCTCTTGAATTTCATTTATGGGGGCATTTGAAAGCTCTTGTCTATGCAACCCTGGTACCAAATGTAGAGACTCTTCGTGCTCGTCTTGTGGACGGCTGTGATACGATACGCCATTCTCCAGGGCTGCATCAGCGCATCAGGGATTCCATGCGACGGAGGGTGGATGCATGTATCCTCGCTAACGGAGGACATTTTGAACATTTCCTGTAACAAAGTGTCTGAAGTCACGCTGATACGTTCTGTTGCTGTGTGTGTCCATTCCATGATTAATGTGATTTGAAGAGAACTAATAAAATGATCTCTGACATGGGAAATAAGCGTTTCCGGGCACATGTCCATATAACATATTTTCTTTCTTTGTGTGTGAGGAATGTTTCCTGAAAGTTTGGCCGTATCTTTTTGTAACACCCTGTATATGCAATACCTCAGAAAACAGGGAACTTTGAAAATGACTGAATCATTTACAGTAGTCCAATGTACGGTACACATACTTGGGTACGTTAACTGACGATTGCACATCAGGGAATGGCCTGATGATGGTACTTAGGTACCGAAACCTGTACTTATGAGAAGATATAAAATTGCGACCCCACGGAATATAATATAAAAATCTTATTGTTTTGGTAGCCGTTTGAGCAGATAATTTGCCAGGAATAGGTCACATATTATCATCTGTGTGGTGCACCTGGTTACCAGCTACGTTATTTTGACTTGCTACAGAGATACAGGGAAGTACACCACACGGAGAAGCCGGGTAACCAGATCGCAGGCATCTTCGTTACAAGTTTATGTTGGCAGTGGCAGAAACATCTCTGGCGAGAAAGGCTATGAAAGCTTTTTGCCCATATGATATTCACCTTCTTGATTATCCAAGAAATCACACATCTGCTCCACAAAAAATTGTTATGAGTTTAGCGATTGCACTAACGGGCTGTGTAGAATGATTACCATAAATTAACCTTCAACCAGGTCAAGCGCAGTAAGGTCTACCGTTCACCTTGGTGCCCTCACAATACAAATACCACCCCCCTCCCCCAACTATTGTTAGTAATATAATTTTTAACCGCCCAAACGTACTACAGTAATGGTGACTCATGGAGTAGGGAAGTAACTTCATAAAAAAATTTTAAAGCCACATCACAGCCATAGAAAGCACATAACAATAAGTACTTACCAAATACTTTGTCCAAAATTTTGTGATAACTAATGAAAACGGTTTTAAAATCCATTCCACTTGCTGCCCGTCATGAAAGCTGAAGCCCTCTGTGGTGGGCTCCAGGGACCAGACGGACTACAACTGAGTTAGTGCGTATTATTGTTTCGTTTGTGGCTGCTTGCTAGTTGCTTTTCCCTCATATATGTGTAATATACAACTAACAGTAAATATTATGGTCGTCGATTTTCGTTCAGAGGTTAGACTCCCAACTGTGAAACATACCCGCTATATAACTGGTTCGAATTCTGCCTCAGCATGGGTGTTTGTGATGTCCTTAGGTTTAAGTAGTTCTAAGTTCTGGGGGGCTGATGACCTTAGAACTTAAGTCCCATAGTGCTCAGAGCCATATAAAACTGGGGATAATTGCAATACAATTACGCAGTTACACTACAGGTATCCATAGTCAAAGATGTAGCACATACTTACCATGGAATTATACCGATCTCGAGCAGACTAGGCAGCGAGTATGAAGGTGCCTAGGACTGGACTAGTAAAATGTAAACTAGCTCTGCGCAGGTACTTATTTTTTAAATTCGCACATGCATATAGGACCACTTCTGCAGAACCTCTTCTCGTAATATTACGGATATTTCCTGTTGACTTAGTAACCAAGGTTGCAGAGATATTAGGGCTAAGAGCAAACTCCAAGGAAGAAATCACTGCCCTCAAAATGGGAGCCGCGAGAAGTGGCCGCCTGGCTTGAGGCGCCATGTAACGGATTGCGCGGCACCTCCCGCCAGAAATTCAAGTCCTCCCTCGGGCATGTGTGTGTGTGTGTGTGTGTGTGTGTGTGTGTGTGTGTGTGTGTGTGTGTGTGTTACTGTTAGCATAAGTTAGTTTAAGTAATGTGTAAGTCTAGGGACCGATGGCTTCAGCAGTTTGGTCCTTTAGGAATTGACACACTTTTGAACACACATTTTCACAATGGGAGGACGATAAGGTGATTGAGATACAGATATAATAAGGTTAGTTTCTTCCAGGGTAAATACAGGACTTCAAATAAAATATACTCTAATCTCTAAGGGTGCCGATTGATTTCATAGGACATTGGCCTCACCATACGTATCTGAACACATCTTGTTAGGTATGATGCGGAATTATGGGCCTCGTGGGAAAAGGTTGACCCGGTTGAGTCACGCAATTTGACTCTTAGTACGATCACGAGATGTGGCCATTAATTGCATGCGTTGATCTCGTAGGCTGACGTGAGGATAAGTGAACTATACTTGACGGGATGTATCTGGAACATCTTAGATGATTAGAAAGTTAGCAGACAGGAATCCAATTAAATACTTACAGCATCAGCGGTGAACGTCGATCTTGACTTTGTACAATAATATTTACAAATGCATTTATAGACTGAACCGCGACTACTTTACAATACTGATTGCTTCTCACATATAGCTCAATTGTCAATGCATAAACTGTATGTGGCGCCTTGCTCGGTCGTAGATACTGACTTAGCTGAAGGCTATGCTAACTAGCGTCTCGACAGAATGAGATCTCTGAAGCCATAACCAGGAACCATTCCTATTCTAGTCGGCTGTAGAACTGGTCATTGCACCAGCTTGTCTCGTAAGACCAGCCGAGTGGCGGCGCTCGGTCTGCTAGCGTCGACAGCGGCGACTCGCGGGTCCGATGTGTACTGACGGACCGCGCCCGATTTGAAGCCTACTACCTAGCCAGTGTTGTGTCTTGCGGTGACACCACAGAACTAGCCATAGCTGTAACGGTAACTAAAGCAGCGGAGAGGTTGGAACGCCTGACCAGACTGTTCCTCACGGTATCCACTTCAGAGGAGTAGCGGAGTACAAAGAGTTGAAATAGGGGATACAACAGCACATGTCCTACGGCATCAATGTGCCTAAAGTTGGATAAAATAGCGGAGGATATCTGATGGAGCTATATACACACATCAAAGAAAGTTTTCCATCATCTCACTACGGAAAATTTCGGAACGGATAGCAAAATAAACATCATTCCCCCCTTTTAACTGCTCATGAAAACGACACATTGCATGTTATAACACCATACAGCAAAGTAGTAGCAGGCCATGGGCGGCCTGAGCGAGGCATGTCGTCGACAGTTTCTGTCTCTCCGTATCTCCTCCATGTCCGAACAACATCACTTTGGTTCACTCTGAGGCGCCTCGACACTTCCCTGGTTGAGATCCCTTCCTGGCACAAAGTAACAATGCGGACGCGATCGAACCACGGTGTTGACCGTCTAGGAATGGTTGAACTACAGACCACACGAGGCTTGTACCTCCTCCCTGGTGGAGTGACTGCAGTTGATCGGCTGTGGGACCCCCTCCGCTTAATAGGCGCTGCTCACTCATGATGGTTTAAATCTTTGGGCGGATTTAGCGACATCTTTAACTAGTCAAAGGGACTGTGCCTGTGATAACAATGTCCACAGTCAACGTCTATCTTCAGGACTTTTGGGAACCGGGGTGACGCAAAACTTTTTTTGATGTGTGTATATATATCTTTAAAGAAAAGAGGTGAGAAACACTGAATCCCCATAGTAAAGTTATGTGACATGTAATGAAATATAAAACTGGAGGGCCAATAATCATTTGAGGGAGGGGGGGGGGGCTGCCGGTTCGCCGTTACGCGCAATCACAGTACGGCTCCAGTAGCAGCAGATTTGCGATTCCGTGTTAAGCACGTTCATAGAGGCTGTTGAGCGATGGAGTTCATGATTTCAAAATTAAATATGCCGAGAACGAAGACTGATAGCGGAGTGAAAGCTGTAAGAATTTTATACGGAAGTTATGCAGAAGTTTCGAAATGTGCTGTACTGTACAGATGACGCCATAATCGCAATACTTAGTGACTATAGATAGCGCGCCAAAGCTCAGTGCGATCAGTTCTATCCTTGAAACGCGGAAGGAAGTGAGCGTATGGAAGGAAGATGTTGAAGTAGTGTATTTCATCGAATAGCTTGTTTTTCTGGTGTTGGATCACAGTATGTTCGATCACAATCCTATGGCAACAAGGGATAACTTTCTAACACAGTTTAATGTTGCCCGTAGACCGGCAGCGTGGCTAATGATCTAGCAAAGAATGATGACAACACACAAACTGCACGTACTTCTGAATACGTCATTACGGTTTCTGGAATTATTCAGCAAAATCCATGGAAATCTGGCCGAAAAACTGCAGCAAAGACTGGTTTGAAGCATTCCATCAAGCAGAAAATACTGAGACCGAGCAAAATCTGTATCCAGCAAGCCATACCTGTACGAGCTGTGCTACAAAGGGTTGACTTTACGAATAATCTTCCCATAGTGGGCAATAATGAAGGATGTGATGTCTGCTGCTTGTAGTTTAGCGTAAGGGACATTGCCACCTGAGTGGACTCGTGAGTAAACAAAATTGCCAATTTTGGGGTTTCCAAAAATCACCATTTGTGTGAAGCCAAGGAACTATATTCTCCCAAAGTTACTGTTTCGCATGCAGTATGCAGCAAAAGCATTATTGGCCCTTTTCTCATGCAAGAACGATTATTAGTGAACGGCAAGTTTCAATTCTGGAACAACTTGTCGCCACACAGTTGGTGTCGCAAGATCGGCCACGCACCGAGTGGTTAATACATGATGGAGCCAGACCAGGACGCTACGAACTAGTGATTCGCTTTCTTTGTGAATACTTCCTAAATACTGTCATTTCGTTGGATTATTGTAACTTTATTGGTGCAGGGACGGATCGGCCTCCATATTCGCCCGATATGACTCTATTGTTGTAAGTAGGCTGTTTAGGTTTTTATATTGGTAACGCCATGTAGCGCTCTGTATGAAAATCACTGGCTGTGCTGTGTGCAGTGTGTGGCTCGTTTGCATTGTTGTCTGCCATTATAGTGTTGGGCAGCTGGATAAGCGCGTAGCGTTGGGCAGTTGGAGGTGAGCCGCCAGCAGTGGTGGATGTGGGGAGAGAGATGGCGGAGTTTTGAAATTTGTAAGGCTGGATGTCATGAACTGCTATATACATTATGTCTTTTGAAAACTATTGAGGTAAATACATTGTTTTTCCCTATCAAAATCTTTCATTTGCTAACTATGCCTATCAGTACTTAGTGCCTTCAGTAGTTTTAATCTTTTATTTAGCTGGCAATAGTGGCGCTCGCTGTATTGCAGTAGTTCGAGTAACGAAGATTTTTGTGAGGTAAGTGATTTGTGAAATGTATAGGTTAATGTTAGTCAGGGCCATTCTTTTGTAGGGATTTTTGAAAGTCAGATTGCGTTTTCGCTAAAAATATTGTGTGTCCGTTTAAGCACAGTCTTGCACAATTTTTCTAAGGGGAAGTTACATTGTGACTCCTCTTTGTGTTAGGCATTGGAAGACGCTATCTATCGGAACCATTCCACTACGCATCATCGCGAGATCTCGTCATGCAGAAAAAAATTGTTTCTTCATTTCCGTTCGGCTATGAAAGTACGAACAAAACCCCATGTGCAGTTTATAGGAAGTCATTCACTCCTTACAGTCAAATATTTAAGAAAAAATAAAAAATCCGTTACAGTACTACATTTCAGCAACCTCTACCCACTATCGCCTTTCATGTCTGCCGTCCACGTTTCCATTTCTTGTCCTACTACACTTGCACGTTGTAAGATTACTCCCGTCTCACTATTGGTTGTTTGTCTATTTGTCATAAATTTAACTAAGTCTGTCTAAAATTATTTATCTCGGTCCAGGATGTTTGACACGGGTAACAAAGGCCTTTATCGTGTGACTATTAAGAATCCCACGCCTATGTTTCGGTTTGCTGAGCTTTTCTGTAGCACTTTTCATTGGAAGTTAATAGGTAACATTATGGCTTTGGTTAATTTAGCAACTAACAAGCTGTACTTGCACTAAGTTATCATTCATTTCACAGCGATTTCAGGCTAACGATATCCCAGGCCGCAGTTACTCAGGAGAAGGCACTCTGCAGTATTCCCTACGAAACCGTACTTTTCTTTTTCATGTCACTGCTGCGGTAAATTCTGTAACTCAACACATGCTTTTTAGCATGTGGCTGAGGTACCGCTTACATATTTGCCGTAGAGCGAAGCTGTGGCACATTGAACATTTATAACCTGTGGTAAAAACAAATAATTTGGCACTTGGTACTTTCGTTGGTATATAGAGTGATCATGTACAACTTGTTTTTAACGAAGTAGAAATTAGTTAAATTGGGTGCATCTTTTTGAACAGTGCTCTGTAACTTAAAGTTCCTCTCCGCTTTTTATGTCTGTACGTAGAGGGTCCCGCCATGGTTTCTATGTATGTAAAGATTGACATCAGGATCCACTGGTAGGAATTTTGACAGGGTTTTCGCTAATGGCATATACTTTCGTGAGAAAAGTTTGTGTGTGTAATTTATTACAATTTCGTGCATTGGCGAACTGAAGTAAAAAAAAATGGTTCAAATGGCTCTGAGAATTATGGGACTCAACTGCTGTGGTCATTAGTCCCCTAGAACTTAGAACTACTTAAACCTAACTAACCTAAAGACAGCACACACATCCATGCCCGAGGCAGGATTCGAACCTGCGACCGTAGCAGTTGCACGGTTCAGGACTGCGCGCCTAGAACCGCGAGACCACCGCGGCCGGCAATTGAAGTAAACCGCCACTATTTTGTGTTTCTAAGTGAAGACTAAGCTGAGGTTCTACTAAGTGGATTTGGACGTGGTTTTCAGTAATAGAGTCTGATTCAACATGAATACTTGAGTATATAATCTATTTCCGCTGCTCCATGCAAGTCATCCAGCTGTATTCACTCAGTGCTACACGTGTGAAGTCGCTAGTAAACTGCTAAATCTTAAATCAATAAGCTCTGAAGAAAATTACCTTTTCTTGTCATGCGCACGCGATTGTTCATGAATTCGGCAAAATTTCTTTCAGAGCATCGTATTATGTTGCTGTCCCGTGAATTCTCTTTTTTATCGAAATTCCACTTTTTATCTTCCGTCGTTATCTATTCCATTTTAAATGATAATAGTGCTGAATATTACTCCATTTTAGAACTGATTCTCTCTGCATCTCTTCACGCCAAGATTTCGCACTCGGCGCTCGACGCCACGCCACCCCCCCCCCTCCACCCTCTCCCTCCCACCACCCTACCCTCCCTGACTCCTTCAAAACACAAGCATATTCAGATCAAACGAAATTGTATTGCTGACAGGGAAATGGCAAACAATTGTCCGTCTCCCAAGGAAATTGGCAGCCTGATCAATATGGTGTGCCCTCACAACATGTCAAGCAAGAGTGGGAAACTGGAGCTTTCAAGTGGCGTTCCTCTTCAACGTCGTCCAGAATAGAGAAGAAATTTGTCTGTTGAACTGTTCCGATAATGCCAGTCTGCGTAACATACTTCTTACCAAAGTCGACCAGCCAACTAGAGATACGTCATTCACAAAGGAATGAATCGAAAGGAACGATTCACTAAGGTGAACGGAGAGACAGAGGAATGATCTGTAAGGAACGGTGGGTCACCATTCCCTTCAGGCTGATATCGTTTCCGCTTTGGTCTCATTCAGTGGGTCTCTTCTTTTTCGGATGGTGACTCGTTCCTCGTTAAAGTTCCTCCGTTCTTTCTTCGTTATCTGGTCGTTCCATTCGTTCATTGTGGTCGACCGACTATATTCAGTTTCAGATAGATCTAGTAATCTCGACCTGTAGTTATTTGCGTACTTCGCTCAGCGTCTAACACCACCAATTTAGAACTTCCTATTAATATGCATCATCGTTAATATTTTAAACATAGCTGCACAACAGCAACGGTTCCACTTAATAAAATTATAAACAGACGACCAGTTGCAATGGGTAAAGAAATTCTTTACCTAGGTTTCGACAAATATAAATTTGTCTTCTTCAGAAGGTAGCAATTTTACATTATTAAGGACTTATGTACCTTCGCCGCTTTTACAATTGTCGGCATAGATCCATGTGTGAAAAATAAAATATAGCCCTACAATTAGTGCTATATTTTATTATAATCGTTAAAACAAAATCTTCCGATTCACTGAAACTCACTTTTCACCATGCATGTCCACGTACGTGAAAAACGAAGCACCAGTAATTTCCACATTAGCTATCATGAATAATCATATCAATGCCTATGTTTAAGTGAGTATTTACTACAAGCTGATAAAACAAAATTTGTAACGAAATTAAATGATTTTATCAAACAAGTCCTCTGTACCATTTTCACTTTCTAGCTTCTGAGATGCAGATGATAATTGGATGGAGGAATTAGAGTGTTGCTAGAATAATGACAGTTTTATTTGCTAAAGTCACCAGCATTTTAGTTCGAATTTCGAAAGCTTCTGATGCAATTTGAGTTTGATGTTGCAAGAACCCTACACTCGTACTAAACCCCCAGAATGTCTCAGTTTAGCCGGTGAGTCCATAGATGGTGGTATCAGGGACGTACAGTATAACGAGACACGGTTTCCCAGTCGTGTTTCGTGAAAATTAATCGCACTGAGTAAGTGAGCTGCAGCGTAGGAATTATATCCCTGTTATGTTAAAATGCCCCCCCCCCCCGCCCCCTTTCGGCCCTAGTTTTATGTATCCTTGCAGAGCAGTAGCAGAGCTCTCGGATTTTGAAAGTGCAATACTACTGTCTACGTTTTACGTAATAAAGCGGGAAAAAGATTTTGTGCAAATAATTTTTAGACAGGATGCCGTTGTGGTGCGCTTTTCTAGGAAACACCGTAAAATGAACTTGATTACCTTGATTATAAGCTGGTTCTCCGCCTGACTGGATTGAGAGGCATTCTACCAACGACTCCCGACTATGGCGCACAGTCTGTAACTTGAGTGTATAATCGGCATAGTTCGAATAAGAACGTATGACTTCAGTTATGCCAAAGCTAGTAATTTAACTATTAATATCAACGTTTCCTGACATTGTAAAATCACATAAAGTCGTTTTTATGACCTGTAGTCTCCTCCAAATGTCTGAGTGGCAAAAGGCAACTTTTGTTAGCAAATATTAATTAATAGCAATTGCTTGATTCTAGCCACAATAAATGTACTTTCCCGACGTATCTCTATGCTAACGTCAACTCACTCCATTAGCTCTGAAAGCGCCAGATGGCCAATCGCCTCTGCTAGCCAGCAAGGGAAGCTGCCGCTCGCTCCTTACTCCATACATACTGCAGCGCTCATACGTTCACTTGGGGCTATGTGAAACAGCTAAACAGGAAAATATGCTCTTACCTACAGATAAGGGGTAAGTTACAATTTGTAAATGATATTTGCCCAAATGATTATTTTTTTAAAATGAGTACGCTTTATTATTCATATGTATTTGCTATCTTACAGTGAAGGCTTTCACGATCTGATGTTTCAGCTACCGAGAATAAACATGGGGATAATTTTAACAGAAATGAAGAAGCTATGAAACTCAGTAGTATATGGACGTTGGCGCTACAGAATCGATGAGAAACTTTTTTGTCTTTGACGTACTGTGAGCGATAGTTATATTTTATCCTTGATAAGGTTTATCTCTGCTATCACTTGAAATCCAGACCACGTCCACCTTCCACGGTATTTAGGCCATTCTTGGACGTCCGACTCGTCAGTTGGCAAGACTCAGCACAACCAGGAACACCTCCGAAGATGTCCAACGTAGCTTTGGACGAAACGTCAGAGACCGAAGAGTTCCATGGACCACGGCCATACAACCAGGAAGAACGTTCGGCTGCTATTACTTATCTATTGTAACGCCTAATGTGTTACGTAAGAAATTGTTTTAATTGGGAACATTTTATGAATTTTCATTTGAAAAGAATAATTCTGTTGCAGTTTTCATCCAGTATTCGAGACTGTTGTTGTTCCGGGTGTGGTGTACCCGTCTATGAGTGGGAGAGAGGGGAGGGCGCACCAATCGTTCAACCTTCCGAAACTGAATTCACATCATACGTCGCCCAACGACAGATGCATCACTTCAGAATATGTTTTCAGAGAGACCGAACACGTAGTGGATACAGTTTTGTACCAAGTACACCCAGAAATGATGATACTACTTCGCTGTTAATGATGAGACAACCCTCGTAATACTGGGTGCAGTGTTTGTAGTTTTCCATCTTCCGTCTTTTAAACATCATGGAGTTAAATAAAAATAGGAACGCTAAAAACTGAAACGGAAAAGCCCCTAAAAAGGGTGAACTAGTTCCCAGTGAGGACTGAGTTTGCCCATCCGCACTGCCGCCAGTTCCCTTGCAGATCTTCCTGCCCGGACGCGACGCGAGACTTTCGGCGCGGCGCTCCGCACGCCTCGCTGTGTCGGACACTCGACCTTAACTTTTATTGGCTGCCACGGAGAGCGGCAGCCGCATTAGCATAGAGCTGAGCTGAGCGCGCACCAGGAGGGCTCTCCACTCCGGCACCACGAGGGCGATGCCGGGTCACCTGCGGCCGCCGACACAGCCGCCGTTGCCGTCCCGACCAGCCTCTATCACAGCGACGCCGACATCGATTGTTACTAGCTTCCATCGAGCCGTATGTCAACAAGCCCAATGGGCCCCCTGCGGTGCTGTTTGGATAGGAGTGGGCAAATTTTTATAATTGTAGTTCCGGTTTTCCCACAGTCCATGTTTCACTACCATACAATGCTGTACTCCAGGCGTACATCCTCAGAAATTTCTTCATCAAATTACGGCTGGTATTTGATATTAGTAGACTTCCCTTGGCTAGAAATGCCTTTTTTTGCCATAGCGAGTCTGCTTTTGATGTCCTCCTTGCTCCGTCCGTCATTGGTTATTTTACTGCCTAGGTAGCAGAAGTCCTTAACTTCATTGACTTCGTGACCATCAATCCTGATGTTAAGTTTCTCGCTGTTCTCATTTCTACTACTTCTCATTACCTTCGTCTTTCTCCGATTTACTATCAAACAATACTGTGTACTCATTAGACTGTTCATTCCGTTCAGCAGATCATTTAATTCTTCTTCACTTTCACTCAGGATAGCAATGTCATCAGCAAATCGTATCATTGATATCCTTTCACCTCGATTTTAATTCCACTCCTCAACCTTTCTTTTATTTCCATCTTTGCTTCCTCGATGTACAGATTGAAGAGTAGGGACGAAAGGCTACAGCCTTGTCTTACTCCCTTCTTAATACGAGCAGTTACTTCTTGATCGTCCACTCTTATTATTCCCTCTTGGTTGTTGTACATATTGTACATGACCCGTCTCTCCCTATAGCTTACCCCTACTTTTTTCAGAGTCTTGAACAGCTTGCACCATTTCATATTGTCGAACGCTTTTTCCAGGTCGTCAAATCCTATGAACATGTCTTGATTTTTCTTTAGCCTTGCTTCCATTATTAGCCGTAACGTCAGAATTGCCTCTCTCGTGCCTTTACATTTCCTAAAGCCAAACTGATCGTCACCTAGCGCATTCTCAATTTTCTTTTCCAGTCTTCTGTATATTATTCTTGTAAGCAGCTTCGATGCATGAACTGTTAAGCTGATTGTGCGATAATTCTCGCACTTGTGAGCTCTTGCCGTCTTCGGAATTGTGTGGATGATGCTTTTCCGAAAGTCAGATGGTATGTCGCCAGACTCATATATTCTACACACCAACGTGAATAGTCATTTTGTTGCCACTTCCCCTAATGATTTTAGAAATTCCGATGGAAATTTATCTATCCCTTTTGCCTTATTTAACCGTATATCCTCCAAAGCTCTTTTAAATTCCGATTCTAATACTGGATCCCCTATCTCTTCTAAATCGACTCCTGTTTCTTCTTCTATCACATCAGACAAATCTTGACCCTCATAGAGGCTATCAATGTATTCTTTTCCCCTATCTGCTCTCTCCTCTGTATTTAACAGTGGAATTCCCGTTGCACTCTTAATGTTACCACCGTTGCTTTTAATGTCACCAAAGGTTGTTCTGACTTTCTTGTATGCTGAGTCTGTCCTTCCGACAATCAAATCTTTTTCGATGTCTTCACATTTTTCCTGCAGCCATTTCGTCTTAGCTTCCCTGCATTTCATATTTATTTCATTACTCAGCGACTTGTATTTCTGTATTCCTGATTTTCCCGGAACATGTTTGTACTTCCTCCTTTCATCAATCAACTGAGGTATTTCTTCTGTTACCCATGGTTTCTTCGCAGCTACCTTCTTTGTACCTATGTTTTCTTTCCCAACTTCTGTGATGGCTCTTTTTAGAGATGTCCATTCCTCTTCAACTGTACTGCCTACTGCGCTATTCCTTATTGCTGTATCTATAGCGTCAGAGAAATTCAAACGTATCTCGTCATTCCTTAAAACTTCCGTATCCCACTTCTTAGCGTATTGATTCTTCCCGACTAATGTCTTGAACTTCAGCCTACTCTTCATCACTACTATATTGTGATCTGAGTCTATATCTGCTCCTGGGTACGCCTTACAATCCAGTATCTGATTTCGGAATCTCTGTCTGACCATGATGTAATCTAATTGAAATCTTCCCGTATCTCCCGGCCTTTTCCAAGTATACCTCCTCCTCTTGTGATTCTTGAACAGGGTATTCCCTATTACTAGCTGAAACTTGTTACAGAACTCAATTAGTCTTTCTCCTCTTTCATTCCTTGTCCCAAGTCCATATTCTCCTGTAACCTTTTCTTCTACTCCTCCCCCTACAACTGCATTCCAGTCGCCGATGATTATTAGATTTTCGTCCCCCTTTACATACTGCATTACCCTTTCAGTATCCTCATACACTTTCAATATCTGTTCATCTTCAGCTTGCGACGTCGGCATGTATACCTGAACTATCATTGTCGGTGTTGGTCTGCTGTCGATTCTGATTAGAACAACCCGGTCACTGAACTGTTCACAGTAACAGGCCCTCTGCCCTACCTTCCTATTCATAACGAATCCTACACCTGTTATACCATTTTCTGCTGCTGTTGATATTACCCGATACTCATCTGACCAGAATTCCTTGTCTTCCTTCCCCTTCACTTCACTGACCCCTGCTATATCTAGATTGAGCCTTTGTATTTCCCTTTTCAGATTTTCTAGTTTCCCTAATTGTAGTAGCCGATGCTAATGTTTATGAATATACCCGATACATGTTTCTTGCTGTAATTCGCAATACACGCAACATCATATACGTGAGTAGACTAGGTTGTAAGGTGTCAAAGCCTGCAGTGAAAGGCCTACATTTTATTTCACTCAATCAGTACAGCCAAGTGGTAGTATAAGGTGCGGCGCTTGAATCCGGACAAATGAAACTTTTTTTAAAGGAAATTTGTAAAAACAGATTTTTAAATGAACACATTACCATTTGCCTGTATTTTTCTTTATTTAATTACGACGCTGGGGTTCGGTCTTATTATTTTATTTTCAAGTTATTGGGTTTACATGTTTAACATATTTTGAAGGATATAAAAAAATGTTATTGATATAAAACCAATGGGGTTATAACATTAATGCTGAAGTTTGGGGTTATTCCGCCTGTCTCATACATCTTGATCACCAGACGCGAGAGTTTTGTCCCAAGACTCAAAGTAGTTCTGACGGAATGTCATCTACCCCCGTAGCCTTTTTTTCGAGGTCTGTCAGAGCTGTGTCAGATTCTCCTTGCAGTATCGTATCTTTCATCTTCCTTTTCCATCTCTATAACATTTCCTTCAGTTTCATCACCCTTCTATAGACTCTGTACATACCCCTTCCAGCTTTCAGCTATCCTTCCTTCGCTGATGATATGTTTTCTATCTGAATTCTTGATAGCCTCGCGGGATTAGCCGAGCGGTCTCAGGCGCTGCAGTCATGGACTGTGCGGCTGGTCCCGGAGGAGTTTCGAGTCCTCCCTCGAGCATGGGTGTGTGTGTTTGTCCTTAGGATCGTTAGGTTAAGTAGTGTGTAAGCTTAGGGACCGATGACCTTAGTAGTTAAGTACCATCAGATTTCACGCATTATTTGAGTTCTTGGTATTCACACAGCTGCTTCTCTTTTGTCCAAAGGTCTCTCTAATTTTCCTGTAGGCAGTATCTTTATGCTTCTAGATTCTTACATTTGTCAGATTTCCCATCTGCACCTTCCGGTGTCTCCAGGTGCCTTCTACGTATAAATCTTTTATGATTCTTGAAGAAAGTGTTAGCTATGATTACAGTATACTCTGTGCAAAATTGGATTAGGTGACTTTCTCTTTTATAACTTCTCCCCGTCCATATTCACGTACTGTTCTTCCTTCTCTGCCTTTCCATGCTACCGAAATCACTACTAAATTTTCGTCTCCTTTAACTGCCTTTATAATGTCTTATCTTATCGTACATTTCTTCAATCACTTCATCATCTGCGGAGTTGGTTGGTATATAAAATTGTACTATTGTGGTGGATATGGGCTTCGTGTTTATCCCGGCTACAACAATTCGTTCACTATGCTTTTCGTAGTAACTTATCCGCGTTCTATTTTCTTATTCATTATTAAACTTATTCCTGCAATATCTCTATTTGATTTTGTATTTACACTGAGGTGATAAATATTCATGGGGTACCTCATAATATCGTGTCGCACCACCTTTTGCCCAGAGACTGCAGCAACTCGACGTGCCATTTACTCAGCAAGTCCCCTGCACAAATGTTGAGCCACGCCATGTGTTTTGCCGTTCACAGTTGTAAAAGTGTTGCCGGTGTAGGATGTTGCACATGAACTGACCTCTCAATTATGTCCCATAAATGTTCAATGGGATTCATGTCGGTGATCTGGATCGCCAAGTCATCAGCTCGAACTGTCCACAATGTCCCCCAAAACAACTGGGAATTGAAGCCGGGTGATATGGCCCCCTCTCATCCATAAAATTTCCATCGCTGTTTGAGAACGTAAAGCACACCCATGGTTGCAAGTGGTCAATCATCGGTTTAGTTGGACCAGAGGAACCTGTCCATTCCATGTACACGCAGCCCGTACCATAAATGTGCCAGCAGCTTGCAACAACACGAGTCCATTTCTTCGTGGCGTCTGCGCTACCATAAGCTCTTACCAACTCAGATCCCGACTCATCTGACCGAGCTGCGTTTTTCCAGTGGTCTGGGGCTCAACCATTATGGCAAGGAGTCGAGGGGAGTCGCTGCAGGCGATGTCGTGCTGTTAGCAATGAAACTTTCGTCGCTCGTCTGCTTCCAAAGCCCATGAACGCCAAATTTCGCCCCAATGTTCTAACGGATAAGTTCATTGTATGTCTCACATTGATTTCTGCGGTTATTTCACGCAGCGCTGCTTGTCTGTTAGCGCAGACAAATCTATCCAAACTCCGCTGATCTCGGTCGTTAAATGAAGGCCGTCATACAGTGCATTGACCGTGGTTTGAGGTAACGCCTGAAATTTGTTAATCTCGTCACATTCGACGCTGTGGGTTTTGAAATATTGAATTCCCTAACGATTTTCGAAATGGAATGCCCCATGCATCTAGCTCCAACTACGATTCCAAATTCAGACTCTGATAATTGTAGTCGTGCGGTCATGATCACGTCGGAAACTTTTTACATGAATCATGTGAGTACAAATGACAGCTCCGCCCTTTTACACCTTGTGTTCGAGATAGTACCGCCTTCTGTATATGAACATATTGCTATCCCATCGCCGTCCGCGGTGGTCTAGCGGTTCTAGGCGCGCAGTCCGGAACCTCGCGACTGCTACGGTCGCAGGTTCGAATCCTGCCTCGGGCATGGATGTGTGTGATGTGCTTAGGTTGGTTAGGTTTAAGTAGTTCTAAGTTCTAGGGGACTGATGACCATAGATGTTAAGTCCCATGGTGCCCTGAGCGATTTGATTTTTCAAGATCCAAACGGGAGACTATTTTACCTACGAAATACTTTAGCCAAAGGAATTCCACCATCATTTAACCATACAAGAGCTCCATGACTGCAGAAAAAATTATGGCTATTGGCATCTATTGAAGAGGCTGCTGCCCCTCTTTAGGAACCACACGTTTGGCTTGCCTCTCAACAGATCCCTCTCCGTTGTGACTACCCCTGCGGTATGGCTATCTGTATCGATGAGACACGCCAGCCTCCCCACCAACTGGGTCTAATTCATAAATATGTTTTTTCTATTTTCCGTTACAAACGCGATATGTGTCACTAAGAGGCGACTTCAGAAAAGAATTTACACATTATTAGGGCTGGTCAACTTTTACTGAATGCTGCCCTACGCTTCAAAGTGACACAGGTGCGTTACGTTGTTTTTCAACATAGTAGATTAGTCTTTGTAAACAACAGTCGAAATGGTCTACGAACCGTTTCGTTCTTCGACGATACAAGTCTGCTCTTTGGTCGCGGAGCCATTCTATAGCAGCTGTGTGAAAGTACTCAACGCCGGAATATCTACGATTGCTGCGGATGAGTTCCTCGACTGCATACACATAGTCTCCTGTGACTGATGGCGGCAGCCTTCCTTCCCGAACAGCGCCATTCACATCTGTACCGCGCTGGTTAAATTATATGCACCATTCTACTACGGCTGCACACATTGAGCATCTGTGTTTATTTCAGGCGTTTTGCCACCATGAATGATACTGCCTCTCGTACATCGACTTTGGAATTAGCCTCTAGTTTGGCGTCATTTCACTCCAATATTTTGACGCACCTGATATCACTACCTCAACAGATTTGTGTCTACAGGAAACCCATCTGACAACGCGCCTTTCTTGTTTCGTCGTACATATGAAACATCCATCTTATTACAGTGCTATTTTCCTAAGCTGTAATATTCAGTACGTGGTTTAGAGTTACTGATAGCAACGTTTACTTCGTTCACGCAAAAATATTTATTCGAAGTATTATTCGAAATTTAAAATTCAATAAAATCACGTGCACTTCAGAATTAATCTCGCTAATAATTATGTTTTTCGGGATCGACATATGTGAGAACCCTTATTCTCGTCTATCTGAAGAGCGCCTTCAGCTATCTGTAATCCACGACTTCCAGAAGATATCTTTATTTAAAATTGTTAGTTTCCAGAATGTTCGAACCTAATAACGTAATCCTTGTGTGCGTGTGAATTGCTAAGGGACCAAACAGCTGAGGTCACCGGTCTCTAGACTTACACACTACTTAAACTAACTTGCGCTTACTTATGACAAGAACAATACACACACACACACACACACACACACACACACACAAACACACACACACATGCCCGAGGGAGGACTCGAACCTCCGACGGGAAGGAAACCTTGAGACGTTCCAATATCCAATTGTTACAGCCAAGGCTTTTTTTGTTTGCAGAAACGTAAAGTGTTACTAGTATAACGCGTTGTTAAACGCAGTACCTCAATTAGAACGTTACTCTTTCTAGAAGATCCTTGACTTCTATCGCAAGTCCAGAACTCTGGCTTCTCAAAATAGATCGATTATTTTAACAAATTTATGGACCTTGATCTAATTGTTAACTAAAACAAGATTTCTGTCTATTTTATGTCATTAGCGTCTACTTTTCCGGTTTTTCTCATCACAATATAAAATGTAGTAGCTGTAGAATTTGGAGTTTCGTAAAATCCTCGTACCTGCGTCTTTAAATAAGCGTTGCACACAAAATTCAAGTCATTCGGTGCCGATTTCTTAGAAAGTACGGTCACTGGGTAATCTACTCTTTCGTTACAGTTCTCATGATACTCTTGCGTAACTACTGTGTAGATTTCGACAGTCGATAAACGTACGAAGATGTACTTTAATGGATTAAATACATTTATTTCTGAACGAAGACGACGATCCCACGAAAACTGATCATAAGTACTCGCAATATGTTAATCGGACTGAAATATTTTAATAGACAACAGACAACAATATGTTGCCCAGCGCATATAATATAGCAGAGTATTGGTGTATATTACCTGAAATGTTGTTACAATTAGTGATGGTCACATGTTAAAAAGTGCAGGTAATAAAAAAATTTCGAAGAGATTTAGATTTTCGAAATTTTGATTTCATACATACGAGGAAAGTTCCTTGTTCAAAAATGGTTCAAATGGCT